>NC_086098.1:103136464-103439494 GCF_963921235.1 Mobula hypostoma | reverse complement strand
CCTAGACAACACAAACATCTACGTCAGGATGCTGTTCATTGACTATAGCTCAGCAATTAATATCATCATTCCCACAATCCTGATTGAGAAATTGCAGAACCTGGGCCTCTGCAATTGGATCCTCGACTTCCTAACTGGAAGACCACAGTCTGTGCGGATTGGTGATAACATATCCTCCTCGCTGACAACCAACACTGGCGCACCTCAGGGGTGTGTGCTTAGCCTTCTGCTCTACTCTCTACATACACATGACTGTGTGGCTAGGTATAGCTCAAATACCATCTATAAATTTGCTGACGATAAAACCATTGTTGGTAGAGTCTCAGGTGGTGATGAGAGGGCGTACAGGAGTGAGATATGCCAACTAGTGGAATGGTGCCGCAGCAACAACCTGGCACTCAATGTCAGTAAGACAAAAGAACTGATTGTGGACTTCAGGAAGGGCAAGACGAAGGAACACATACCAATCCTCGGAGGGGGATCAGAAGTGGAGAGAGTGAGCAGCTTCAAGTTCCTGGGTATCAAGATCTCTAGTGATCTAACCTCATCCCAACATATCAATGTAGTTAAAAAGAAGACAAGAGAGAGGCTATACTTTATTAGGAGTTTGAAGAGATCTGGCATGTCAACAAATACACTCAAAAATTTCTATAGTTGTACCGTGGAGAGCATTCCAACAGGCTGCATCACTGTCTGGTATGGAGGGGCTACTGCAAGGGACCGAAAGAAGCTGTGGAAGGTTATAAATCTAGTCAGCTCCATCTTGGGCACTAGCCTACAAAGTAACCAGGACATCTTTAGAGAGCGGTGTCTCAGAAAAGCAGCTCAAGAACCTAGGGCAGGCCCTTTTCTCACTGTTACCATCAGGTAGGAAGTACAGAAGCCTGAAGGCACACACTCAGTGATTCAGGAACAGCTTCTTCCCCTCTGCCATCCGATTCCTAAATGGGCATTGAAGCTTTGGACACTACTTCACTTTTTTATCACAGAGTATTTCTGTTTTTGCATATTTTTAAAAATCTATTCAATATATGTAATTGATTTACTTGTTTGTTTATCATTATGATGTTTTATTTTATTTATTTTTTCTCTCTCTCTGCTAGATTATGTATTGCATTGAACTGCTGCTGCAAAGTTAACAAATTTCACGTCACATGCCGATGATAATAAACCTGATTCTGATTCTTATAAGATTCCCCATGCGAGGCTCATTCACAAAGTAATGAGGCATGGAATCCAAGGAGACCTTGCTTTGTGGATCCTGAACTGGCTTGCCCACAGAAGGCAAAGAGTGGTTGTGGATGGTTCATATTCTGCATGGAGGTCGGTGACCAATGGTATCCTGCTGGGGTCTGTTCTGGGTCTTGGCTTATTTGTGATTTTTATAAATGACCTGGATGAAGAAGTAGAAGGGTGATTTAGTAAGTCTGCTGGTGATACAAAAGTTGTGGATATTCTGGAGGGCTGTCAGAGATTACAGCGGGACGTCGATAGGATGTAGAACTGGGCTGAGGAGTGGGAGATGGAGTTCAACCCAGATAAGTGCGAAGTGGTTCATTTTGGTAGGTCAAATTTGAAGACAGAATATAGTATTAATGATAAGACTCTTGGCAGTGTGGAGGATCAGCAAGATCTTAGGGTCTGTGTCCACAGGACACTCAAAGCTGCAGTGCAGTTTGACACTGCTGTTAAAAAGGTGTATGGTGTGTTGGCCTTTATCAACTGTGGGGTTGAGTTCAAGAGCCATGAGGTATTGTTACAGTTATATAAGACCCCACTTGGAGTACTGTGTTCAGTTCTGGTCATCTCATTACAGGAAGGATGTGGGTACTATAGAGAGAGAGCAAAGGAGATTTACAAGGATGTGTCTGGATTAGAGAGCATGCCTTATGAGAATAGACTGAGTGAACTTGGCCTTTTCTCCTTGGAGTGGCAGAGGATGAGAGGTGACCTGATAGAGGTGTAAAAGATGATGAGAGGCATTGATCATATGGATAGGCAGAGGCTTTTTCCCAGGGCTGAAATGGCTATCATGAGAGGCATAGTTTTAAGGTGTTAAAAGTAGGTACAAGGGGAATGTCAGTGGTAAGTTTTTCACACGGAGAGTGGTGGGTGAATGGAATGCACTGCCAATGAAGGTGGTAGAGGTGGATACAATAGGGTCTTTTACGGGACTCTTAGATGCGTACATGGAGCTTAGAAAAATAGAGGGCTATGCAGTAGGAAATTCTAGGCAGTTTCTAGAGTAGTTACATGGTCGGCACAACATTGTGGGCTGAAGGGTCTGTAATGTGCTATAGATTTCTATGTTCCTATGTTTATAACCACATTGGCATTGTTCATAGGAAAAGCATAAATTAAACCAATTAAGCACAATTTTTGCAAGAAAGAAAGTGGTCATTGTGTGCAGAACCAGAATCAGGTTTATTATCATTGCCTTCCTGTATATAATGTGAAATTTGTTGTTTTATGGCAGCAGTGCAATGCAAATACATAAGAATTACTATACATTTCAAAATAAATAAATAATGCAAAAACAATAATATGGTAGTGTTCCTGGGTTCATGTTCAGAAATATGATGATTCAGGAGAAAAAGTTGTTCTAGAATCATTCAGTGTGGGTCCTCATGCTCCTGTACCTCCTCCTTGGTGGTAGTAATGAGAAGAGGATATGTTCCAGATGGTGAGGGTTCTTAATGATGGAATCCACTTTCATGAGGCACTACCTCTTGACGATGTGCTTGATGGTGGGGAAGTTTGTGCCCATGATGGAGCTGGTTGAATCTACAGCCCTCTGTGAACTTTTACAATCCTATGCATTGAAGCCTCCATACCAGCCAATCAGAATGCTCCCCACCATATATCCATAGAAATTTGCAAGAGCGTTTGGTAACATACCAAATCACTTCAAATTCCCAATGAAGTCAAACTGATAGGGTGCCTTTTTCATGATTGCATCAATGTGTTGGGCCCAGGACTGTTCCTTGGACATGTAGGTACCTTTGGACTGAAAGTTAAAGCTTAATGCTGCTAAACTGTAGTGATCTATGTTGTGTCAGTTGGTTCAAAAACAGAATGGTTGTAGGAAAATAGCTGTTCCTCAACCTGGTGGTTTGGGACTTCAGGCTTCTGTACCCTCTGCCTGGTGATAGCAGTGAGAAAATGGCATGATCAATGTGATGGGGTTCTTTGATGATGGATGTTGCCTTCTTGAGCAGATACTGCCAATGCTGGGAAGGGATGTGCCCATGAAGCATTAGACAGAGTCCAGCACTCCATGAAATTTCGTATGTTCCTTCACATTCATATTGCTGTACCAGATTATAATGCACCCATCGGGATAAGTTCAACAGTACATGATAAGTTTGTGTTGAGGAAAAATTTGTAGACAACAGAAGAAGCTGAGATAAGAAACTAATGATAATGTATAGGGAACTAAATGAAACAATATATGAAATTAATGGAACCAATAGTTCTATATCGCTATTCTATGATTCCTTGTCAATAAACCAATAAACTTTTGGAGACTAGCCTAAAAATTTAGCTGCTATGCTAATTACTCATTCAGGTGTTGTTAAACTGTAATTTTCCTTTTATCGATCTGTGTGACTTTATGTGATTTAAGGTTCTACTTAAAAAAATACCCTTTCCTCTTCTGCCATTCAGCTAAACTTCAGTCTCCCTTCTCAGCTTTAAGAATGACTGTCACGTATAGTGTGGGTTATATAATGCATGTAGTGTATAGTAGGTTATGTAGAGTATAGAGTGTAGGTTATTGACACCATTTTCTTTTTGTGCTTGCTGTTACCCTACATCATTAAATAAGAATGTTTTGTATGCAACTCACATGTGGTCTTATAGTCACTCTATGCAAATAATAGTGCATTGTCACTTACATTGAAGGTACTGCAGAAACAACAGGTTTTAGACTTCTGTGACTTTCCATCACTCCCGGTAAGTTCTTAAAGGGAAAATTCTTGTGAAAGTTTAGTGCTCCATCTCTGCTGGGACTCTCGTATATTTCAGGCATACATGTAATGTAGTCAGTTGCAGGTAATAAATTTTCACAGTACAATTGCACTGACTGAGTGCCAGCACAATTCAACAAACAGCATTAAAGAGGGCACCACTTTTCTTGACGTTCTACTACACAGTTTCAACTGTACAACTTCCTCGGTGTTTGCCAGCAGTCAGAACATGCTGAAACTTCTGAAAGCAGTGACCGCCAGATGATGAAGTGTGAGTCTCCTATTTCTTGGTTAGCATTTCCCTCCCCTCATGTAATTTCAAATATAGTGTAACCAATGTTATGTTCATTGGGTTATGTGGGACAAGTGACTGGTTATTCCATGTTAGGGAGTGTAGCCAGGTTTTTTCTTTTGCAATGAATGTCCCAGACTGCTATGTGTAATCAGAATCCAGGGGTTACATCAAGTCAGCCCATTTTTATGCTTTTAAGGTGATCACATTTCAGCATCCAATCTTTTACTGCTTTAAAGAAGAAAATAAAAACATACCATAAGAAAAGGCCACGGATTCTTAAACTTGTCCTGCCCTTCAATTTGCTCATGGCTGATCTGCCACTGGTCTCCCTCTTCTGTGTCAGTTCCCTCTGACTCTCACTTCCCTGATTTTTCTTCCTCTTTAAATCTATCAACCAACTTCAGCAAATCTCTGGGACAGAGAATCCTAGAGATTCACCTCCTCTGTGGCAAGCAATTCCTATCGAGCTGTTTTAAAAGACCATCGCTAATCTTATAATGACACTCTCCCACTGGTGGAAACAAGGAGATTAAAGATTAGCTTTATTTGTCACATGTACATCAAAAAATACAGTGAAATGTATCGTCTATGTCAAAAATATATCGTTTAAGGAGGGTGGAGCTAAGATGGTGCCAAATGGCTGCCTCTCTGAGTTCATCTGTGGAAACAGCTTAAATTCCTCTCTTTAATATCTCCTTTTTCTCCCTTTTCAAGGTGGCTGGGGTTCTATCGAAGCCATGATCTGCAACAGCACTCAAACTGTGGTTTCTTCACAGTGGGTGAGTTCCCATTCAAGATCTTGGCTCGGTCTTCAGATGGGAAACATTGCATGATCTCTGTACTGTTGGACGTGATCTTATGAGATCTAAGATTAGACTGCCTTAACATGTCTTGCACTGCATTCAGCACACTGACCGCTGTTTCTGCACTAGAAAATGGTTTAAAACCATCACCAACATAGAAATGTCTCTCAAGGTACGTCCGTGCTTCAGTCCTGAGTTCTTTCCCTCCCTCAAAAGCTGTCCTGTTAAGGCCATAGAATGCCATAGCTGGCGAGGAACATTTACCAAATACATGAGTAGTCACCTAATACAAGCAGTACTCCAGAATCTCATTTCCAGTTGGTGGTTATGAGAATAAGAACCACAAGAATCTGAGGTAGTCTCGACGATCCTCTCTCACTAAGACGCTATGGAACAGTTGCTCGATATCTGCATTCACTGTGAAGGATTCAATTCTGAAGTACATGAAGACTCCAAGTAGACTGTTTTTGAGGTCTGGACCACACAAGAGCATTGTTTAGTGAAATGGCTTTGGATTGCGCACTTGAATCAAAGACAATTTCTCTCTGCTTACTTTTGTTTGGTAGGAGCTGTTGTAGAGAGCGAAAAGAAAGGGGAGCTACTCAACAGTTTGACGCACCTTTGTTCATGATTTGACAGAAGACCTCATCTTTATTGGAAGGTGCTGGCTTATAATCATCTTCTGAGTGTCAGAAGACAAGCTTGCTTAAATCTAATTGAGCAAAGGTAAGTATGTCGAGGTGCTTGGTTTGCTTACCTGCAACATTCTCTTTCATATAGGTTCTACTCTCACAGGGTCTGAAATGGTTTAGATGCCCTCTTTCCAGGAAATTGGTCTTAAATATGCGCATCATCGAGGCACCCACTATGACCCAAAACAAGTCTAGTCGTTGGGCATGAGGTACATTGTGCCGACAATTTGCACTGTTGACCATTCTTTATGTGAACTTGTGGCGCATCTGCCAACAGGAGCGTTAGCAGAAGAGTCATGTTGAGGATCATGTCAGCTATGACCAAAAGACGTGAATGACTGCATGCAGCTTCAGAAGTTAGGATTTCATTCCTGTTGGGAATATGGTCGCACCAGTAAGGGTTGGGAAGGATAAGCAGACCTCCCCTCCTGTTGACTCCACAACAAATCCACTGGCTCTTCTTTCGGCAATATCTGATTTTCCCATAAAGTGTATGGGGAAGCATAACTTTGAGTATGTCAAAGAACGTTGATTTTGCCAATCAAACACTGCTCTGATCATCTAATATCACTTATCCCTTTATTTTTGCTCAGGATGTCCTTTTGGGTAGACATTGACAAGATGTGTTTTAGAGCAGGATTTGTCTTGGAAGCCTGCCCTCTGTGCATGAGGAAGTAGCTACTGCACATCTGATGGATGCTCAGCTGGCTCCCTGACGTGCTCTGTTGTGAGTCTGTTGGAATAATAGCCCAGGGTGCTGGCCCTGAATGAAGTGCTGATATGTGCTGGTCGCTGTTGCACACAGTGCTGCGTATAATATCCCTACAATATTTTCCTTGCTATGCTGTTGAAGCATAACGATTGAAACATACTGATTGCTCTTTTAGAAAGTGACTCTGGTTTTTCTCTGAATTCTCTGCATTTCCTCAAGGGTGACATTTCTTAAGGACAGGACATTGTCTATTGAGGTTCATAATTGAGTTTTCTTTCTACAGTTTTGCTGACAGTGATGGAGGTCTTGGTCTTCCATGCTTTTGCTGGAGACTTCTCTTTGACCGAGGTGTTATTGGAAGCAGAGAACATAAAACTATGATAATTTCACATTTCTGTGTGGTGGCAGATGAAGCCCACAAAGAGTGAAAATGGTTGATTGCGGGGCATGATGCTTCATTTTATATGTGAACCCTTCGGCTAACCACTGTTCTTGGATATTGTTGTGTAGTTTCTCCACTGTGTCCAACAAACTCAGTCCCAGTAGCTAAACCTCATTTCCTCACTTGCAGACCCCAGTCAGCTCGGATTAGCAACAACATCTCCTCCATGATCTCCATAGCACAGGTGCACCACAAGGCTGTATCCTTAGCCCTCTGCTCTACTCACTTTACAATTATGACTGTGTGGCTAAGCACAGCTCCAATGCCATATTTAAGTTTGCTGATAGCACACACCACAGTCGTAGGCCTAATCAAAGGTGATGACTCATCAGCATATAAGAGGGAGATTGAAAATAAGGTTGAGTAGTGCCAAAACAACAACAAATGTCAGCAAGAACAAGGAGCTGATTATTGACTTCACGAGGAGGAAACTGGATGTCTGTGATCCTGTCCTCATCAGGGTATCGAGGTGGAGGCGGTCAGCATCTTTAAATTCCTCAGTGTTATCATTTCAGAGGACCTGACCTGGGCCCTGCACCTAATTGCAATTACGAAGAAAGCACAGCAGTGCCTCTACTTTCTCAGAAATTTGCGAAGACTCGGCATGTCATCTAAAACTTTCACAAACTTCCAGAGATGTATGGTGGAGAGTATATTGACTGACTGCACCACAGAATTTACAGGAGCCTCAGATTTCTACTATTCCTACCAGGTTCAGGAACAGTTATTACCCTCAACCATCAGGCTCTTGAACCAGAGGGGATAAATGCATTCAACTTCACTTGCCCCATCACTGAGCTGTTTCCATAAGTTATGAACTCATTTTCAAGGACTCGTGATCTCGTATTCTTGATAGTTATTGTTTATTTCTTTATTGTTATTATTTCTTTTTTTCTTTTTTTTGTATTTTCACAGTTTGTTGTCTTTTGCCCACTGGCTGTCCTCCTTGCTGCTGCAGTCGTTCATTGACTTTATTATGGCGACTGGATTTTATTGAGCATGCCTGCAAGAAAATGAATCTCATGTTGACATGGATGTACATTGAACTTTGAACTTTGAAAGGTGAAGTACTTAAGGGAAATGAGAGGATGTGGAATGAGTTGCCAGTGGAAGTGGTGGATGCAAGTTTGATTACAACATTTAAGAGAATTTTGAATAAGTATAAGGATGGGAGGGGTGTGGTAGATTAGGCAGAAATACAGTTCAGCATGAACTAGATGGGCTAAGAGGCCTGTTTCTATGCTGTTGTGCTCTATGACACAATGATAGATCACCACAATTATTTAGTCTACTGATAAATGATAAAACCTGGCTCAAAGAGCAAGGTCCACGGAAAGAGGAGGGAAGTGGAAGCACTGAAGGCTCACATTAGCCACTGCATATTTGAGAAATTACAGCATCTAAGCTGACGTCAAGCTTAATTAATGCATTTAACAGCCTTTGATAGTGCTGGATATTTTTTCTTTGCTATTTGCTATTGTGACTAATATTTTGTAAAGTTTAACTTGAAGTTAGAAAAAAATCCTATCTGGTTATCTAGAGCCAGGAGTTAGTCTGGTCACTTTCATTCCTACAGCCGTTGTGTTGCTGAAATGGTGAGAGACTGCCTCCTGGTGTCAGTATCACTGACCACCAAACTACAATGCACTGTCAAATGAGCCTTTACCCAATGGAAGTTTTGTTGTAACACTGTGATGAGGACATTTCTGCAGATCTGTTTCTAAAAAACACCAACCTACATGGAAAGACCGAATAAGTGGAAAGAAAAGCATTAAATATCTTACAATAAACAACACTTTGCTTCCACTGAAGCTATCACAAAGGATGTTTAGCAGGAATGGATTTGACTATTTTTGATGCTTCTGTCACATAAGAAATAGGAACTTGGTTAGGCCATTTTGCCCTTCAAACCTGCTCTGTTAGTCAATTACTTCAAGGTTATTCTCATGTACTATCTGTTGTCTCTTCATTACATTAACATAAAATCATATTGCTAGCAACACACATCAAAGTTGCTGGTGAACGCAGCAGGCCAGGCAGCATCTCTAGGAAGAGGTACAGTTGATATTTCGGGCCGAGACCCTTCGTCAGGACACTTGGTCTTGGCCCAAAACGTCATCTGTACCACTTCCTAGAGATGCTGCCTGGCCTGCTGTGTTCACCAGTAACTTTGACGTGTGTTGCTTGAATTTCCAGCATCTGCAGATTTCCTCGTGTTTGCGTTTTTAAACATGTCGCTAATTCCACATTGAAGCAAAGTGCTTTTGAATATGTGCTGATGCAAGACAGCCGTCAAAACTCAGTAATCAGTGACCAGCTTAATGCAAAGCTGAATTTTGTGGTCCTTCGGTGCACTTGATAGTGCATGAATTCATAATTGGATATAATGAAAGCATTCTTATAAGGTTAACAATATTTACCTATACACTGGAACCCTGTGCATTTGGACAAGCACAACTGTAGTTTCGTTCATTGCATTCAATAATCCCACCTACCAGAATTGGCTGTCACCACTACATTATCACTTGGGTGAACCTCATATTGTATTTGATTGCCTTGCGTTGCTCCTTCTTCATTTTGTTAGTCTAACTAGCATGCATTTGGGTTCATCATTAGTGTCACTGAAAGAGACTCTGTGGTTGGCTGTCTTTGTTTTTCCTTGCTCCCTGGCTCTGAGAAAATATCCAAAGCGACACACAGACTGCTGGAGGAACTCAGCAGGTTAGGCAGCATCTATTGTGGGGAATAAAGAGTCAACATTCTACACTGAGACCTTTCATCAGGACAGGAAAGGAAGGGGGCTGATAACAGAATAGGAAGCTGGGGAGAGGGGAAAGAGGACAAGTTGGCAGGTGATAGGTGAAACCAGATGAGGCAGGGATGAAGTGAAAAGCTGGGAGGTGAACAGGTGGAGGAGATAAAGGCCTGAAGAAAAAGCAATCTGATTAGAGAGGATCTAATGTGAGCCTGTCACTTCAATTGGCCTCATTTTCTGGACCATCTTTGCATTGAGTGAAAATTCTCTTCTTGCAACCATCTAAGGAAAAGTTAGACTCTTCCCAGGTTGTGGCAGGGCAAGTTAATGTCGATGTGGTCCTCAACAGGCCTTTCACAGAGTGTAACAGTTAAATAAAAGCAGTTTATATAAATAAGACATATCTGGAGTGAGTTAAAAGCTCAGGGTTCAACTGAAACCAAAGTAAATAGGTTTTATTCTCATAGTGCATGACAGGACCTGAATGGCACCGTTAGGTTACAGTGTGCAAGGCTTTCTTTGACTATTTGTTACTCTAGATATGTAATAACAGTATCATGGATTTCAAACTGTTTTTTCTCAGCTGGCGTGGAAACTGCCCTGTTTCTAATTTAAAGTTATGCAGGACCCAAACTGACCCTTAGAACATTGTACAAATAATCTGCTAGATCAGTGTGTGGGCATTGCACCTGCAACCAAGGCTTGTCCAAGGAGCCACATCAGTAAAATGTGAAAGAGAACAATCATGGAATTCACAAAGGCAACTTTATTATATTAGCAAATTGACACAGATGTTGTTCCCCAGGGTGCAAGCATCACATGGAGATCTCTTGCTTGAGTTTGGAATAACAAGGATTTCAGATAGAAGTAGAATATTGATCAAGGACTGCAACTATTCAGAATCCACTGTCTTAAGCATAATATATTTTACTAACTTTGTTAATGAATATATTTTCTAATTGACAATGTAGCAGACATTTTAAAAATGTCTTTAAAAGACCCTTAATGCCAAACTGCTACTCTGCACAATGGCATATAAAACCAAAATTGCAAGTTCAAAGTAAGTTTTTTATCGAAATATGTACAGTATACAGTATGTCATCATATACTGAGATACATTTTCATGCAAGCATTCACAGTAGAACAAAGAAATCAATAGAACCAATGAAATACTATGCACAAGGGCTGTCAAGCAACTGATGCCACAGTATGCCGCAGTTTTACCGACTTCATATAAACCTCTGATGATGATTATATGCCTACGAAAACTTGCTGTACATTCCCAAACCGACAAACATTCTGAATGGCAGCAATGCTTCACTACCAGATGAGCTCAATGCCTTCTACGCCCACTTTGAAAGGGAGAATATAACTATAGCTGTCAAGATCCCTGCTGCACCCAGTGACCCTCTGATCTCTGTTTCAGAGGCCTATGTTAGACTGGCTTTAAGGATGGTGAACCTTCACAAGGTGGCAGGCTCCAATGGAGTACCTGGTAAGGCTCTGAAAACTTGTGCCGACCAACTGGCAGGAGTATTCAAGGACATTTTCAACCTCTTACTGCTATAGTGGAAAGTCCTTACCTGCTTCAAGATGGCAACAATTACACCAGTGCCTAAGAAGAATAGTGTGAGCTGCCTTAATGACTATCGCCCATTAGCACTCACATCTACAGTGATGAAATGCTTTGAGAGGTTGGTCACGGCTAGAATCAACTTCTGACCCAGCAAGAACCTGGACTCACTGCAATTTGCCTATCACCACAATAGTTCTACAGCAGATGTAATTTCAATGGCTCTTCACATGGCCTTCGATCACCTGGACAATACAAACACCTATGTAAAGATGCCGTTTGTGACGGTAGTTCAGCATTTAACATCATCATTCCCACAATCCTGATTGATAAGTTACAGAAGCTGGGCCTCTGTACCTCCCTCTGCAATTCAATTGAATCCTCAACTTCATAACCAGAAGACCACAATCTATGCGGTTTGATGATAATTTCTCCTCCTCATTGACGGTCAACACTGGTGCACCTCAGGGGTGTGTACTTAGCCCACTGCTCTATGCTTTTATTATCCATATTGTCTCTATGCATGGATAGGTATAGTTCAAATACCATCTATAAATTTGCTAATGATACAACCATTGTTAGTAGAAACTCAGATGGAGATGAGAGGGCATACAAGAGCGAGATATACCAGCTAGTTGAGTGGTGTCGCAGCAACAACCTTGGACTCAGTGTCAGTAAGATGAAAGAGCTGTTTGTGGACTTCAGGAAGGGTAAGACGAGGGAACACAAACCAATCCTCATAGAGATTAGAAGTAGAGAAAGTGAGCAGTTTCAAGTTCTTGTATGTCAAGATTTCTGAGGAGCTGAGCTGGTCTCATCATATCAGTGCAGCCATAAAGAAGGCAAGAATATTTCATTTAGAGTTTGAGGAGATCTGGTTTGTCACCTAAAACACTCAAAAAGTTCTACAGATGTACAGTGGAGAGCATTCTGACCGGCTGCATCACTGTCTAGTATGGGGAAGGGGGCTACTGCACAGGACCAAAAGTTGTAAAATTAATCAATTCCATCTTGGATACTAGCCTCCATAGTACTCAAGACATCTTCAAGGAGCAGTGTCTTAGAGAGGCAACGTCTGTTATTAAAGACCCCATCACCATAAGAACATAAGTCCATAAGACATAAAAGCAGAATTAGGCCATTCAGCCCATTGAGTTTGCTCTCCCATTCCAACATAGCTGATCCTGGATCCCACTCAACCCCATATACTTGCCTTCTCGCCATATTCTTTGATGCCTGACCATCAGGAAACTATCTACTTCTGCCTTAAATTTACCCACAGAAATGGCTCCACCACAATCTGTGGCAGAACATTTCACAGATTCACTACTCTCTGGCTCAAAAATTCCTCCATACCTCTGTTCTAAAAGGTCACCCCTTAATTTTGAGGCTGTGCTCTCTAGTGCTGGATATCCCCGCCATAAGAAACGTCCTCTCCACATCCACCCTATCTAGTCCTTTCAACATTCAGTAGGTTTCAATAAGATTCCCCTGCATTCTTCACCTAGGGCATGCCCTTTTCTCACTGTTACCATCATATAGGAGATACAGAAGCCTGAAGGCACACACTCAGCGATTCAGGAACAGCTTCTTCCCCTCTGCCATCCGATTCCTAAATGGACATTGAAGCTTTGGACAATACCTCAATTATTTTTTAATATATATTGTTTCTGTTTGTGCACTATTTTAATCTAATTCAATATACAAACATAGATACTGTGAGTGTTATTTATTTATTTTCTTCTTTCTATTTTATCATGTATTGCTTTAAACTTCTGCTGCTAAGTTAACAAATTTCACAACACATGCCAGTGATGATAAAGCTGATTCTGATTCTAATGTGCAAAAGAAGGCAAACTGTGCAAATGCAAAAAAACAAATATTAAATAAATAATACTGAAAACATGAGTTGTTGAGTATTGAAAGTGAGTCCGTAGGTTCTGTTGAGTAATAAGTGTGAGGATGAGGTGAATAAAGTCTTCCACCCTTTCCTTAACCTTCACTTATGGTCAGGTTTTGGCACAATGTTCTGTTCTAAAATATCATTTCATGTGGAAGAAGAAAAGCAAGTTCTTCAGGCAGCTTTGTGAAAGGGCATTACATTAAAGTGATTTCGAAATCGTACTTGGTTATTATTCATTACAATGGCCAGGTTTGATTTCAAAGTTTCTATAATGTAAATCATTTGTCAGCCTTCGCTCAAACGGATTTAGGTAGCTAAATGTTGTTACAAAGGCATCAGTTCCAACTGATCTTTAACTGGTGTTCTTCACAGTTACTTGTGTGAATCTATTCATAAGAAGCAACCATCTCTGCAGTTGGGTCCTGCAAGTTCGTTACCATTAGATGAGCATAATGGGTTGGGTTAGATTGAATTTACTGGTCTGAGTTATATGGACTGACTTTCCAAAATGGATTTTGATTGATCACCGTTACTTTATTTTGTATTCTTCCTTGAGGTGTGGGCAGATATCTCCCTTAATTATTATAATTTCATCTTTCACAGGTAGTCCAGACTCTAACTTCTCTTCAAAAGAGGCACCAATAGTTATGGTACACATTTAGATTTTGTATACTTAATAGTTCCTTGTAGAACAACGAATGTTTTTATGTGTCCAAAAATTGTAAACAGAACAAAAACAACCTGTGACTTTTCATTGACTCTAAGTTGTGTTAATTATTTCTTCACCATTACATCTTCATCATGAAATAAAAGGGATACATTCACATGAATTCGAAGTTATGATGTTATTTTGCTGATAAACGTTTATCATCAGTTAGGTTCTGAAAGAAGAACTGTTAGAAGATGTAAGTAGGTCACGATGTATAATTGCGAGCTGCACTTACAAAGTTAAGAGCAACACACATAAAACACTGGAGGAGCCAGAAAGGAATATAGAGTTGATGTTTTGGGTTGAGACTATTCATCAACATCTAGAAAGTTCTTTGTTGTCTTACAAGCACACACATTCAGCAATGAAAGAACAATGAGGCTCTTCTGAAATTGCGCACAGCCACTGTCAGAGTGCAACAGATTGAGAACAAATATTAAGAGATACATACATACTGTACAATTCCAGCATCTGCAGAGATTCTAACATCTAAGTTCTCTTGTGTCCGTATGGAAAATTATGTATATAGTTCATCCATTGTAGAAATGTCAGGAGTGACTTTTCCTATCTAGATTATATTTTTATCAAAAGATTTGCTGTGCATAATTTACTAGGGTGAGACAAGACTCAAATGGCATCCATGAAGTAACATCTCTGCACTTTGGTCAGAAAATCTGTCATTGAGATTGCAAGTAATAGTGTCACTACAGAAATAACTGTAACAAAAAAAAATAGATTTTCCACCATCTTTTAGAAGTATTAGAAAACTGGTTTACCATCAACGTCCTATTCTTCTCCTTTGTTTTATGATCTTATTAGTCAGGGCATCAAAGATTACAGGGAGAATGCAGGAGAATGGGTTTGAGAGGAATAATAAATCAGCCATGCTGGAATAGCAGAGCAGCCTCAATGGACTGAATGGCCTAATTCTGCTAGATCTTGTTAGATCTATTACACATATGTGAGAAAGGTCTAGTAGTGGCAATGCCTGAGAGAGAACTCGACAGGAAATAGAGGTAGAATGTGGAAATATAATTACGCACAGATGTTTTGAATTGACATGAAATTCTGAGCTTCATCTGTTATCCTGGATTGGATCTAAAGCTCGGAGTTAATCAACAATGGTTGCACAGCAGTCATAATCTTACAGGCCCATCACACCTGTTCAATGCTTTACAATTACTGCTTCTGTAGATTTGGTAGTGAGAACAAAAACAAACTTTATATCCTTTCATCTGGTTCCCCCTCCCAGCAGCAGGCTCACAGAGTCATCACGACAAGATCTGGTTTTAACAGAGTAAATGCGGAAACTAATGCTCAAACATCATTTCAAATAGAGTAACGGCTCGAGATTTTTCAAGGGTGGAAAATAAGTTGAAGTTGAACATTAAGTCCATTGATTTTATTCAGAACCAAAATAAAAGGCAATCCCATTTGGAACTGCAATATTAAAATCATAATGATGTTGGAATGATAGATGCCTATTTAACCTTATGGAATAATGCACAGGGATTACAGAGGAAGAACCATTTGGTGTGAAGTGATAGTTATGATGGAATGGGGCAATGCCTTTAGGATATCTTTGAAATGGTACCAGAAGTAGTTAATGGTTGCAGAATTAGGAGGAGTGATCAGTTTTAAGTACCCATGCTGACAAGGATTTTGATTTCAGCAGAACGCAGTTTTACCAGGAGAAGAAAAGCAAAAGCAAAGAAAGACTTGAAAACTGTGTACAATTTCTACTGGAACTGACCACAGGATGAAATGAGAATAACCTAGCACCTCTGGGCCTTTAGTAGTGCCGGATAACCAGAATTTCCAGACTAATGGATGTTAGGCCAATAATGTTGAAACACGGTCGTATTTCACATTTTCTGCACGTTACTCAGTACTATAATAGATTTACCTGGTGTGTTTAAAGGGTGCGGAAAAAATACAAGCACTCCTGACATCTCTCCAGCTGCACACCTAACTACACAAAAGAGCCTGCAGATGGTAGAAATCTGAAGTAACACACACACACAAAACTTTGGAGGAAGTCAGCAGGTCAGGCAGCATCTGTAGAGGGAAATGAACAGTTGAAGTTTCAGACCAAGACCCCTTTCAGTTCTGATACCTGGTACTTTGAACCTCAGCCCCAGCTCAGACCATAGACTTTGCTCTGGCTGCACACCCCATCTAAACTTCCAGCCCATGCTCTTCAACTCCTGCCAGTTACCAGATCATTGGGATTTGCAAACAATTGGATGCCAGATTATGTTACAAATTATAAAAGATAGAGCACATTGTTGAGGACCATTTCCAGTAGTTGATGTGACTCGAATGAGCAGTACATAGCGAGGTTAATTTAATACAGAGATGATGCATGGTGTTTTTGTACAGGTGTTCCTGAAGTTATGAACTGTGATCAACACTGAGAAAAAATTCTGCTTTCAGGAATATAGAAGTGGGAGTAGACCAGTCAACCACTCAAACCCTTTTCTCACTGCTCTGTACTTCCAGCATTTTGGGTTTTCAGTTTAGAACTGCTCAAACTTCGTTAGTCGTTCTTTGCCTTGTATCCATTTTCTCAGAGGACTGAACAACTGGCTCCTATTCATCCAACCAGTACTTTCTTTAGCAAGTTGCAGCTTGTATTTATGTAGCTTATTACGTGAGCCAAAGAGCTCCCCACCTCCTACTCTTATTCCCCACAGCTACCCCAGAGGTGCTGTTTCATATTGCATGAGCCATTAAACATGTTGTTCAATTAATCGAGTTCAGCAAAAATAAACATTGCCAGGGAGAGATAATAGAAATTTACAGCATATTACAGGCGCTTTGGCCCACAATGTTGTGCCGACCATGTAACCTACTCTAGAGACTGGCTAGAATTTCCCTAGCACATAGCCCTCTATTTTTTCCAAGCTCCGTGTACCTATCTAAAAGTCTCTTAAAAGACTCTATTGTATCTGCTTCCACCACCACCTCTGGCAGTGCATTCCACGCACCAACCAATCTCTGTGTAAAAAACTTATCTCTGACATCCCTTTGGTACCTGTTTTCCAAGCACCTTAAAACTATGCCCCTTCATGTTATCCATTTCAGTTCTGGGAAAAAGCCTCTGACTATCCACACGAACAATGCCTCTCATCATCTTGTACACCTCTATCAGGTCACCCCTCAACCTCCGTCGCTCCAAGGAGAAAAGGCCAAGTTCACTCAACCTATTTTCATAAGGTACACCCTCCAATCCAGGCAACATCCTTGTAACTCTCCTCTGCACTCTCTCTATAGTATCCACATCCTTCCTGTAATGAGGTGACCAGAACTGAATGCAGTACTCCAAGTGGGGTCTGACCAAGGTCTTATATAGCTGTATGAGAGGAGATAAAATATTTTAGCAACTTAAGCGAATAGTCAGAAGGCAGGTGTGTTTACTTCTGCATCTGAGTTTTCCCTGACCCAAATGTCCCCACCTTTCATGTATGTAGAGCTCCTCCACAAGAAAGCAGCAATCATCTTCAAAGACACCCACCATCCAGGCCATGCCCTCTTCTCACGACTGCCATCAGGCAGGAGGTAAGAAGCTTTAAGTCTCACAGAACCAGGTCCAGGAATGGTTATTACCCTACAATCATCAGGCTCCTGAGCCAGTGGTGATAACTTCAATCACCACTAAACTGAACTGATTCTACAACCTACAGACTCACTTTCAAGGATTCTTTACAGCTCATATTCTCAGTGTTATTTTTTGTTTGCACTGTTGACCTTCTTTAGCACGTTGCTTGTCAGTCTTTGTTTATGTATAGTTTTCTGTAAATTCTATTGTATTTCTTTTATTCCCTGAAAATGAAATGAAAAAAAATTGCAAGAAAATGAATCTTGAGATAGGATACGGTAACGTATAAAGACTTTTCAAGATTAGTTTTGGTTGTCACATGTCATTTGAAAGATAAAGTAAAAAGTGTTTTTGCCTCAAGGTTGTTCTGGGACAGATCGCAAGTGGTGCCATGCATTTGGCTCCAACATAGCATGTTCTCAATTTACTAATCTTCATTCACATGTCTTTGGAATGTGGGTAGAAAGCAGAACTGGAGGAAACCCCCACTGTCACGAGGAGAATGTATAAACTCCTTACAGATAGCAGTGGAAATTGAACGCCGATCTTACAGCTGGCACTATAAAATGCTATGCTAACCGCTACACACCGTAAATTTACTTTGAGCTTTGAATTTTGAGTGTTTGACTAGACCATCCACTACACCAGTCTGCCTCAAATCTCCATGAGCCACTTTCCTCCTGAACCCAGGATTGAATTACAGCCAAGTCAGGTGCTTAATCAAAGGTTTACTTTATTGCACCTGAGGGAAAAATGCAAAGCTCTTCTAGTTCTGGTCAATGTGATGAATTAAGGTCTGAGAACAGAATGTTTACTTTCTTTGTAAACTTAGAGAGTCATTGAATTGTACAGAAGTACACACTATGGCCATGTTGGCCTTCTTGTCCATCTGACTAATCCAATAAGGACTACATGTTCCTATGATTTGCCTATCTGTCTAATCAGTCTCAACGCTTGTCAGACAGAGAGATTATACCTGACTGCACCACCTCCTCTTGAAGTGTTATTGCAGACATCAGTCCCTTTCTGTGTAAAATTTAATGAAATTGAATGAAAATTCTTGCAATTTTTCTAATTCATCATCTATTCCTAATTTTAATACTCATCTTTTTAGGTTTTGAGCTGGCAGGATTGTAGCTTCTTGCTGTGCAGTATATTGTTTACATTCATTTCAAAGTTTTGTTTTACATGGGAAATGAACATGCTAGGAATGCCAGCATTTATTGTGCATCCCCAGCAACAAACAATCTACTGGCAGAAGTCAGCAGGTTGAGCTGTATCTATCAGTGGAAAGGAATTGTTGACACTTCAGGTCAAAATCAGCATCAGGACCAGAAACATCAGTAATTCCTTTTCCTCACACATGCTACTCAACTCTGTTGAGTTCCTCCAGCAGATTGTTTGTTGTCCCAGATTCCAATATCCTCAGTCCATTGTGTCGCCATTTTTCATTCCCAGTTGCTTCCCTTAGCTATTTCAACAAGCAGTTAACCACTTTAGTTGGTCTGGAGTTACATACAGTATAGACACTCCAGGCAGCGATTTCTTTCCACGATGGATATTAATGGACCTGATCAATTTATAACAGCACCCCAAATATTGTTAATGCTACTTTCCTTCTTTAATTCCACATTCACTTTAATTGTTGAATTTAAATGTTGTAGATGCATTGGCAGAATTTCATTTATTTTACCTGCCCTTTGAATTTTAAAGCAGAGACAAACACAATACCATTGCACTGCATTGTCCTACTGATTTTAAATACAAACGTTTGTAGTATCAGTTTTACAACAATGAGGTCACTTCAATACAAACACCCTGGAAGTGATTTGGGGAAGAGTTGTGTATCCATCTCTGGAGTTAGTTTGGTTGCAGGGACTGATTGTTATGTGCTGAAGTCTGAAATAGCTTAGGATTCTCACCAGCTGCTATATTAACTATTGCCAATGAGAGAAAGACTAATTCTGAAATGTTTTCAATCTTTCCTGCACTTATCCAGGGTGAAAACACGGAATCAAAGAAAATCTGACTACTTTATCAGACAGAAAATTCTTTGGAGCTTCACCCATCCATCAAGGTTAATTCACAACTGGAAATTCCAATATATCCCAGGCAGTGTAGCAAAGATGGTTAGTTGGATGGGCAAAGAATTTCCTATCAATTTTGCCAAAAGTAGTGCAATTTGTGCTGTTAAGATAACATATACTACGTTATTAAGAGAAAAGATTGTGGAATAAATATTGGCCAGAAAATTATGGCAAATGCCCCACCTTACTTTGAATATTGGAGATCTCTTTTTTTATTTCATGGACAGAACAGTCTCTGTTTAACATCAAAAGGCCCCTAGCAGTGCAGCCTCCAGTTATGAAAGAACAAAGGGATCAGCCTAGGTTTTGCTCAGCCCCTGGAACGAGACTTGAACACACCATCTACTGAGCTAAAAATGCAATGCAGTCATTGGCATACTAATTAGGACCCTTAGCAGAAAAGCTTGGAGGGATTTGGCAAACAGTTGAGACACAGTCACAAACTAAGTCTATGTCCTTATATGGAATGACAGAACGAAGAGAAAGATCAGATTAGTTCTATTTGTCACATGTACATCAAAACATTGAAACTAAAGTGAAGTGTGTCATTTACATCAACGACCAACGCAGTCGAAGGATGTGCTGGGAACAGTCCACAAGTGTTGCCATGTTTCTGGTGCCACAAATTACTAACCCTAAACCATTACGACTTTGGGATGAAGAAGGAAACCAGAGCAGCCGAAGGAAAACCATGCTGTCACGTGGAGAATGTACAAACTCTTCACAGACAGCAGAAGAAACTGAACCCCAACTGATGATTGCTGGCACCCTGAAACATTGTGCTACAGTGCAGAATCAGGTCCTGATACAGGGCTTTGACCTGAATCGTTGACAATTCTTTTCCTTCTGAAGATGCTGCCTGACCCTCCATGTTCTTCCAGCAGCTTGTTTGCTGTTGACAGAAAAGGAGTCTTATTTCGCTGCTACTAGGGTTGTAGACATTGAGATAATTAAGTTCAGCACAAAATCCCATCCAAGTCAACAAGGGAAAGAGATACTTCTTCACTGTGTTCCAAAGTTTATTCTACCAGTGCGTCAGACTGGGAAATAACACCACTCAAAGTATCCAAAGTTTGGTGGTAGGGATGGAATGGGAATGACCTTTTGATGCGGTAGAAGGTGCTCTTCAGAGGCTGGTAAGGCCCATTGACAGGGTATTGTGAAGTGAGTCAGCTGTGCCGTATCTAAACTGGGGCTTCTGATGATGATATCAGATAGCTGAAAGGAGAAACTGTCAAATTTTCCAGCAAAGCCAGCTCTGTTCATAAGCAAAAAAAAACACATTAAAAAAATCAAAGAAAATCTCTTATGTTCTTATATTAAACCAAACATTGCTTTTCAGGAGCTTATTATTTTGATGGCATGTCTGCTGTGATTTATATACTTGGAATCTATTTGTGGAATCCTGCATCATTAAATTTAATTCAATCTGCACACTTAATAGATTATATAACTGGAGCAGTAACGTAACCTAGTGATGCAACCACTATGGAACTTCCTTAATATTATGACTAATAAGATCACTTCCTGTTTAAGAAAAATCTTTTGAAGGCCACAACATATTTCAGTCTGTATAAAATAAATTAATCACAGTCTCTGCTCAAAAACATATTGCATTTGGTCCAATGGAGACTATTCTGTTCAAGTTAAAAATTCCTCATTTTTTATTACAACCATCTCTGCATGGTGGCAGCATAAGAATTCAACTGAGTTTCTTTGCAGTGGATATTGATACAACAGGGAGATTTAGAAAATAATTTCTTTCTGGTAGCTATTAATGTTCTGCTTCACCTGGCTCATAAAACTAAATGTCCTTCAAATTGTGTGCAGTGCAGACGCAAAAGGTAAGAGCTGCAAAGGAAAGGAAGATGCTGCAAGACATTAACAGAAAAATGACAGCCTCTCCCTTCCTTTCACAACACCTATGAAGGCTGCACTGGGCAAAGCCTGGTGGAGGAGACCTTATTAGGGAGGTAATCCACATGAGAGTGGATACAGCTGACTGTACTAGGAACTGCTTAAAGTCAAATACATTGTTGTAATAAAGTTGAAAAATTGGCCCCCAAAACAAAGGAATTTAAAGTTGGGATTAGAGGAGGTTGAGTGCCTGGACAATGGCCAGCCCTGGGCCCCAAATGGCTTGGGTCAGCAGCAGGCAGGTGAGTGCCAGAGATACAACCAAACATGCAACGATAAACCCTGCAACCACAAATCAGTCAACCATTAGCAGGAACAATCCTGGTGTGACTGACAGGACAGTGACTCAAAATCCTAGATTGTTTTAGTATTGTTTTAATTATTCTCTGAAATGACATTACATGGTATTGCCAAGTACAGACATACTGTTTGAAGAAGTCTCATTTGGATCAAAATCTTCAACTACAAGTTTCCCAGAACAGCTTTGCAGGGTTCTTCTATACAGCAATCTGCAGTGTCAGTTTAATGGATGCTGCCTAATGGATTTCTTGTAAGATCTCATAGCTGCCAGATGGATCTTAACAACTGCAATCTCAGCAACCAGGGTTTAGTGAGCAGCAGAACAAAACAAGCAAGGCAAGTTCTGATGAAATGAGAAAGACCCGAAGTTCCAATTCTGGTTCTCCCTGCACCAATACTCTCTGAACTATTTACAGGGGCTAAGCACACAGCCCTGTACTGATGGAGGTTGTGGAGGAGAAGTTGTTGTCAATCAGACTGACCTCAATCAAATTAATCCATATTAAATCCTATTAAGGCCAAAGTCTCGAAACTTCTTGATTAGTTTTGAGGAGATGATGGCATTGAATGCTGATCTGTAGTTGATAAAGAGCCTCGTGATGTATGAATCTCTGCTGTCCATATGTTCCAGGGTTGAATGAAGAGCCAATAAGATGGCATGTGCTGTGAACCTGTTGCTCCAGTAGGCAAATTGGAGCAGATCCAACTCACTTCTCAGGCAGGAATTGATGTATTTCATCATAAACCTCTCAAAACACTTCATCAGTGTGGATGTAAGTGTTACTGGACTTTAGTAATTGAGGCAAGTTATCGTATTCTTCTTACTTACTTACTGCCCATTAATCTGCTCGCATTTAGGGCAGCAATGAAGGTCCTCCCACCTCTGGCAGTGTTCAGTGTTTCTTTCATCATGTCAGTAGCTTCCTCTTGGTTTTCAATGCTGTCAGTCATGCAAGTCCCAGGTGGAGACTAGGAATACCGTCACACTCAGATGCAGAAGAATTCTTCATTGCTGTTTTCATTATAACTTTGTTTTGCCAGTCAGGGTTATTAGCCCTGATCTGAACCCCCCGAACCTTGAACCGTGGGCCACTCTTAGTCTGGCCTCCACCCTTTGACCTGTTGGCATGGGTGACCCTACCAAAGCATAAAGCCATGGCTTCAGCCAGCATAGCTATCTGGGTCATTGAAGCACTCAAGCCTCCAAAGCACGATAAGGTTGTGGAGGATGTTCTTCTTAGGCACCAGCATAAATAAAGACTGCTTGAAACAGCTGGGTACCTCAGACTGCTGAAGCAAAAGGCTAAAGATCTCAGTAAACACTTCAGTCAGTTGATCAGCATAGGTCTCTAGTACTTTGCCAGGTACCCTGCCTGGGCTGGATGCTTTTCCTGTGTTCACCCTCCTGAAGGCTGCTCACGCATCAGTATTCAGAGACTAAAATCACAGGATCATTAGGGCTGTAGTTCCTCCATGTTTTGACAGTCAAAACAAGCATAGAAGACATTGAGCTCACCCAGAAGTGAAATCCTGTTGCCAGCTATGTCACTTGATTTTATTTGGTAAGAGGTAATAGCATTCAAGCCCTGCCATAGT
Organism: Mobula hypostoma; assembly: GCF_963921235.1. Classification (NCBI taxonomy): domain Eukaryota; kingdom Metazoa; phylum Chordata; class Chondrichthyes; order Myliobatiformes; family Myliobatidae; genus Mobula; species Mobula hypostoma. The sequence goes on along the minus strand of NC_086098.1, from coordinate 103,416,141 downwards.
TGTCGAGCATCCTTCATTGATTCAAGTTTATTCCAGAATTGCCACTTGGCCTGTGACATGGCTTTCCAGAGATCATACCTGGATTTCTTGTAATTTTCTTGGTCACTGGACTTAAATGCCTCTAATCTGGCCCTCAGCAGATTGTGGATCTCATGGTTCATCCAGGACTTCTGGTTATGGAACACACTCACTTACAAATGTTTTTATAAGTTCGTGACAACCATGATGTATTCATTCAGATCCACAAATGAGTCCTTGAACACAGTCCAGTTCACTGACTCAATGCAATCTCATAACCACTCCTCTGCTTTCTGTGACCACCTCTTTGTTGCATAAATCTCTGGAGCTTTGCTCTTATTTGAGCTAGTGCAAAGAAAAATCTCCCTGGTCATGGTCTTTTGAGACTTATTATTCTGAACATTTCAAAAGGGATACACAATTAGCACTAAACTGTTTTCCAGCTTGACACCAAATGAGCAATCAGCATAATGCAGTATTGAAGATAATTTTCTAACATGAGCTGTTAACAAATTAGGAGGAAGGTGGGAAACAGTAAAGATATGTATCATATTGAAACATGAAGTGCTGGAGGATACTCAGGCAGATCAAGCAGCAGCTGTGGAGACAGAAACAGTCAACATTTCAGATCAAATTTGAAGTCAAAGTAAACATATTATCAAAGTATGTATATGTCACCATATTCTACCCCAAGATTCATTTACAGGAACATAAATAAATACAATAGAATTTATGAAGAAAACTATACATAAGTAAAGACTGGCAATCAATGTGCAAAAGAAGACAAATTGTGTTATTTACACTAAGAACATGAGTTGTAGAGTCCTTGAAAGTGTAGGTAGTGGTATCAGTCCAGAGTTGTGGTCAGTGAAGTTATCCTCGCGGGTTCAGAAATCTGACAGTTGTAGGTTAAAAACTGTTCCTGAACCAGAACAAAGCATGGCCTTTTTATTTCTAATATGGATTATGTTCTTTGAATGACAGTTATATACACAAAAACTAACAGAGTGTTTGGTCTTTACTTCCAGGACCTAGATATAAACGGAGGAAGTGATATGTCAACAGAACTGAAGATCCGGATTTAATTTGGAATACCACATTTTAAGATATGTCAGTACTGAAGAAAACACCTTTTTATTAATTAGATCATGAGAAATGTGTTTGACTTCATGATGTTCCATAGAGAAAAAAGCACAGCTTGTGTATGATTTGGACACAGATCAAGCAAGGTGACAACAGAGGCAGTGGAAAGATAGAGAGAGATGATGGAGTGAGGCAGCTGGGTCTCATAAAGCTAAGGTGGAAGTTATTATTTTTCAGATAATGTTGCCAAGTATTCTTTTTTATTCTTAGTACCTAATTCTAATGTTAGCCATCCCAAAATAATAAAACATCCTAAAATATCCTACCTCATATTATTATTTTGTAAACACTCCAACCGGAAAGGAACTGAGAGGATATTATTTTATCATTTATAGTCATGGGTGTATAATATGATCTTACTCTTCAAACACCACTACCTTGGAATGCACTGTGGATTTATGAATTGGCTATGTAAACGTGATTGGTTTTATTATTGCATATGCTCTGGATCAGACAGGTTGCTGACTATGCTTGGTTATGCTCCGAATTTGATGTGTAAATTCTGTACACATTGTGAGGCACTGTTGGTAATGTGACAGATACTGACTGTTACATTGCAGATTTAATTAGCTTTGCGGTACCAAAAAATGAAAAAAAATAATCAATGAAGTAATTATAAAAACACAGTGTGCTATTATTAAAGGAAAGTTTTAAATGGCAAAAGATGAAGTCCCAATGAGACCTGCACCTGGATCATGTAATTTTGCAGATTAGCACATTAGCACTCCTTCAAAAAATGTGCTTGCAATCTTCTTCCAAAGATTTTTTTTTCTCCTTTTTACGACCAACCATTTGGATTTCCAGACTGGTCCACAAACTCCACATGTTCAGTGACTATTACTGGGAAACAATAAAGGTTGTGTTGTGAACATGTTAGCTACTTAGACCCTGCTTTGGCCTCTGCCATTGTATTGGTGCCAGAGAATATAAGTCAACTCCATGGTCACTGTCAACACAGCCATTGCCTCAGCAAAATTGTGACTTTAATTTTTTTTCTCTTCCAGATGGAAACCGGACCTTTTCCACTACCACCCCCACCTCTCTCTCTGTCTCTCATTCACCTCCTCATTCTTTTTCCACATGTAAACCTTCCCAGGATTCATGTAAATTTTGACACCCTGTATCTTTTTCACATCCGAAACTATTTTTACCCTGAACTAGAGCTGGATAACAGGGTGAAATGGATTAAGTTTGTAATCAGTTTTCCAAAAAGTTGCTGAAATGTGAAACTGTATACTACATTATAATTCACTCAAAGGAAACTGAGAGAAATGTACTTCTTGACTTCAAAGGGAGTTTATTTTTGTAAAGGTTTTGCCTGGATTTTCATTGTTTTCATAAATGCTATGAATCTTTCAGACTAATACTGGTTATGCAAGCCTGTCTAGATGTACAAGTTTCAACTTCAGTGTTGAGAGAACAATGGGAAAAATGGTCGATTCTATTAAATATTAAATATAACACAGTTCAGCAAATGACAAAGTCACTGATGAGAATGGAAACTGTTACTTTTTGGAGGTGTAATTTATCTGCCTGACTGAGCTCTTCCGTCAGTCACAAACCACCAAGCTCAGCTCTGCATGTAATTGGTCCCAGCAAAAATCGCAGTCAGTCTCAGCTCTGTAGTCATTCTTCTTGTTTCCAGTTTCCTTGCACCTGGACTAGCTCAGCAACATACCTACTAGGACCAATATTTATTACTGGTCTTAGAACAATGATGAAGAAATAAAAAAATAATAAATAAAATAATTTGTCTAACTTGGAGTCATATAGAATGGAAAAAGGTCATCCAGCCCAAATGCCTTAAAGAGCCCTTCCAAATGAGATAACACTCCACCTGTGAATCTGCCAGGTTGTCCATTGTGTCTGGTGCTCTTCATGCGGCCTCCTCTACATTGGTGAGACCCATCATAAACTGGGGGACCACTTCGTCGAGCACCTCCTCAACATCCTCCACAGGTGCAACTTCCCGGTGGCCAAATATTTTAATTCTGATCCCCATTGCCATTCTGATGTGTTGATCCATGGCCTCCTCTTGTGCCAAGATGAGGCCACCCTCAGGGTGGAAAAGCAACACTTTATATTCTGTCTGGGTCTCTCCCCTCCTACCTGATGGCATGAATATGGATTTCTCTTTCTGGTAAACAAATTCCCCCACCCATCCTCTGTTCCCCACTGTGACCTTTTACTTCTTCTTATCTGCTGTTTAATTCCTCCTGGCCCCCCTCCCCCTTCCCTTTCGCCTGAGATCCACTCTCCTCTCCTATCAGATTCTTCCTTCTCTAGCCCTTGACCTTTCCCACCCACCTGGATTCACCTGTCACCTTCCCGCTAGCTTCTTTTCCTTCCCCCACCTCTTTATTCTGGCATCTACCCATTTCCTTCTCACTCCTGAAGAAGGGTCTCAGACCAAAACGTCAACTGTGTATTCATTTCCATTGATGCTGCTTAATACTCAACTTGAATAATTAGCTGCTTTTGTTGTCGAAACTCTGTGATCGGTTTAGGAAGGTAATAGTAGGGATGTCCTCTGTGCAAATTGTTATATAGTATACAGTGCTAATTTTGTTTTCTTATTACCTTACCTGTGGTACCTAACCCTTTACGTTAGTCACTCAAATACTGATATTGAAAGAATACTGCAGGAAACAGATGCACTTTCATTTAATATATCTCCTGTCTTCTGATATTGAACAAACTTCTTTTAGACTAACTTTTGAGAATTCAACAACTAATGTTCTTAGTGTTATTTATTTACTTACTCTATATTATCATATTTTGTCCTTTTTTGCACCTTAGCTATTTGTTAGCCTTTGTATGTCAATTTTCATTGATCCTATTTTATTTCTTTAATCTACTGCAAATGCCTGGAAGAAAATGAATCTGAAAGTAGGATATGGTGACATATGCGTACTTTGAAAATAAATTGACGCTTACTTTGATCAACAAGTTCCTCTATAAAAGGATGCAAAATATGTTGATAGTTTTGCATCCAAAAATCTGGGACTGGAAAAAAAAACAATGGATCTTTTTTTCCATGGAAATGATAATTCGGAAGAATTTTACAAGTTAAATGTTATGACATCAGATGTACAAATGAGAAATCCTAAAGTATGTGTTGATGGGCAATGCTCAGCTGTATTGCAATAATGAAAACACGTCTTTCCAGAATACTAAGATCTCTCCCAGATGTAAAAGATTCATGACTCATAAACGTTGGAGATTTTTCACTTGAGCAACATAATGTCTGGAACTCATCTGAACTGGTCAGATGCTGTATTCTTTAAATGAGTTATCCAATGAATTGCGCTGCTGCCAACTGCTGAGTGATTGTTTCCACATATGAGCCATGATTTGCAACCTGTAAATTATCCATCCTGGTGGGGGAGGGGGACGGAATTCAATAATCAAGAGAATAACGAGAGCTTGTCAGTTCATGGTCAGATTTAGGGTTGAACAAACTGCTTCAACTCAAATTTGGCAAAGCTCATTGAGAAATCCACCTCCATTGCTGAGGTGGGATACTACTTTCAGGAAAAAAGTTAGGCTTGATATGTTCATTGTTTTGTCTTACTTCACTGGCAGCTTTCTAGGTAACTACAATATACAGTACCTGTGGTTTAACTGCATTCTTAGCTGACCCACTTGCCACAGCTGTAATGAGTTTAGTTGGTTCTTGGCTTCAGACCACACTCAGTAGCAGGATATGTATGATGTGTTAAAAACAGCCTGTGAATATGTCTCTCTGAATAAGTCCATCACTCTGCACCCTATCTAAAGCTATAATTATCATGTTGGAAATAAACAAAAGGCTGGTTAACAAAAAAAAATCAAATGAATAGATAGCCTTTGATGGTGGTTTGGAAGAACAGCAGGTGTGGGAATCATTACTAGCCCTCCAGCCAACAGGTAATGCTCTATTGCTGCTTACACTGCCTCACAAGAAGTTGCATTCACCCAATGCTACCTCCTCAGGCCAATTAATTGGAGGTTATACAGTATGTAGCTACGCTGACACTTGAGAATGATACAGCATTCTTAAGCTGCTGGGTGGTTTAGGCTCTTTAGTGGTGAGGATGTTCTCTCTTCCCAGATCTAGGTGAACTGTAGAAGATGAAGCATGAAAATACAATTAAATTAATACATTCAGGTGGTTCCTTCGTGAAACCATAGTTATTCACACCATACAATGAACCCATCATGTTTCTGCCAGGTCTTCACATGATCAACCCAAACCTAATCCTACTTCCTCATACTCCGCTCATATCCCTGGATAAAACTGTGAAATTTAAAGCACCCTAAATGCTATCCCACACTGAAACTTGTGGTAGATACAGAAAGCATGTACTATGAAACAGCATTCCCAACCCTTCAGTTTTGCCATCAGGCATTCAATGAACAGGAGATTACAGATTTAAGGACACATCCTCAATTTTGCCAGAAATGACAAAAGACTCTACTGAACATTTTCTAATAGTGACCGTCATCTTAAAACCTATTATCAACATAAAAATACAATCTGAACAGGACCATAAGATCATAAGACATAGAAGCAGAATTAGGTCATTCAGCCCATCAAGTCTGCTTTCCCGTTCGATCACAGCTGATTTATTTTCCCTCTCAACCCTGTTCTGCTTTTCCCCATAACTTTTGATGCATTGCTAATCAAGAGCATGTCAACCTCCGCATTAAATATACCTAATGACTTGGCTTCCACAACCGTCTGTGGCAATTAATTCATAGATTCACCATCCTCTGGCTAAAGAAATTCTTTCTCAACTCTGTCCTTTTATTCTGAAGGTTCCAGAAACATCCTCTCCATGTTTACTCTACCAACATTTTTCTATATTCGGGAGGTTTCAATGAGATCCCTCCACATCCTTCTAAACTTAGCAAGTACAGGCTGAGAGCCATCAAACGCTCCTCATACATTAACTTTTTTATCCTTATGATCATTCTTGTAAATCTGCTCTGGACCCTCTCCAATGCCTGAACATTCTTCCTTAGATGTGGGGCCGTAAGCTTCTCACAATACTCCAAACGTGGTTTGACTAGTGCCTTATTAAGCCTTAGCATTATATCCTTGCTTCCTACCAGAATGAATGCCAACAATCAGGTTCTCCCCTTACTGCTCTTCTATCTACCTTCTGTGGTTTTTTAAATCTTCTCAATTTTCCATCCTTCTGCAAATTTTTTTCAATATTGTATGACCTCTCTTTACTTTCATGCAGTCTTACCACTTTGTCAGCCATGGTTGTTTCATCCTCCCTTAAGAATACTCTTCTTTGGGATGAAATGACCCTGCACCTTCCAAGTTACTGCTAAAAACTCCAGCCATTACTGCCCCTCCAACATCCCTGATAGCGTCCATTTCCAAATAATTAGTCAGTTCTTCTCTCATACCTCTGAAGTTATATTTACTCAGCTTACATCTGATTTTAGCTTCTCCCTCTCAAACTGCAGGGTTAATTCTATCACATGACGATTGCTGTCTCCTAAGTGTTCCTTTACCTTAAGCTCCCTCATCAAATCTGGTTCATTGCACAACACCAAATCCATAACTGTTTTTTCCCAAGTGAACTGGACCACAATCTCCTCTAAAAACCCATCTCATAGACATTCTACAAATTCCATTTCTTGGTATCCAGCACCAACCTGATTTTCCCAGTGTACCTGCATATTGAATTCCCCCATGACCACCAAACTTGGTCTTTTTTATGTATCTTTTCTATCTCCTGTTGTAATTTGTACCCCACATCCCAGCTACTACTTAAAGGCCTCTATACAGCTCCCATCAGGGTCTTTTCACACTTGTAGTTCCTTAACTCAGCTCACATGGATTCTACATTTTCTGATCCTTTGACACTTCCTGTACCCATGTGAACTCATTGACTTTATCCACTTTGCCTCCAATTTCCACCCTGCCCTCAAATTTACCTGGTTCGTTTCTGACACCTCCCTCCCCCTTCTCAACCTCACTCTATCTCTGGAGACAACTTATCTACAGGTGTCTACTATAAACCCACAGACTCTCACAGGTACCTTGACTATACCTCTTCCCACCCTGTTACTTGTAAAAACACCATTCTTTTCTTTCAATTCCTCCATCTCCACCGCATCTGCTATCAGGGTGAGGCTTTTCATTCTAGAATGAAGAAGATATCCTCCTTTTTCAAAGAAAGGGGCTTCCATTCCTCCACCATCAGTACTGCCCTCAACTGCATCTCTTCCATTTCACGCACGTCTGCTTTCACCCTATCCTCCCGCCACCCTATCAAGGATAGGGTTCCTCTTCTTCTCACCAACCACCCCACCAGCCTCTACATCCAGCACTTAATTCTCTGAAACTTCCGCCATCACCAACAGGATCTCACCACTAAGCACATCTTCCTCCCCCCCCCCATTTTCTGCTGTCCACAGGGATTGCTCCTTATGCAACTCCCTTGTCCATTCGTCCCTCCCCACTGATCTCCTTCCTGGCACTTCTCCTTGTAAGTGGAGTAAGTGCTACACCTGCCCCTTCACCTCCTCTCTCACTGCCATTCAGGGTCTTAAATAGTCCTTCTAGGTGAGGCAACACTTCACCTGTGAGTCAGTTGGGGTGATATACTATGTCTAGTGCTCCGGGCGTGGCCTTCTGTGTATCGGTGAGATCTGACGTAGATTGGAAGATCACTTCGCCGAGCATCTATGCTCCATCTGCCAGAAAGGGCCAGATTTCCCTGTGGCCACCCATTTAAATTCCACTTCACATTTCCATTCAGATATGTCTGTCCACGGCTTCCTCCACTGTCGTGATGAGGCCATGCTTAGGTTGGAGGAACATCTTATATTCTGTTTGGGTAGCCTCCAACTCGATAACATGAACATTGATTTCTCAAACTTCCAGTACTGCCCCCCCCCACCATTTTCCATCCCCTTTTCCCTCTCTCACCTATCTCCTTGCCTCCCTATCACCTCCCTTTGGTGCTCCTCCCTCCTTTTCTTTCTTCCAACAGAGAAACTCCACCCCCTCTGCCCACTTGCCTGTCCTTCTGATATGATGGTTATCCTTGGATGATTAGCTCCCAGCTGTGATTTTTCAACCACGAATCTGTGATGTCCACAGTATCATGCTTCCCAATTTCTAACTGTGCTATAAGCTGATTGACCTTGTTTAAGGTATTGTGTGCATTCAAATATAACACCTTCAATTTTGTTTTCACCATCCCTCTACTCAAATTTGTCTCGATGTTGCCTGAAGTTTAATTCTTATCTTTTTCTAAACTTTGTCTTTTTTTTATTTTAGAGAATTCAGTTATATTTACTGTGATCTCCTCCCATTTTACTTTGTCCATACTTTTCCAAACTGTTGAATCCCAACACCCAACCCCCCAATATGTAGCTTAAAGCCATATCCACAGCCCTAGCTATGCAATTCACTAGGACCCTGATCCCAACATGGTTCAGGTGGAACCAGTCCCGTTTGAACAACCCTGGTGCCATTGCCCATGAATGCAAACACACTTCTCCACACACCAATCTTTAAACCACACATTTAATTCTCTGACCTCATTGACTCTGCACAAATTTCATGTGACATTATTTTAAGTGAAACAACAGACAGAGCCTTATTGTTTTTGACAGGCATTCCCCTGGTTCCTATTTTAACAGAGACTTAGTACTGCTTATTTTAAATTTGTTCATGCCTGTGCTTAAATAACAGACAGGGAAACCTCATCTGAACACAAAATACTTTTTCCACAACTATTATTACCAGCTGCAATTTCAAGCCTCAAGGTTTTGTAAAAGAAGAATGTTTGAAATTCACAGCAGCGTGCTCAGCATCTGAAAAAGGAACATATAGAATAGTGTATGATTGAGAAACTACAAATGAACCTGGTTCAAAAATTCATTTTCAGCGATATGTTAGTTCATTTCATGATTTTGCATCTTAAATGAACAGCCGTACACAAAGAGAACGCATCATAAAAATGGAAGCGCATGTTAAGGATGCAAAACCAGAAGCCGGAAAATGTCTGTGCATAACGTTGATAATGTTCGGTTGGATGTCGATTAAGCACGATGTCCAGTTTTAGGTCTCCCAGTGTAGCAAGTGCATACAATGAACAAACTGTATAAACTTAAAATAGCTTAAATTTGATGAAGGGAAACCATTCAGGTAAACAGTTTGAGGTTCCACCAAATTCCTCCAAAGAACAAAAAGCTAAAAGGAAATTTAAAGCAATGGTGAAGATTTTGATAGAGTGAATTCAAAAAGAATACTACTTTTTGGGATATAAGAATTTCAAAATTCTTAATTTTAAAATTTTCATTGAGAGTTTGGAGAGACAGCAAATAAATTTTCATTTTCCTGTTGGTACACATTCAATGGCTATTTCATTAGGTACACCTGTACACTCACTTGTTAATGCAAATATTCAATCAGCCAATTTTGCGACCGCAACTTAATGCATAAAAGTTTGCAGACATGGTCAAGAGGTCCAGTTGTTCAGATCAAACATCAGAATAAGGAAGAAATGTAATCTAAGTGACTTTGATCACAGAATAAGAGGCCAACTTTGATGGTAAAGAGGAAGAATATGAAATATTAGAAGATGTAATAATAGTAAGAGTGGAAGTATTAAGGTAGGGCAGTGTTCCAATACCTACATGGATTGAAGCATGGCTTTTGGCATTGCTTGGCATGGCAAGTTGGTTCAGATAAGCATATCCATGGAATCAATTGGAGAAAGGAGCAAATTGGATCCAGAACTGGTGAATAGCATGCTAGGCGTGCTATGTTGATGCTGGAATGTGTGGTGACACTTACAGACTGCTGTCAGTACATCCTTGAGTTACTAGGCCTGCAACTTTTCATGATATCTGGAAGAGGGGACTGAGTGTAGCGTATCTAAGTTTGCTGATGACTTTAAACTGAGTGGAAAAGGTAATTCTGAAGAGGATACAGAGAGTCTGCAGAGATATATAGATAGGTTAAGTGAGTGGGCAAGGTTCTGGCAGATGGAGTGCAATGTTGGTAAATGCGAGGTCATCCACTTTGGAAGGAAAAATGGAAGATCAGATTATTATTTAAATGGTAAAAGATTGCAGCATACTGCTGTGCAGAGGAACTTGGGAGTGCTTGTGCATGAACTGCAAAAGGTTGGTTTGCAGGTGCAGCAGGCTATCAAGAAGGCAAATGGAATGTTGGCCTTCATTGCTAAAGGGATTGAATTTAGGAGTAGAAAGGTAATGCTGCAACTGCATAAGGTACTGGTGAGGCTATATCTGGAGTTCTGCGTGCAGTTCTGGTCTCTTTACTTGAGGAAGGATAGACTGGATTTGGAGGCACTGCGGAGGAGGTTCACCAGTTTGATTCCAGAGATGAGGGGGTTAGACTATGAGGAAAGATTGAGTCATCTGGGACTGTACTTGCTGGAACTCAGAAGGATGAGTGGCGATCTTATAGAAACATATAAAATTGCAAAAGGGATAGATAAGATAGAGGCAGGAAAGTTGTTTCCACAAGTAGGTGTGACTAGAACTAGGGGACATTGCCTCAAGATTCAGGGGAGTAAATTTAGGAAGGAGATGAGGAGGAACTGCTTTTCCCAGAGAGTGGTGAATCTGTGGAATTCTCTGCCCAATGAAGTAATGGAGGCTTCTTCAGTAAATATACTTAAGACAGGGTTGGATAGATCTTTGCATAGTAGGGGAATTAAGGGTTATGGTGAAAAGGCAGGTAAATGAGATGAGTCCATGGTTGGATCAGCCATAATCTTAGGCAAAGCAGGCTCAATGGGCCAAATGGCCTAAACCTGCTCCTATTTCTCATGTACACAAATGAATGATTTCACTGTATGTTTCAATGTGCATGTGATAAATAAATCTGAATCTGAATCATTGCAGAAAGTTAAGAGGAATGGTTGGCAGTTGTTTTTCCAACCAGGCTGTTACCACTGGAATTCCACCTTGCTCAATACTCTTGTACTATGGCCTTGCTTTCCGTTATATAGATTATAGTATGACATTAATTCTTGATTTGGAGGAATGTGAGAAAGAAGTTTGCAAATGATTGAAGTGCAGAAGTGAGTGTATGGAAGGCATGGTAGGCATGCTATGTTGATGCTGGAATGTGTAGTGACACTTGCAGACTGCTGTATGAGTGGTTCGATGTGGTAAATCGGATGAGCACACTTATCTTAGCAGATGTGTCAAAAATCAGGGGAGATGGATCTAGGTAACTGATAGGAAAATAAGGAGCCAATGAGGTAGTTTTGTCCATTGGCAGGTGTTTAGAGTTGTCTATTAAATATTTCAGTAATATTTGAGTAATATTGTAAATATTTTGTTTGATTAAGCATTTTGTTTACATAATTCATTAAAGGTTATGTGTATGAAATAGGTGAATGGCACACACTCCACTCCACCACATCATGTGTGCAGATACCTCGCTAAAAGTAAAAACAAACTACATACTCAAGTTATCTCCCACTCTTCCCTGACTTTCTTTCAGTTAGATTTAGGCTACGTCTATACTACGCCGGATAATTTTGAAAACGCCGGTTTCGAGTAAAAACGACAGGCGTCCACACTAAGCGCTTTTCAAAATATCTCTGTCCACACTAACACGGATATTTGGGCGAATCTCCTCTACTGGGCACGTGCAGGACACACAGAAAACAAGTGAAGAGGAAATGATATACTTGGTGCCTATTTGTCCAGTTAAAGAGTAGAAAAACTTAAACGGAATTGCTCTTGGCTCTCATGCAGGAGGACTTAAAACTAAAAAAAAACAAATACTGGAGCGTATGGAGGCAACCGACAGGGAGTTCACGGACAGTATGACCTGGCTGATGACGAACATTGAAAAACTGACTAATTTTGTTGCATTAATAAAGCACCTTGTTAAATGTCTAAAACATGTCTGCATCAGTGTTATCTTGTATTTCCATACAATGTTACATTAGGCTGTTACACATCTATTGTCAGAGAAGTGCTTGCATAAATAGGTAAACCACCTTCATACAAGCAAGAACAGAAAACAGGGCAAAGAGAGTATACTTATTTATTCAGTAAGTTATGGGTCAAAGTATTTGGTGAGTACATTTCTAATTCTTCTGGCATCAGTCTCATTGCCGTCTGTTCTGAAATTGTTAGGTTGTGTGGGGGGTTGTGTTCAAGAAAACAACGAAATGCTGCACTGCGACTATCTGTTCCGGCACGTCATGACAGCGTTTTTAAATAGTCAAAAAAGCTCACTTTACAATTTAACTCCGACTGCGCTTTATAACAGCCGACCAGCAGTGCTTGCACAGTACCAAGCAGAAGTAGAAAAAGCATTGTTGTTGTGGTGTTGTCATGACAGCGTTTTTAAATCTCTCCGTTTACCCCGTACACACTCCAACGGATATTAGGCATTTTCAGATTTATTCACTCTGGAGACCGTTTCTGAAAATCTCCGTTTTTGGGGGATGAAAACGCAGCTTTAGTGTGCACGGAGGGTCAAAACGAAGAGAAAAAGCTTTGTTTTCAAAATTATCCGGCGTAGTGTGGACGTAGCCTTAGAGTTACAAAACATGACAGTGGCAATGAGTAAGTTTTAAAATGAACCCAAGAAAGCTACCTAACTGTTGAAGCGCATCAAGACATTTTTCTTTGCAGGGAGAGAGAGAGGGCTGACATTTTTTTAAAAAAAGTTCAGCACATGTCTCTTCAGAAAAGGATACAGAGACAATCAAGGTTTAAAGAAGGCAGAAAATGGATGTAATTTATGGGTCCATAAACAGAGAGTACCAGGTGACAATAATAAATTTTTAAAAAGCAAGCAGAAATGGCTGGCTACATCAGAAAGATAGACATATTCAATTGCTCAAAAGATAACTGCATATTGTGCACAGAACAATTGTAGCAGTATTTTGAAGCAAATGAAATAACCAATGAGAAGCAAGTGTTTGTTTTGCTGAGTGCATTGGCTGGAGAGGCATACAATTTGCTTAGAAGTTTGAATGCTCCAATCAAACCAGCAAAATGAGCTTTGCTAATATTATGAAAGTAGTGCAAGCACACTTAGAACCAAAACCATTGTTGATTGCAGAACACTTTAGGTTTTATAGGTGTAATTAAAAAGAAGGGGAGTCCATTTCAGCTTATATGGCTGAATTGAAGAGATTGTCCAAGCATTGTGAGTTCAATGATAGACCTAATGATGACCTGTGAGAATCGTTTAGTTTTTGGAATCTTATAGGAAAGCATTCAAAAGTGGTTCCTGACTGAAGCACAGCTACAGTTAAAGGAATAGTTGAAATAGCCGTATCAATGACAACAGTGGCTAGCCAGAGATGCAACTGAGTTGCAGTCAGAAACGAAAGTGAGCGTAAACAATATTTCATCCTCTATTCTAAACAGAAACCTGCCTGGCCAAACAGATTGAGTTACCATTGTGGCAGGGGCTCACATATATCAGGCAATACAGATTTAAAGGTTAAACTAGCAGAAGATTCAACAACGTAGCACATGTACAGAGAACATGTCAGGCAGACAAAAATAAATGGACTGCACAGGAAAGAGAAAAAGATAAAATGTCAAGTTGCAATTTCAATAAGAGCCCTTATCTGCGTGCTATTGATGAAAAATCTTCTTAATGATGAGAGTGACATCAAATTGAGTAGCCTTGAGATTTACAATGTAAAACTAACAATAGTCAAGCAATATGTCTTACAGCAGAAGTGAAATGCAAATTAATTGAAATGTAATTGGACACTGGTTTGGCTGTTTCGGTCATTCCACAAAATGAGTTTGAATGGAATTTCAAAGATAGTAAAGTGAAGTCTGCAGATATCCAACTAAGAACTGTTCTGAAATATGCATTTTGTGTTTTATATTCAGTGCTTTTCATCATTTCTGTTGCTGTTTGTGTGTTTTTTTTTGTGTGTGGGGGGAGGAGGGTTTGATGTTTTTCTTTAAACGTGTTGGTTCCATGGTTCTTCTCTGTTTCATGAATGTCTGTGGGGAAGACAAAGTTCAGGTTGTAAACTGCATACTGCATACATACTTTGATAAAAGATCACACCTGTGGGATTGACATTCGTAATGGTGAAATACAGCACATCAAGCCACATTGTGCCTATATGTGCTGAAAACAGCACTGCATTGTGGGGCCATGATTGGCTAAGGCAACTACAACTTGACTGGAGATCCATCCGCCATTTGCATGCCACATCTCTCGCAAAAGGGTCAACTGAAAATGAATTAAGAAAAGTACTGGATGATGCCACAGCAGTGTTCGAGGATGGCATTGGAAAACTCAAACATATCAAGGGTAAAATAGTATTAAATCAAAAAGCCACACCCAAGTTTTACGAAGCTCATCCAATTTCTTACAACATCTGTGATAAAATAGTGAGCTAAAACATATGGAGGCTGAAGGATTTTTTTTCCAAGTTTGAGTGGAGCCACAAGAGTAGGACATACCCCATAGCAGTAAAATCCTTAGGCCTAAGTGGGACAATTTAAAATTTACCATGCAGTGGATTTCTATATAGTTGTATTATATAATATGTTGTGTATATGGTTGAGATGTATTTTACAGGTATAAAACAGGTTATAAAATGCCTTCCACCTTCGCAGCCTGAGACGCATCCTGAACATCACGTGGACTGACCGAGTCACCAACAATGAGGTCCTGGCCCACTCCCAGATACCCAGCCTCTTCACCCTGCTCCAACAACGCCGTCTCTGCTGGCTGGGCCACGTACACTGCATGTCAGATGGGAGGATCCCAAAAGACCTGCTGTACGGGGAACTGGCCTCTGACAAGAGAGCACAAGGGCGGCCCCATCTTCGTTTCAAAGACGTTTACAAGAGAGACATGAAGTCACTGAAAATGGACGTCGAGAGGTGGGAGGATATCGCAAGCTCTCACTGGAGGCTGGAACTACGCAGAGGTCTAAAAAGAGGAGAAGAGAAGCTGAGGCTTGCTGCTGAAGAAAAGCGCACTCGTTGGAAAAACAGCACCAAGACAACACTGGAGGACAGCGCCTTCGAGTGCAGTCAATGCAGCCAAGATTGTCATTCCCGTGTGGGCCTCGACAGCCACAGCAGATGCTGCTCTAACACAGACTGAAGCAAGACTTTCCAGGCGCAGATCCATCGTCTTGCGAGACTAACAGATGCCACCACCTAGCACCTCAATGCCTAAAGGTGGGGGGAAGAGGCAGAAATACTCAATAAATTTCAAAAATACTTAGACAATTCTTGAAAAGGTACAGGCCACAGGGATATGACTCTGCCGCTAGGAGCTGGGATTAGGCTAGGTATTTCTTTCTAAACCTGCTTGGGGCATGATGGGCTGAATGGTCTTGCTTGTTGTTAATATGTTATGATTCTACTTCTGTTTGGAATTTTCATAAGATTGAAAGAAATCTTTTAACCTGATCAATCGTTTAATCTGATTAATGCCCATCTTTATGCCAGACAATCTCTCAATCCTATTTTTATCTTTTCATGGACTTACCCGCCATCCACCACCACCGTTTCCACTGTCTGTATATTTGTTTTACAAAGTGAAGATCAAAACTCTACAATTGGTCTAACCAAGTTTCAAAAAAAGACTTATTTTGACCTTTTGTTTCACAAATCTCTTCCCCTCAAAGTAAATCCCAGAGCTCTATAATAACTCATACAGATCTTTAATTGTTTCTTACTTTTACATTCACTCCAGCCAATCACATTGAAGTCCAAATTGTGTCCGTATAGTTTTTATGTACTTGAAGTTTAGAAAGAAAGACACAATTTTTTTTAAAAAGCTCTACATGGTCCCTTGAGCAAGTAGTATAATATTACTCAAATATTTCTCATTTTTGTGAAATCAGGAATAACTATTTCTAAGATTTGGTCCTCAAATATTCTCTCAGAGGCACGAAGGCTTGCATTATGCAAGAGGTCAACTGAATAATCAGTTGCTATGTTCTCTATGCTGTTGTCACATTTTAAATAGTTTTTTTTAACATGTAATCTTTGGTGACTTGTGCACAAATTACTCATGTTATTAAAAAAAATGGACTATCATATATTCCAAAAGATTTTATTAATTTGCATTTAGTTTCAGAATAATGCATCTATAATGGCTTTCAGGCCAAATTCTCTCTATATCACATTTTTTCTTTCCTGTCTGCATTATGAATCTATTACTTCTGCTGTTGTTGAGAAAGCTTAACATGTTCTGGACCAATTTTTTAGATTGTTATCATACCTGATCATGCTGAGGCTTCAGAAATGCGTCACATTCAGCGGTGTCTGCTTGCATTTGACCAACTCCCTCTCTTCTTCCTGCTACCATTGAGCGAAAGGTGCAGGAGTTTTAGGTCACATACTGTCAGCTTTGGGAGCAGTTGTTGCCCCAGAGCCATCAAGCTCCAGAACTGGCTTCACTTACCTCAGTGCTGAAATGACTCTGCAGCTGTGGACTCAATTTTCAGGGACCCTGCAGTTCATGTTCGAAATATTATTTGTCTATTTCTCTTAACAATTTGCGCAATTTGTCCTCTTTTGCACTTTGGATGTTTGCTAGTCTTTGTGTGTGTTTTTTTTTGGACTCTATCTGCTTTTCTGTTTTGTGAGAGCCTGCAAGAAGATGAATCTCAAGGTTGTATATGGTACACATACTTTGATAATAAATTAGATCTTTGAACTTTGATACTGTTAAAAGTAACAAAGAGAAGGGTTGATACAATTGCAATAATTGGTCTTACAATGATCTTACAAAGAAAATGTCTATCAATTGCTGTCCTTAAAACAATGGGTTTATTTCTGGAAGAAGAATTAATCGATACCTTATTACCTATACCTGGAAAATGTGAATTGATGATTGGGTGAGGTTGGAGCAAGTGTAATGAAAGAATATTTGTTTATAGATGAATGATTTTAAAAAAGCATATATTGATGTCTCACGGTAACTAGACTACTTGAAAAATTAGGTTTGGACACAGGATATTTTCTATCATGGGTTGACATAGTAATTTTCAATTGCTACAGGTAATTTTAGTAAAAAACAAAAGGTCTTGAACAGATGCAGGATTTCCTGTATTGATACTTTACTGTGTAACCAGTTCTTAAGGAGACTCTGTGCTTTATTTGTACTAGTGTTTCCAGATGCTTTTATATCTTTGATTGAATCACAATGGAATCTGTTACTCTCTCAATAATCCCTTTCCCAGTTGGACAAATTGGACTGACAGAATGGCTTCCTTTGAGCCACCTAGCACACTATGGCCTAAATTACCTCCTTCTGCTCTATAATGATTTCAAACCCGATGAGATCAGGTAATTTTTGTTGGGTAGGTGACATACCAGAGGCTGAATGCCAGGAAGAGGATCCACCTTGGGTCCTCGATATGATTTTGGAACTGTACCTCAACAGAAGAATAATTATATTTACATGCACAAACAAGAGAACATCTGCAGATACTGGAAATCCAAGCAACACACACAAAATGCTGGAGAAACTCAGCAGGGCGGGCAACATCTATGGAAAAGAGTACAATCGGTGTTTCAGGCCAAGACCCTTCATCAGGACCTGAAACCCATTGAAACCTGTTGAATATTGAAAGGCCTAAACAGTGGGTATGGAAAGGATGTTTCCTATAGTGGGGAGTCTACAACCAGAGCCATAAGCTCAGAATAGAAGGGTATCCCTTCACAACAGAGTTGTGGAGGAATTTCTTTAGCCAGGTGGTGATGAATCAATGGAATTCATTGCCATGGCCAGGTGTGGATGCTAAGTCATCGAGTATATTTAAAGCAGAGGATGATAGGTCTTTGGTTAGTCTGGACATCAAAGGTTATGGAGTAAAGGCAGGAGAATCAGGTTGAGAGGGGTAATAAATCAGCCATGATGGAATGGTGGAGCAGACTCAATGAGCTAAATTTCCTAATACTGCTCCTATATCTCATGGTCTTATTTGACACACTTCTCACTTGCACTTAGCAATCTATTTGGAGCTGGTGGATAAAGGTAGGCTTGTTAAATCAACCTTTCAGATACAAGGAGACTGCTGACATGATCGAGTACCTTGGGGGCAAGATAAAGCTGGGAGAATGTGGGCACAACCACTGTTAATATCAGGATGTATCCCAATCCTTGGAATTTAATCTGAAGATAGTCTGGGATAACAATGGTAAACAACTTTCAAAACATAGGTTAAGTCCTAATTACTGAAAGAGCCGGGGATCTGAACTAAAAATTGGGTATTTCAGGAATACGCAGCATATCAGTGTCCCTCACAAAGTGAAAAGACAGATTATAATGTTTTGAAGGTTCCTAAGGTTGTCATAGCTGGGTTTGCTCCCACTACCTATAAAGTGCCCCAAATGGTGTATGACTCTAACAGCCTCTGACAACCAAGTCCAACTCTCGGCCTTCACTGTGGCCTAGCTGCTAGGCCTGGCGGAACTGTTTCTACTGACAAGAGAAGGGGCAAAGGTGGACCACTGGCACCTCAAAACCAGTTACTTTGGGCAGGTGGGGCTCATCAGCCTTGGACAGCAGCCTGCTTAGGAGAAGGAAAACTCTGATTTTAAACCTCCACTGCCTTGCGGCCATACCCACCCATGGGAAAGGCTTTGGGAGTAAGCCCCGAGGAAAAGATCTGGAGCTGGAGTCCCTAAGGCAGTTTGATGTTGTTTGCAACTTCACTCTGGAAACCTATGTGATGACGCTGGTGCCAAGCTGTATTGGCGCTTGCCCTTCCCTTGGACTACATCAGTGACGTGGAGAGGGGGAACCTACTGCAGGGGCAACAGCCAGTTCTTCAAATCTTCCCACCCAGACTTATGCCCTGGAGAGGACACAGTCCACCAGGGGCGCAAACCCTATGATCCCCTGGTATCTTCGGCTGGCTACTACTAACGTTTTGAAATGATAACACTCCATCAAAACTTTTCTGATGAAAGCTACATGTTCAGGCTATCATTACTTGTCTTTCCACTGCACTTGGAAGACCTGTTGCATATTTGCAATATTTTCTGCTTTTCATATTTCAAGCTGTGAAGGAGTTTCACCTGTGTATTCATAATATATTACAACATAATATTATTTAAGTATAATTCAATATATGCAAGCTTGCCTCCAAGTGTTAAAAAAAACTTCCGCCATGTGTGATACTAAAGGAAGCTAAACATGTGATAACAATGGTGTCAATCATAGTTTAGTGACCCAAAAGACAATGGACAGGTCATTACAGATTCATGCAATAAAAACCCTTCCTTTGAAGCTGGCAGTCCAGTGATTAGGAGGTACTTTGAAGTGGTCTGTTATATATTCAGGACACGCTAGGGAAACAGGTAGAAATAAAATTAGGAGACTAAGGTAGAAAGTGGTTGTGTCTCTAGCTTGCTTATAAAGATTTGGGGGAATATACTTTGCCTACAGTTGATTATTTGAATGTTTGGAAATAAAAGGTGCATTTTATTGTCAAAGTATGCATGTACAATACAACTCTGATATTTGTCTTCTCCAGCTAGCCACGAAATATAGGAAGACCATGAGAGTTGATGAAAGAAAAGACATCAAATCCACCCCACGCATGAAAAAGATAGAGAAACAAAACTACAAAGCCTCAAATCCACACCCCCTCCCCACAGAAAAAACAGAAACAATAGCATGAAATTTCCCACTCTTCCCCTGCAGGAAAAAAAGAAATAACAGTCCCTGACCCCCTCACTTGCAGAAAAAAACAGCGACAATAGCAACAAATCCCCAAACCATCCCTGCAAAAGAAAACAGAGACAATAACAATCCCCAACCCCCTCACTCGCAAAAAAGAACAGTGACAGTAGCATCAAAACCCCAGTCCCCCTCCACGCTAAAAACGAACAGATCACCCACCCTCCATATGGGCACTGGAAAGAAAATGCCATAAAACTGAAGGAGACCAATATAAAGTGAAGTCCAATACTCACACAAATCTCAGAATATTAAAAACATTTTCCATCAGCACATGAGGAGATGGTCACACGAACCCAGTCCATCCGTGAAGAGTGACCACCCCGGCTCTGAACTCCAAATGCCGCCAACTCGGCTGCTGACCATTGTTGCCCCGGTGACTTGGGAAGTTGCAGTGGCCTCCGTCTGGAGCAAAAACTGACCCCCTCCGCATTTCCCTTGATGCTTCTTGACTGTGAATTTCTTTTTCACAGAGCACAGAAGATGCAGATGATAGAACAACGCACACAATAATGCTGGAGGAATTCAGCAGGCCAGGCAGCATCTGTGGAAAAAAGTACAGTCGATGTTTCAGGCTGAGATCCTTCCCTTCCACATAGCCCTCCATTTTTTTTTCATCCATGTGGCCAAGAGTCTCTCAAATGCCCCTAATGGATTTGCCTCTACCACCATACCTGGCAGGGTCTTCCACGCACCCACCAACCTTTCTGTAAAAAGCCTATCTCTGACTTCCCTACTTCCCTTTTATACTTCCCTCTAATCATCTTAAAGTTATGTTCTCTTGTATTAGCTATTTCTACTTTGGGAAAAATGTGCTGGCTATCCACTCTATCTCTGCCCTTTATCATCTTCTGCATCTCTATCAAATCACCTTACATCCTGCCTTCGATCCAAGGAAAAAAATTCCCTAACTTGCTCAACCATTCCTTATATGACCTGCCCTCTAACTGAGGCAGCATCCTGGTAAATCGCTGCACCCTCTTTAAAGCTTCCAAGTCCTTCCAAGGTGGAAGAGGTGACCAGAACTGAATGCAATACTCCACTTTTCTCAAAGTTCTTCTCATACTGCACACCTGCACACAATGATACATAGAGGATCAAAAATGTCATACACTGATATATCACTTCATTTCAAATTCTTACTCTTTGAAAAGGAAAATGTGAAACTAGTTTAACAATATTGACAAGTAAAATAGATTCACTAAGTTTCAAGTTCTCTTTGATCCTTATATTGTGCTGGTGTTGTTGGTGTTCACCCTAATACTCAGCAGATGTTGTTGATGTAACATCGATCTCTGGACCATTGAAGTTTTTTGTTCAGTCAAGCTCTGTGTCAACTCTTCTTCAAAAAGTGTAGCACTCACTTGAGGGAATCGTCCAAATTCACAATTTTCCTCATAAATCTTTTGGATACCGTGTGTTGAGATCAAATGATCAACATGAATCCCTTACCTACTCTTTCAAAGTATTCTTTGAACATCATCTCTTCACAATTTCTCTGAAATCCCTTTTTGTTCTCAGCTCTGAGTTTGACGCTAGCTTCAGCACATGAGGCTTATCACATAATCTTAACCATTCCCTTTATAGTATATGTTGTGCATTTTGTTTTGCTATAAATCTTTCTCATATTTTCATACAGCATAAGAGACCATTCATTGAGTACATGTTGGTTCTCAAAAGACTTTTCAGTCCTTTTCCCCTCCATTTACTTCTCTGCAATTTATATCCTCTCGTATACTAAGTTCTTCTGCCATTCAGCTACACTGCAGTAACTTGTCAATTACCTACTGGCAAGGTTTGGGGATATGAGAGGACACTAGAGCATCTGGAAGAAAAAGAAGCAAATGCAAACTCCACACAAACGGAATTGCTGGAGCTGTGTGGTAGTATCTCTAACTGTTTCTCAGTCATGTCACCCTTTTTACACCTAGTTTCAGCAGCTCCTCAAATTAGAAAAGCAGTTATCATTCCCAATTCCAACCTGAAATATTAGCTCTGCTTCTTTTTCCATTGATACAGCTGGAAGAAAATTTCAGCATTTTCAGGATTGGTATTGATTTACTATTATCACTGTCATACAGTGGAAGACTTTAGATGTTTCCATCCAGACAGATCATTCCATATATAATAACATCAAGGAAAGAGAATGCATAAAACAGTGTTTCAGTTCCAGGGATACTGAAGTGCTAGACGAAGAGAGTGCAAGAGTACTGATGAGGTAAATAGGGAGATCAAGATTTCAAGAGTTTAACTTTCAGCATTTGAGCTGTCCATTCAAAAGTCTGATACCTGTGGAATAGAAGTTTACTCTAGGTGGTTAGCACTCCTGGGTTTTTATATCTTTGGTCTGGAAAATTAGGTCACATGGAATCCAGGGAGAGTTAGTTAGGTGGACTCTAAATTGCTTCAGAGCTTGGAAGCAGAGAATGCTGGTTGAAGATTGTTTCTAGGAATAGAAGTTGGTGACTAGTGATAGCCAAAGGGGTCAGTGTTGGGAATCTATTTATTTGTAATTTGTATGAATGATTTGGATGCAAATGCACAAGGTTTGATCAGGAAGTTTGCAGATGAAACAAAATTAGGAGGTGTTGTTTGTAGATCATGGGTTATAGGGGAATCTTGATCAGTTAGGCAAATGGATTTCAATACAGATAAATGGAGGTGATGCACTTTGGAAAGTCAAACCAGTGTAGGACTTGTACAAGGAATGTAGGGCGCTTGGGAGTGTAATGGAATAGAGGGACCTAGAAATACAAGTGCAAAGTTTGTTGAAAGCAGTGTGACAGGTAGATAGGGGAGTGAATCTTGGCTGATATTCGAGGGAGAGGTTAGCCAGGATAAGTTTTTATCCATTGGAATGCAGGAGCATGAGAAATGACCTTATCAAAATGTTTAAAATCATGAGAGGTTAGAAATAAAGTGGATGATAACAGTCTTTTCCCTAGGGTAATGGAGTTCACAACTAAGGGGTAGAGGTTTAGGGTGAGAGGAGAAAGATTTAAAAGGGACCTGAAGGGAAACTTTTTCATGTAGTGGGTGGTGAGTATACGTCATGAACTGCTAGAAGAAGTGGTTGAGGCAGGTATAGTACAAGAAGCACTTGGATGGATAGATGGAGGGTCAAGGCTTTAGAAGGAGATGGGCCAAACACGGGAAATTGAGACTAACTAGGAAATTGGGCATTGTGGTCAACATGAACTGGTTGAGCCAAAGGCCTGTATCTGTGTTGTATTGCTCCATAACTGTATGAGTCTATCCTCTGCCCGACAGGAAATGGGTCCTTGATTATGTTGACTGACTTCCCAAGATAGCAGTTTATTTCAAAAAGTTTCAGTCCTGGCAGCATCATCATAAATCTCCTCCAACCCTTGCTATATCTCTTCTGTGATGTGCTAGCCAAACTGTATGTTTTAATCATGTTGTAATCTAAATAGTGCTGAATAATCTGCCTCCTCTTAGATTCCTGCATCTCTTGTACTTTATTATCCACCAGTTATGTTATCTTTGAGACTGTGTTAACATGTACTCCCAGATCCAAATACATCTTCCTATCTCTCAATATCCTCCCATTTCACCTAACATAGTGCTGTTGCATTTTAGTGCATCGAAATTCATTATTGATGCAGAGGTAAACATGAACAACAAACAACAAAAGGTTCTTATCTTCTGAATGAGGGTAAAGCAAGTCATCTAAGGCAATGCATGAAGGAAGTCCCACTCATTTGAGAAATTCTTTGTAAAGCAGAAAGACAGCAAATTTGGAGAATTGTTGTTCAAGTTCTTTGTCTTGACAAAGAACATTGTTGAACCAATGAACCTAATTGTTACATGGTTTATACCATGGAGGGAAGACAAGAACTAAGCATTCATATGGTGTCCTTTTTGCCCTGAAACCACAGTATCTTGTGGGATAAAGGCAGGCAGAATCTACCAACACGTTATGACAGTGGCGAAGAAAGTGGGTGCACACCTGCATAACGTGACACAGTTTAGTTCTACATTAGTGTTGTAGAATCCTTTTTGATTCCAGAAAAGGTGGAGAAGGACATAGAAGCTAATGAGTACAAGAAAGAGAACAGTGATAACCTGAACCATATTGATGTTGTGCAGGAGGAGGTGTTGGCAATCTTCGAAGTTCAAAGTCAATTTATTATCAAAGTATATATATGTCACCATACACTACCCTAAGATTCATTTACTTGCAGGCATTTGGAGTAGACACAAAGAAACATAAAATAATCAATGAAAAACCTCACTCAAATTCAAACAAACAACAAATGTACAAAAGAAGACACAAGAAATACAAAAAAACCCCAATAATTTATTTTATTTATTTATTTAGTAATACAGCATGGCGAAGGCCTTTCTAGTCCTTTGAAACACGCTGCCCCAAGAAACCCAATTAACCCTAACCTAATCATGGGACAATTTACAATGTCCAAACCCAAAACATCTACGGACTGTGGGAGGAAACTGGAGGACCCAGATGATACTCATGCATTCTACGGGGAGAACATACAAAGACTCCCGACAGAACAGCACTGAAACTGAATTCCAAACTACAGAATGCCCTGAGCTGTATTAATATCATGCTATGCTATATAATAATAATATTAGAAACAATAATAATAATACCACAGTTATCAACATAAACCAAGGTATTTCCCAGGGTGACTCTTTAAACCCACTATGGTTTTCTCTAGCTTTAAACCCATTCTCTAATCAAATCAGAGAGAACCAAATGAATTATTCCTTGACACACCTTCTTTACATAGACAATTTGTAATGCTGTTCTCCTTCATCATTAAGGCTAAAACAATCAATTCAATTATTAGCAACACACATCAAAGTTGCTGGTGAATGCAGCAGGTCAGGCAGCATCAGGCAGCAAACAATTTTCAAAAGATGTAAACATGAACTTTGGACTAGATAAGTGCAGAACATTAAACATAAAGAAAGGCACAATAGAGGCAGTAGACTATAAAACAGAGCAGCAGGATACAATACAATTGATGGATGAATATGAAACATAAGTATCTGGGATATCTGCAAGCAAAGAAAATAGATCATGGTGCAATAAAGGGAAAACCTTCAACAGAATTTACTTCAAGGCTTAAGAAAATCTGCCAAACAGATTTCAACAGTAAAAACATAACAAAGACAATAAACACTTTCACTATACCCATATTAACACATTTTTTTGGCATACTATCTTGGTCCAAAACCAAGAAAAATAAGAACTGAAATGACAAATTTTTGAAAACGCTATGTACACTCAAACACACTTAACTTACCTAGGACAGAAAGAGGAAGAGGAATAACAGACATAAAAAAAAACAACAGTCAGATAAAATTTCTAAGGATATATTTTCATTAATGACACTGGATTCAGCACTGCATGTGAGCATGTGCAATTCTGATAAGAAGTACACATCACTAAACTTAAATGAAAGCACGGTCCAGAAAAATGAAGAAATTGTCACGACAGAAGAAAAAGTTAACCAATGGAAGAGCATGATCCCCATGGAAGGCATCCTCACGATCTGAGCAGACTAGAGGCCAACAAGGGAGCATCCAGTGCCTGGTTCAGAGTTGGTTACTTGTGGCAATACAGGACCAGGAGGTCAACACAAAAAATGGTCAAAAAAAAGAATAACAAATTCAAGATGATGAATGCAGGAAATGCCTAGAGAAGTCAGAAACAATCCAACACATTATATGATTTTACAACAGTTTAACTCAATCTGTTTATTTACACAGGCACAATCAAGTGACAAATATCATTCACCAAAATCTTGCTTTAAAATACAAACTCATAAAAGACACCATACCTTACTGTAAATACAAATTTGATGCTGTTTTAGAGTCAGAGTCCTACAAATTATATTATGACCAATCCATTATTACAGATAGGACAATCTATAATAATCATCTGGATGTAATCATACAGGATAAACAAGCAAGACCAACTTACCTAATAAATATAGCTATTCAAAGCAAATGTAACATACCAAAATTAGTAAGTGAAAAATCACCAGAAGTATGCTGAATTAAAAGAGGAAATTGAAAGACTATGGAACATTATCAGGGTTTACATTGTCCCAATAGTAATATCTGTAACTGGTATCATCCCAAAGTCACTACAAACAGCATTAAATAAATTAGGTCTACACAGCAAAATTTATGTAAATCTCCTGAAATCCACAATACTAAACATTCACAAAAATAGTCTGAAAGCTCCTAGCAATTGAGAAATATGTGTGCTTGTCTAAACCCATACCTCAGATTTTACCAGCATAAGCTGAGAAAATTTAAAACTACTACTTATAAATGGATAACATTGAAAAAATGAGTTGTAAATGCCTTGAAATTAAGTTATTCGTTGTGGGATCAGTTCAGTGTTGAGTGAAGTTATGCATGCTGATTCAGGAGCCTGATGGTTGACAGGTAATAACTATTCCTGAAACTGGTGATATGGAACTAAGAATCCAATACTTCCTCCCCCCCCCCCCCCGCTTTGAATCACATACCTACCCAGATGCATCCAAGAAAGTTGTGAGAAGCAACAGGGGAGATTACTGGGGCCTTGACAGAGATTCTTACCTTCATTAGCCATGGGTGAGGTACTGGAAGGCTGAAGGTAAGCGAATCAGGTTTCATATTTCTAAACGGCCTGAATGGTTCATGAGCACCACCTCACTAATTTGTTCTCTTTTTGCATTACTTACTTATTTTTTTTAGATTTTTTTTATAACTTAAATCTTTTTTAATATATTGCACTATACTGCTGCCATATGTCAACAAACGCCACGACATATATCAGTGATGATATGCATGATTCTACTGTTTTGTCTTTATTTAGTCTTGGTCTTTTGCCTCTGTGTTTCAATGGGAAATAAGCACATTGTATCTGTGTGTATCTGTAAACATTATACAGGAAGCACTTTGCAATGAAAAGTGAGACATGCATCCCTGGACTGATAATTATTCAGCAGCACACCGAGGTACTGAAGGAACTCAGCAGATCAATGAGCAACTATGGAGGGAAATAGACAATCAACACTTTTGGTTGAGACCCTTCAGCTGGATTCATCTGATTTGACTCTGATTCTGATTTTGACAGATGGTTGCACAGTGGCATATGACACTGTATGGCAGGTATGGCACGTGCCCTGGGCGCCACTGAGCAGTTTCTATTAAAGTCAGATAAGCCATCCTCAGATAGTGAAAAATGAATTTTCTTCAGATGTTTGATCTGTCTTTGATTATCGTGGGTGAGAAGCACTAGGATTTCAGAGCATTGTGTAAGAAGACCATGAAACGTTTCTTCACGAAGGAGAAGGTAAGTGGAGCTGAAGGAGAGAAGAGACGAAAGTCGGAGGCGGAGGAAGCCAAGAAGTCGAGCAGGTTCATCATGCCCTTCTTTGAAAAGCCCAGAAAAAGTAGTTTGACACGTTCCATGGAGTTGTCTGCATCTGCAACATATTTGTTAGAATCCAAAGATGGATCAAGTACAAATGCATCACAAGCCGAGGAGGAAGTCAAATCAGATAAATCCAAGTATGATGAGATTAAGAGTGAGGCTCCCACAGAGAACGTGGACATGACAGGAGGGGAAGACAATGGTGGTGGTGGTGATGTTGAGTTTATTGACGAGATTGAACCTGATGACACTGAACCTAGTGAACTGGATGGTGTCAAAGAGCCTCGAACTGTCATACCAGAAGTGATTGAACAGCATGACATTGGACTTCTGAAGTTCGACAAGGATACTGGAAAGGCAATTCTGCCTGACGCTTTGAGAACAGAAATAATAAAGCTGGGTTCGGAGTATTTCCAGAACAGTGAGGGGCCTTTCCTACCAACAAATAACCGTTCAATGAACAAAACTTGGTTCAAGAGGAAATTGGGAAATGGTCATTGTGAGGAAGTGACTCGCTCATGGCTGGTCTATTCTCCTTCTAAAAAGTCTGCATTTTGTATCTGTTGTCTTTTCTATTCCCGGTCAGACCATCAATCCACATTGGAGCAGGAAAGTGGATTCAACCAGTAGAAAGGACCTGAAAGGATTAGTGTTCATGAAAATGCCAAGAATCATCTGGAATGCTTCACACAGTGAAAGAAATGCAAAGAAATTTAGCTGGAAACAGAGGAGTTATTGACGCGGTATTTCAGTCACAGACTGAGAAAGAAAAGCAGAAGTGGTGTGATATCTAGATGGGAATCCTTCACTGCATAAAATTCCTTGCGACTCAGAACCTGGCTTTGTGAGGACACAGGGAATCACTTCAGATAGACGATGACTCCAATGTAGGAAATTTTCTTGGCTTACTGAAACTACTAGCCATCTTTGACCCTGTCATAAAAGAACACCTCACTCATTTGGAAAGTCATTCTGGATCCACATCTTATCTTTCACCGGGTGTCCAGAACAAATTCATCCACATGATGGCATCCACTGTTCACCAGAGTTTACTGAGAAGTATTCGTAAAGCCAAGTACTATGGTCTCATGTTCGACTCGACTCCTGATCAGGCACACTGTAAGCAGATGTCAGAAGTAGTGAGATATGTGGAAGTTGATTTTGAGAGGAGAACAGTCCGTGTTAGAGAGTCCTTCCTTGGTTTTATCCAGATAAGCCAGAAGAATGCTAAGAGCTTGGTTGAAGACATCCTAAAACAGCTAGAGAAGGACGGAATGGAGTTACAAGATTGTCGGTCACACTGCTATGACAACGCTGCTGTGATGGCTGGACACAGAAGTGGTGTTCATCAAAGAATAAGTGAGAAAAACAACCTGGCAGTGCTTGTGAATAGCGACAATCACTCACTCAACTTGGTGGGTGTACATGCAGCCAAGCAGGATACAATGATGGTCATGTATTTTGGAACCATCGAAGCTCTCTACGTGTTTTTCTCTCGTTCAACACAGCGCTGGGAAAAACTCAAAAACGCCATATTAAGTCGGAGTCCGAAACCAGGTGGAATGCAAGGACGGAAGCAGTAAAGCCCGTCAACAAGTACCTTGAGGAGATACTTCAAGTTCTCCAGGTCATGATAGACAATGAAAATGAGACCAGTGAAACAAGAAGTGACGCAAGACAGCTGTGCAACCACATGTTGAGTTACGATTTTCTGATTTTGCTAGGATTTTGGAACAAAGTACTCATTCGCATTGACCGTATTCAAAAGAGGCTGCAGGATCCTAGCATGAACTTCCACAAAGCTGCCCTGGATTTGAAAGCCCTCCAAGATCATTTTTATGATGAAACAGAAGTGTTGATCAGTGAGTCACTCGAAGAAGGAGTCGATCTCTGTCAAGAATGGAATATTGAAGTTGAAAGACATCAGAGACTAAAGAAATGAATGGCTGATGAGAACTCTAGAGACGCTGGGTTAACAGCTAAGGAGGAAATGGAAAGAGTAATGAAGGGAACACTCGATTGTCTTCACAGAGAAATGGATGAAAGGTTTGCTCGCTTGCACGACAGTGACGCCAAATTTGGGTTCCTTCTCGATGTTGAGGGACTGTGTTACAGCGCCAACAGTAACGACGTAAAGAAGAAGTGTGAAAATTTGGGCTCTGATATAGATGGACAGCAGCTATTTGAAGAAATTTTGGATTGCAGAATGTTGCTATCAAGGCGGGTCAACAAGAAGATATCAAGACCTGAAGAGCTTCTTGAATTTATTGTTCAGTATGGAGATGAGAGTGTCTTCCCCTATCTTCACATTGCTATTCAGATAATGCTAACCATCGTAGTTTCCATCACCAGCTGTGAGAGATCATTCAGCAAGTTAAAACTAATACTGTACTTTTGTATTTGAGAGCCTCCATGGGTCAAGGAAGACTCTGTGATCTTGCTCTGCTGAGTGTAGAAAGAGAAGAAACTGAAAAAACTGACTTTGATCACATCATAGACCAATTTGCATCAGTGAAAGCAAGGAAGATGCAGTTATAATTTTCATGTAGTGTCATAATTTGTTAATTAAAGATGTAACGAGCTTGACTTGTATTTTTCAGCTGATATTATGGTAAAGTTATCTAAAAGATAGGTGTCAGATGTTTGATAGGCGCTATTTTCCGTAGATATGCCCCTGTGGTTGCAGAGTTGGTGGTGCAACTAGGCTGTAGCAATGGATGAAGTGTAACTGGTGCTGAAGCAGGGTAACGCGATGTAAGCTGAACTCTGTAGATCCACTCAATACTACTATTACAATGACAATTCCTTTAAATCCTGCACTGCACTTTCCCTGTACAACTTTATTCTGCATTCTGTTACTATTTTCCTTTGTACTATGCACTATGTAATGAAATGATCTGTGTGGATGGCATGTAAAAGAAGGCATTCACTATACCTTGGTACATGTAACAATAATAACCAATCTACTAATATAAGAATGGCTGAAAGGACAAGCCAGGGATATATAGGCTTGTGAGCCTTACACCAATGGTGGAAATAATAGTTGGATTCGTTTGCATTTCGAAAGATGTGGACTGATTTGAGATAGTCAGCATGAATTTGTGCATGGGACGTCACACATCCCATGACTGAATAAGACTTTTGAGGAGGCAACCTGGA
The DNA here is from genome assembly GCF_963921235.1 of Mobula hypostoma. Classification (NCBI taxonomy): domain Eukaryota; kingdom Metazoa; phylum Chordata; class Chondrichthyes; order Myliobatiformes; family Myliobatidae; genus Mobula; species Mobula hypostoma. The sequence continues at coordinate 103,385,692 of NC_086098.1, read as the reverse complement.
GGATTGATGAAGGCAGTATAGTATATGTTGCATACATGGACTTTAGCGAGTCACTTGTCAAGGTCCTACATGGCAGGCTGATTCAGAATCCAGAGTGAGATAGCAAATTGGACACAAAATTGGCTTGGTGCACAAAATATTGTACAGTACAGTACAGGACCAGTTCCTTCACCCTGATGCAAAATTAAACTAATACCTTCTGCCAGTACATGATCTATCCCTCCATTCATGTGCTGACCTGAAAGCTTCTCGAATGGCACAATCATATCTGCTTCCACTACCACCCCTGTCAGAACTTTGCAGCCGCCTACCGTGTAGAAAAACTTGCCCCGTGCACCTGCTTTGAACTTTTCCCCTCTCACCTTAAACCCATGCCCTCTAGTATTCCACATTTTTATGGAACATGGTACAATTATTATTGAGGGGCTCGTTATTCCAGCTAGTTTTTCCCTAGTGGAGGATACAGTTCTGAGACCTATATAGAGAATATTGTTAGGGTTTTTGCTATGTGTAACATATATTATTGATTTAAAAGAGAATATAGCAGGCAATGTGAGTGTGTTTGCTGATGACACCAAAACTGGCAGTACAATGGACAGTGAAGTAGGTTATCCAAGACTGTAACAGGAGTTGGGACATCATGGTACAGATGTACAAATCAGATACAGGTGTACAATACTTTTGGAGATCCTGTTCAGTTCTGTTCTCCAAAATATAAAAAGGATGTGATTGAACCAGAAGGAATGCAGAAAGGATTTACAATCATGTTGCTTGGAAGTGTGGCTTGAGTTATAAAGAGAGATTAGATAGGCTGGGAATGTTTACCCTGGAGTAAGAAAGTGTAAGGTTGACCCCGTAGAGGTTTCCACTATCAAGAGGTGAACAGATAGGGCAGATAGCTACTGTCGCTTCGCCAGGGTAGAGGTGTCAAAAACTAAAGGGCATAGATTTCAGTTGAGATGGGAACAAAGTTAAAGGGGGTTTGAGGGACAAGTTTTTCAGAGAGGGTAATAGGTATATGGAAGGACCTGTGAGAGGAATTGGTCGAAGTGAGTAGAATTACAATGTTTGAAACACTTTTGGACATGTTCACAGTGTGGGATGTGAGCCAAATGCTAGCAAGTAGAATAAATATAGATAGGCATCAGTTAAGTCAAAGGCTTTGTTTCCATGCTAACTCTATGAAAATACAGTATATAAAAAGAAGCATGCAGTTTGATGTGCAATTCTACTCCGGGAAGAAGTGTTTAAGCCTTGCAGACTCCGGACACTCAGCCTACTGCTTCTGATTAACACTGGGAAAAATAAAACTGCTTGAGCTTTGTTCACCTTTCGGTTGCAAAGTAGCACAAGCATTTCCAATCGCAGCCTGCATGGAGCTACAAGGCAGCCATTGCATTACTATCTTGGTGATTCTTCTTAATAGGGGAACAATGAAATAGCGGATAAACTGAAAAAAATATTTTGCATCAGCCTTCACTGTGGAAGGCACTAGCAGGATGGTGGAAGTTCTACATGTCAGGGGCATTAATTGTGTGAAGTTACCAAAACTAGACATAAGGTTCTTGGGAAACTGAAGGTCTGAAGGTAGATAATTCACCGGGACCAGATGGTGTACACCCCAGAGTTCTGAAAGAGGTGGCTGAAGATATTGTGGAGGCATTAGTAATGATCTATCAAGAATCACTAGATTCTGGAATGTTTCTGAAAGGATGGAAAATTGCAAATGTCACTCCACTCTTCAAGAAGGGAGAGAGGCACAAGAAAGGAAACTATCTGACATCAGTGGTTGGGAAGATGTTGGTGTTGATTATTAAGGATGAGATCACAGGGTACTTGGAGGCACGTGATAAAACAAGCCAGCATTGTATCCTCAAGGAAAAATCTTGCCTGACAAATCTGTTGGAATTCTTTAAAGAAGTAACAAGCAGGATAGACAAAGGAAAATCAGTTGATGTTGTGTACTTAGATTTTCAGAAGACCTTTGACAAAGTGCCACACATGAGGCTGCTTTAACAAGCTATGAACCAATGGTATTACAGGAAAGATTGTAGCATGGATAAAGCAGTGACTGATTGGTAGGAGGCAGAGTGGGAATAAAGGGAACTTTTTCTGGCTGGCTGCCAGTGACCAGTGGTGTTCCACATGGGTCCAGAATTCAGAATAATGAGGGGTGACCTCATTGAAACCTATCGAATGGTGAAAGTCCTTGATAGAATGGATGTGGAGAAGATAGACATCCACTTAGAATGGAGATGAGGAGAAATTTCTTTAGCCAGAGGATGGTGAATCTGTGGAATTCTTTGCCACAGGCATCTGTGGAGGTCAAGTCTTTATGTATATTTAAGGCAGAGGTTGATAGACTCTTGAGTAGTCAGGGCATGAAAGGATACGGAGAGAAGGTAGGAGATGGGGGCTGAGAGGAAAATTGATGAAATGGCAGAGCAGACTCAATGGGCCAAATGGCCTGATTCTGCTCCTATATCTTATGTTCTTGTGGTCTGATTAACCATAAAAACAATATGCATATTACATGTTTGTTAAGACAGAGTCTTTGACTACAATGAGATAGCTAAGGTTAAATTAGCTAACATTGTTAGCCAATTCACCTCATGTAAGAGGTGACACAGCTCTGGGCCAACCTTCCTGGAGAAATGTGGGTTCCTCACATGCAGGTCTGCAGGGAGGGCTCGACCAAGGTCTCAACAAGCTTTTCAAATGTACGGAATGAGGGTGTTCTATTTGCATTAGTTCTTTTCTCCTGTTGTAACTCCTCCTTTACCAGAGTGGAAATGCTAGGTAAAATGCAGAGAGCCTCCTATATACAATCCTTTATAAATTCTGGGTGTGCTCAAGTTGCTTTACAACCAGAATCTTCCGCAAGTAAAAGAAAAATTATCAGAAAAATTCCTGTAAATTTGATGTTTGTGCTTTGAAATGATCAAAGTCACAGAACAAGTGCTACTCATAAAATGTAAGCAATATATTCCCCTCCATTTTTCTCACATTTCACATAACAAGAGATGAGTACGCATTTAACTGCGATAGTCAATGTTCAGGCAGTGAAAACCAATATGTTGGATGGCAGAGGAACTAGCTATATTTACAGTTTGATATTCAAATGAGATCCTGATAATATCAACTGAGCGCTACATGCATTGCTTCACAAGGCCCCACTTGATTTCATTCATGATCAACATGAAAATCTGAAATACAATAGTTTTTAAAGGTAAACTGTCATATTATTTTAAACCCAACCATAACCCCACATACTGATAAAAGTAGACCCTAAAGTGTATATACCATGAGTATTAAATCATTCTTCCTGTTTTCAAATGACGCGTGTTTCCAATATACTTTACAGATTTGCATTGTTTCCAGTTTCTTTTTCCCTTTAGATTGGTCCAGAAAACACAAATGTTTTGGTTTCAAAAATGACAGTCCCTCTTTAACACTTTGCTTTTGGAGAAGTATTACATTTTTGCGTCTAATTGCACAACACACAGTTCCCATCTAAACATATAACACTGTTAATTGAGTAATTTTCTTTGGCGAATAAGAGCTGCAATTGCCAGGGACAAACCATAATAATGAGAAAATGTATAGACTCCCCTGTGTGAACAGATGCCAATGCACAAAAAACTTTGCAGACCTAAATAAAACTGTGGAGTAACAGAAGATTCCATCTGTTTCTTGTTTTTTTTTTGCCTCCATCAATTCCCTTATCCCATCTTGTCGAACATATTCAACTCCAGCTGGCAGCTAAAATGAGTTGAGACTTAAGGCCCATTGGTTTTCCTCTTTACTTTACGGCTAATCACCAGATAGTTTATTGGAAGGGGGAGTAGAAGAGAGGGCTCTTTACATAAGCACCAGCAGGTGAATGGTGTCTGGCAATCTTTGTCCTTCACTTACTTTGTCTGTTATTTTTTTCCTCCTTTCTATGTGTTGATATTTCTCCTCTCAGAACATTTTCTCAAGCGTCCCTTATTTTTTTCCAGAAGTACTAAGAGAAATTCCTTGGCCTGTATGTTATTTTATACTACAGTAGGGCTTCATGACCTGGCAATCCTGCCCAGTTTTAAAGTGAACCAGAAATGCTACATGCAAATTAAAAGCAGATTTATTCACACTTAAAGCATTAACAATAAACTTACACACACATACACACACCCCACCCCAAACCTGCTCGCCACCACACCCCTCCCCCCCACCTCCCTTACCTCAACAAAATAATGCCTGCACATTCTGTGTGGAAAGAAAACTACTGCCACAGCAGGACGACTCATTTTTTATTAGCAGCTCATCAGTAAGCAGGTTGTAATTCACAATAAAGAATTTACCCCAAGGATCACCACATGACTAAAGGCCTTTTATATCCTGACAAAAAGGTATGCTGTTCCACTCTGTTTCCCTTCAATAAAACTACAATAGTTAGCAGTTCATTTTCAAGCTGTTATGAGGAATCAGGTGTGTTCATTTAGTCGAAAGAGGGGAGGGGAAATAAAGGAAAAAGGAAGAAAAAAAATCAGAAGCAATGTCTCAAACTAACATTTCAAAGATTGTCGAACACCAGGAAAAATATTTCTGGGAGCTGCACATGGGTAGTCTGGGTGAAATGCAAATAAAATGGGATTTTATTTCATTAGAATATCTTCATTTTTCTTTGCAGAGCAACTCAAGTAACTCTACATCAATTGTTTCTTTATTAGAAATCACAGAATTAAATCAAGGCATGTGATTTTGTCTCAGAGGGAAATATTTCTTTAACTGTGAATCAAGTAGAGTCTAAGTGTTAATTCCAACTCAGAAGCATTAAAAATGTGTTCACTTTGCCTGAAGGTTAAAGAAGGCTGCTTGTTAATGCAATGGTACTAAAGTTAAAGTATCAATACTGAATGGAAAAAAAAATATATGCAATGCAGATTATTGCAGCCATCTCCAATGAAATTCAAGCTATTTTGTTTAACTGAATTGGATTGAAGTATGTTCTGTATAAAATGGAAAATCATAAACACATAAAATATGTGAAATAAAATTTTGTAATAAGTCGAACTGGTTGAATATCTGCCATATCATTGCGTTTAAGTGAAGAATTCATAGAAAATGCAAGTGATGCTCATCAAATGCTAATGTCAACCCAATATCTAGAAGACTACTAGGTAAGCATTTAATTTCAAAATATTTGGGGTTATTTCCAACACTGCAACTTTGCACCTCCACTTCACCTGGTGAAAATCTCTTTCCTGTAACCCAATTAATTTTTAAATTGGAGGGTAGTGGGAGATCCATTTCATTCAAAGGATGATTATCAGATTACCTAAAAGGCCACCAAAATGACAGGTGAAGACTTGGCTAATCCATTCCCTTCACTACTAAAAGGTATTTAGGTGCCTCCAAAAGTGCAGAAATTAATGAATCCTGAAGTAAACAATAGAGGGATGATATTTTTATGGTTGTTCGGCTAAATGGATGAGGTGAACCCTCACAAGGCAGGATTCTTCAAGGACATCTTCAATCTCTCACTGTTGTAGGCATAGGTTCTCACCTTCTTCAGAAGGGCAACAATCATACAGTGTCCAAGAAGATCAGAGTGAGTTGCCTTTGTAGGGCTCTCAGTATACTAGATGGACTGTTAAGTGTTGATCGCTTATTACCAAAATGGCTTCTCTGAAGTGTTATATTAAAATGGCTTCTCGTAATGTTAACTGCTGAGCAAGGGGTTCTCTGTAACAGCAATGTTTGGGTTATACAGTGTGATAATGGAAATTGTATTCATTTGCTAGCCAATGGAAGTCATGTTCTGTTATCTTGTATATGTGTACTGAGTTGAGGAGTGCGGGCTTTTTCGGGAGGTGAGCAGAGAGGACAGATGTGTGAGGAACGGACAGCAGTTCCAGGGCGGCGGACACCAGACCTCGGGGGTTCGGAGGGTGGCCAGAGTCTCGGAAGGACGTTGTGGATGGAATCGGAGGTGTGAGCTCCAACGTATTAAAATATTATGTGCACAAGACTGATAAGTTACTTATGTGGTGCCTTTTCTTGTTGTTGTTTCTACTAACCCATCACCAAAAATTTGCTATGAAGTATAATTCTTTAATCGCACTTTGTATATTTCATATTTGTGTCGTGGCTGATCATTGGGTGACTCGCACCTTATCCGCACCAAAACAATTGCACTGTTTGGCAGGTTGACGGCTATTCACCCTAGGCAACAGGGAGTCAGTGGGGCAAAGACCATTACACCTTAATAACAATCACCCATTTGCACTCACATCTACTGTGATGAAGTGCTTTGAGAGGTTGGTTATGGTCAGAATCAACTCCTGCCTAAGCAAGGACGTGCTTAACTCCCACTGCTCTATGGTCTCTACACCCATGGCTGTGTGGCTAGACACAGCACAAAAACCACCTGTAAGTTTCCCAGTGACACAACTATGGTTGACAGAATTTCAGATGGTGACGAAGAGGCATACGGGAGTGAGATAGATGAGCTGGTTGAGTTGTGTTGAAACAACAACCTTGTACTCAACATCATTAAGACCAAGGAAGTGATTGTGGACTTCAGGAAGGGGAAGTTGAGGGAACACACACCAGCCATCATCAAGGGATTAGCAGCTTCAAGTTTGTGGATGTCAACAACATCTCTGAAGATCTACTCTGGGCCCAACATATTTATGCAATTACAAAAAAGGCATGACATTGGCTAGACTTCATTAAAAGTTTGAGGAGATTTGGTATGTCATGAAAGACTCTAGCAGATTTCTATAGATGTACTGTGGAGAGGATTCTAACTGGTTGTATCACCATCTGGTATGGAGGGGCCACTGCCCAGGATCAGAAAGAGCTGCAGGAAGTTGCCAATTCAAACAGCTGCATCATGGGCTCTAGCCTCCCCAGCATCCAGGAATCCTTCAAAAAGGAATGCCTCAAAAAGTTAGCATTTGTTATTAAGGATCCCCATCACCCAGGACATGCCCTCTTCTCATTGCTACCATTAAATAGGAAGTTCAGGAGCCTGAAGACACACACTCAATGTTTAAGAACAGATTCTTCCCCAACACCATCAGATTTCTGCATGGACAATGAACCCTTGTACACTAGCTCATTATTTTTCCACCTATTTTTGCTTTACTTATTTGAGATATATATATATATATTTCTTATTGTAATGTATCATGTTTTTATTATGGCACTGCTGCAGCAAGTGATCAAATTTCACGACATATGCCACTGTTATTAACTTTGAATCTGATTCAGATTCTTATAGTCCATTAGTTATGTTAGTTTCAGCAACATCTCACAGTTCTTCAACATTGCTTTCATGCTATCTAGACCAGTTCTTCACCCAGAGAGTGGTGGATATATAGAATGCTCTGCCCCAGAGGGCTGTGGAGGCTAAGTCTCTGGATGCTTTCAAGAAAGAAATGGATAGAGCTCTTAAAGATAGCGGAATCAAAAGTAATGGGGATAAGGCAGGAACTGGATACTGATTGTGGATGATCAGCCATGATCACAGTGAATGGCGGTGCTGGCTCAAGGGGCCGAATGGCCTACTCCTGCACCTATCGTCTATTGTCTGTGGTATCGTTATGATGCTTTTTTCATTAACAAAATCTGAACGTGCTGAAAAACTTAAGAAGTCAGGCAACATGCATGGAGCAAGTTTACTTGGCTTTCTGGAGGACATTTCGTGAAGTTTCCCAAATAAGGAATAAACTAAGCATTATCCTGATAATCAATAATTAGCTTTGGTACAGTGTGTATGTGGAAGACCATGTTTTGTTTTAATTTTGGCTTGCTATAGCACCTTGCCTGAATGTACCAAGTACAAATGAAGCCAGAATTGCTGGAAATACTCAACAGACCCATCATCATATATGGAGTGAGAAATAAAGTTAATGAAGGACCAACTTTATTCACCGTATATGTACATTTACATGTTTAAGAAGTTTGCTGTGGTGTATTTGCATGGTATGCAACAAAAACAAAAACTTTCAACAATTATAAAGAATAAAGAATTATATACAGTAAAAGTAAGCTAGAGGTTAAAGTACAGATGTTAGACTCTTCAGCAAAACAAGATTAAATATTCCTCATTCTGAAACAATAACTTTGTTTTCCAATCTTCACAGTTATCTGACTGACATACAACAATTTCCGGCACTTCCAAGATTTTCAGCATTTTGTAGATTAAACTTGCCAAGGCCTCACTCGTGTGTTGTTCCTTGATGGTTTTGCTTATAATTTTATATGTGCTTCCCTGAGTTGATAGGGTTCCTCGCTCCCCCACTGCAACCTCAGTAGGAGCCCGAGGGGTAATTTTCACCACTACTTCTGCCAACTCTTTGCCAATGCTAACATAAAAACAAAACCATAAAAAATACAAACAACAGGAATTCTGCAGATGCTGGAAATTCAAGCAACACACATAAAAGTTGCTGGTGAACGCAGCAGGCCAGGCAGCATCTCTAGGAAGAGGTGCAGTCGACGTTTCAGGCCGAGACCCTTCGTCAGGACTAACTGAAGGAAGAGTGAGTAAGGGATTTGAAAGTTGGAGGGGAAGGGGGAGATCCAAAATGATAGGAGAAGACAGGAGGGGGAGGGATGGAGCCAAGAGCTGGACAGGTGATAGGCAAAAGGGATACGAGAGGATCATGGGACAGGAGGTCCGGGAAGAAAGACAAGGGGGCGTGGACCCAGAGGATGGGCAAGGTGTATATTCAGAGGGACAGAGGGAGAAAAAGGAGAGTGAGAGAAAGAATGTGTGTATAAAAATAAGTAACAGATGGGGTACGAGGGGGAGGTGGGCATTAGCAGAAGTTAGAGAAGTCGATGTTCATGCCATCAGGTTGGAGGCTACCCAGACGGAATATAAGGTGTTGTTCCTCCAACCTGAGTGTGGCTTCATCTTTACAGTAGAAGAGGCCGTGGATAGACATGTCAGAATGGGAATGGGATGTGGAATTAAAATGTGTGGCCACTGGGAGATCCTGCTTTCTCTGGCGGACAGAGCGTAGATGTTCAGCAAAGCGGTCTCCCAGTCTGCGTCGGGTCTCGCCAATATATAAAAGGCCACATCAGGAGCACTGGACGCAGTATATCACCCCAGCCAACTCACAGGTGAAGTGTTGCTTCACCTGGAAGGACTGTTTGGGGCCCTGAATGGTGGTAAGGAAGGAAATGTAAGGGCATGTGTAGCACTTGTTCCGCTTACACGGATAAGTGCCAGGAGAGAGATCAGTGGGGAGGGATGGGGGGGACGAATGGACAGGGGAGTTGCGTAGGGAGTGATCCCTGCGGAATGCAGAGGGGGGGGAGGGAAAGATGTGCTTAGTGGTGGGATCCCGTTGGAGGTAGCGGAAGTTACGGAGAATAATATGTTGGACCAGGAGGCTGGTGGGGTGGTAGGTGAGGACCAGGGGAACCGTATTCCTAGTGGGGTGGCGGGAGGATGGAGTGAGAGCAGATGTACGTGAAATGGGGGAGATGCGTTTAAGAGCAGAGTTGATAGTGGAGGAAGAGAAGCCCCTTTCTTTAAAAAAGGAAGACATCTCCCTCGTCCTCGAATGAAAAGTCTTATCCTGAGAGCAGATGCGGCGGAGACGGAGGAATTGCGAGAAGGGGATGGCGTTTTTGCAAGAGACAGGGTGAGAAGAGGAATAGTCCAGATAGCTGTGAGAGTCAGTAGGCTTATAGTAGACATCAGTGGATAAGCTGTCTCCAGAGACAGAGACAGAAAGATCTAGAAAGGGGAGGGAGGTGTCGGAAATGGACCAGGTAAACTTGAGGGCAGGGTGAAAGTTGGAGGCAAAGTTAATAAAGTCAACGAGCTCTGCATGCGTGCAGGAAGCAGCGCCAATGCAGTCGTCGATGTAGCGAAGGAAAAGTGGGGGACAGATACCAGAATAGGCACAGAACATAGATTGTTCCACAAAGCCAACAAAAAGGCAGGCATAGCTAGGACCCATACGGGTGCCCATAGCTACACCTTTAGTTTGGAGGAAGTGGGAGGAGCCAAAGGAGAAATTATTAAGAGTAAGGACTAATTCCGCTAGACGGAGCAGAGTGGTGGTAGAGGGGAACTGATTAGGTCTGGAATCCAAAAAGAAGCGTAGAGCTTTGAGACCTTCCTGATGGGAGATGGAAGTATATAGGTACTGGACATCCATGGTGAAAATAAAGCGGTGGGGGCCAGGGAACTTAAAATCATCGAAAAGTTTAAGAGCGTGAGAAGTGTCACGAACATCGGTCGGAAGGGATTGAACAAGGGGGGGATAAAACCGTGTCGAGGTATGCAGAAACAAGTTCGGTGGGGCAGGAGCAAGCTGAGACAATAGGTCTGCCAGGACAGGCAGGTCTGTGGATCTTGGGTAGGAGGTAAAAACAGGAAGTGCGAGGTGTGGGAACTATAAGGTTGGTAGCAGTGGATGGGAGATCCCCTGAGCGGATAAAGTCGGTGATGGTGTGGGAGACAATGGCCTGGTGCTCCTTAGTGGGGCCACAATCGAGGGGTAAATAAGAGGAGGTATCCATGAGTTGTCGCTGTGCCTCGGCAAGGTAGAGGTCAGTACGCCAGACTACAACAGCAGCCCCTTTATCGGCGGGTTTAATAATAAGGTTAGGATTAGTGCGGAGGGAGTGGAGAGCAGAGCGTTCCGAAGGAGTGAGGTTCGCCCAGACCTCAGCGAGTTCCATGTTCATCATGATGCGGAACCTTTCTTCCGCTGTCTCCGTCTCCGAGCTTACTTCTTCGGCAAGGACTCTTCCACCCCCACCGATGACCCCTTCTCCCGTCTTCAACCCTCCTCTTCTTCATGGACAACCTGCTCTGGTCTTCTGCCTGCTCTGGATCTCTTTATCGCTAACTGCCGATGGGACATCAACCGTCTCGACTTCACAGCACCTTGTCCCCATTCCAACCTCACTCCTTCGGAACGCTCTGCTCTCCACTCCCTCCGCACTAATCCTAACCTTATTATTAAACCCGCCGATAAGGGGGGTGCTGTTGTAGTCTGGCGTACTGACCTCTACCTTGCCGAGGCACAGCGACAACTCATGGATACCTCCTCTTATTTACCCCTCGATTGTGGCCCCACTAAGGAGCACCAGGCCATTGTCTCCCACACCATCACCGACTTTATCCGCTCAGGGGATCTCCCATCCACTGCTACCAACCTTATAGTTCCCACACCTCGCACTTCCTGTTTTTACCTCCTACCCAAGATCCACAGACCTGCCTGTCCTGGCAGACCTATTGTCTCAGCTTGCTCCTGCCCCACCGAACTTGTTTCTGCATACCTCGACATGGTTTTATCTCCCCTTGTTCAATCCCTTCCTACCTATGTTCGTTACACTTCTCACGCTCTTAAACTTTTCGATGATTTTAAGTTCCCTGGCCCCCACCGCTTTATTTTCACCATGGATGTCCAGTACCTATATACTTCCATCCCCCATCAGGATGGTCTCAAAGCTCTACGCTTCTTTTTGGATTCCAGACCTAATCAGTTCCCCTCTACCACCACTCTGCTCCGTCTAGCGGAATTAGTCCTTACTCTTAATAATTTCTCCTTTGGCTCCTCCCACTTCCTCCAAACTAAAGGTGTAGCTATGGGCACCCGTATGGGTCCTAGCTATGCCTGCCTTTTTGTTGGCTTTGTGGAACAATCTATGTTCTGTGCCTATTCTGGTATCTGTCCCCCACTTTTCCTTCGCTACATCGACGACTGCATTGGCGCTGCTTCCTGCACACATGCAGAGCTCGTTGACTTTTTTAACTTTGCCTCCAACTTTCACTCTGCCCTCAAGTCTACCTGGTCCATTTCCGACACCTCCCTCCCCTTTCTAGATCTTTCTGTCTCTGTCTCTGGAGACAGCTTATCCACTGATGTCTACTATAAGCCTACTGACTCTCACAGCTATCTGGACTATTCCTCTTCTCACCCTGTCTCTTGCAAAAACGCCATCCCCTTCTCGCAATTCCTCCGTCTCCGCCGCATCTGCTCTCAGGATAAGACTTTTCATTCGAGGACGAGGGAGATGTCTTCCTTTTTTAAAGAAAGGGGCTTCTCTTCCTCCACTATCAACTCTGCTCTTAAACGCATCTCCCCCATTTCACGTACATCTGCTCTCACTCCATCCTCCCGCCACCCCACTAGGAATACGGTTCCCCTGGTCCTCACCTACCACCCCACCAGCCTCCTGGTCCAACATATTATTCTCCGTAACTTCCGCCACCTCCAACGGGATCCCACCACTAAGCACATCTTTCCCTCCCCCCCTCTCTCTGCATTCCACAGGGATCACTCCCTATGCAACTCCCTTGTCCATTCGTCCCCCCCATCCCTCCCCACTGATCTCCCTCCTGGCACTTATCTGTGTAAGCGGAACAAGTGCTACACATGCCCTTACACTTCCTCCCTTACCACCATTCAGGGCCCCAAACAGTCCTTCCAGGTAAGGCAACACTTCACCTGTGAGTCGGCTGGAGTGATATACTGCGTCTGGTGCTCCCGATGTGGTCTTTTATATATTGGCGAGACCCGACGCAGACTGGGAGACCGCTTTGCTGAACATCTACGCTCTGTCTGCCAGAGAAGGCAGGATCTCCCAGTGGCCACACATGTTAATTCCACATCCCATTCCCATTCTGACATGTCTATCCACGACCTCCTCTACTGTAAAGATGAAGCCACACTCAGGTTGGAGGAACAACACCTTATATTCTGTCTGGGTAGCCTCCAACCTGATGGCATGAACATCAACTTCTCTAACTTCTGCTAATGCCCACCTCCCCCTCGTACCCCATCTGTTACTTATTTTTATACACACATTCTTTCTCTCACTCTCCTTTTTCTCCCTCTGTCCCTCTGAATATACCCCTTGCCCATCCTTTGGGTCCCCCCCCCCCGTCTTTCTTCCTGGACCTCCTGTCCCATGATCCTCTCGTATCCCTTTTGCCTATCACCTGTCCAGCTCTTGGCTCCATCCCTCCCCCTCCTGTCTTCTCCTATCATTTTGGATCTCCCCCTCCCCCTCCAACTTTCAAATCCCTTACTCACTCTTCCTTCAGTTAGTCCTGACGAAGGGTCTCGGCCTGAAACGTTGACTACACCTCTTCCTAGAGATGCTGCCTGGCCTGCTGCATTCACCAGAAAAAATACAGAAGTTTTGAATAGAAATGAATATATGGAATTGTGAGTCCACCAGTTCCTTATTGATGGAAAGTCATTGATGGAAGAATTAAAAGTAGTTAGACCAAGTCTGTTTCCCAAAAGAACACTTGCACTGGTTTCTTGCAAAGGCTGGCTAGAAATGATTGCATGGAGAGTTCAAATTTTCAGTGGAAAAAAAACAACTTAGCCTTTAATGGTTGATGTTGATCTAATTAAATGTAGGCACATGGGAATTGCCACCCAATTGGGCCAGCTGACAACACCACCCCATCTGTTCTCCACTCTCCATCCCTCACATTCCTCTGAGTGAACACCAAGACTATTGGGAGCTCTCATAGGAAGTGAAATTACCCTCCGATTGGAGGCAGTAGTTGGAATGGATGTAGGGAACATGGGTGTGTGCTAATCCATCTGATCTTTATTCCTGCTGGTGGTGTATGTACGTTGGAATATTAACCCTGCAGCAATAAAGCACACATAGTAACTCAAGCATGTTATGTATGCAGCATTATACAGAGAAAAAGTAGGAAATGTATAATTCCCCAGTGTGAGAAATGAGCCTGAATGATGGTGTGAATGGATGAATCACAGAATATTCCTCTAGGAAGCTCTGAGTACCTGGAGGTGTGATGAACTACAGCACTTACTCTCTGAGGAGCCGATCGTTGGTGCGAATGAAGTGTTAAAAACTCATGAATACTTAGCTGCAGGTGGATGGAAGTGACCACATCTGGCATCTGCAATAAAGTAGCCTTGCCCAGGGGTTGAACAAAAGCTGTATGACTAATTAACTCCCTGCATGGACAGAGGCCCTCTCCTGTTCTCTGTTTTTTCACATAGCAGAATAAACGCCATCAGACACTACGACTTAGTTTGTTAACTAAAAATTACAGGCATTTGATTATGTGCTCCTCACACACACTTCCACAGGTCTTGGCCCATATGAGCACTGTGGATTGAGAAAGATTGTCAGGGTGATATTGAGCGTGTCCACAGGACTAGATCCCTAAGTCCACCAGGTATATTATTCAAGAAGTAGAAGTAGGCAACTTTTATTGGGAGTTGTTCCAAAGAAATGGGTGCTAGGAGAGCCCTTTTCATATTTTAACACAGATTGAGTTTTGACTTCTTATTTTATCTCAAAATCAGATTAAAGTTTTGTAAATTGGGTCAATGTGGATTTATACAGACACTGCAGTCAATTTGCAGACATTTCCAGACATGGCTCTGGATATTTCTGGTTCCACCTTTAGAATGTTAAGGTGACATAACGAATCTATTTCCCTGTTATGAATTCAGTATCCTTTTACTTCACTCTGAGGATTTCCTTTCCATTAACCTATATCTTTTTTTAATGGGCATCACTACCTTTAACCTCCAGCTACCTACATTTGCCTGATATTTATTGCAAGCTTTTTGCTTTCATGTTCTTTCTATGCATCTCTTCATAGCTTGCATGTAATTATGCACCAGGTTTAAAATAGAGATGAATTTCTGAGGGCAACTATCTTTCAGAAGAACTGTCCATAATTCCTCCAGTTATGACGCTAAATAGTAGTTCTACACGGACCGGAGCCCTACACATAACTGTTAACAGGCAAGAGTGCATCACTGCATTAACCTCCTTCTCATTCCTGCTTGTTCTGAAATTTCACTTTGCCTCAAATAAGCTTCACACTGAATTGAAACTAATTTACAGGGCAAGTATGAAACTGTTCAATTTTTATCACCTTCACTCTGGAGCAAAAATCATTCTAACCTCAGTTATTTTTACACCATACATACATGCAAACTCAAAGACCAAAATTCCAGGTAATTGTTGATGTGCCCACCTTCACATATGAGAGAGTGTTTTTTTACATCAAACAGTTATAAAACATAAGTCCTCTTCCAACCTGACCTGCAGCATCACATAGGCAACACAGGAAAGCGGGAAGGAGCACTGAACCTCCTAACCAATCTATCCAACCAACCGGTGAAGCTTCTATTGCCAGTGACATTGTCAGCAGATCACATATTGGCCACATGAGCTGTCTCAGAACCCTCAGAACAGGAGTGCAAGCAAGTCAACCAAGACTCCGTGAACTGCAGAAGAATAAATAAGATGACATGCGTTATTTGTATACCTCTGATAACTATTACACTGTTATTCTGCCTCGTCCCATTTACCCAACCCTGGACCATAGCCTTCCATACCCAGCCCATCCACATACTTCTCCAAACTTCTCTTAAATGTTGAAATCCAACCTTCACCCATCACTTTCAGTGGCAGCTTGCTCCCCTACTCTCACCACCCTTATAATGAAGAAGCTTTGGTTTCCCTTAAGTATTTCACTTCTCATTCTTAACCTATGACCTCTAGTTCTAGGCTCAGTGGAAAATGTCTGCTTTCATTTATCCTATCCGTACCCTCATAATTTTATATATCTCTATTAAATTTCTCCTCGTCCTCCTACACTTCAAGGAATAAATTCCTAACCTATTCAACCTTTCTCAATCTCTGAGGTCCTCAAGTCCTGGCAACATCCTAGTCTCTCTTAATGTACTGGATTCCTACTATTCACAGTGATTTGAGTAGGAAGCAGAGTATATGGAAGAAATTAGGTTGGAAGTACTGTACCTAGAGCAAGACATCACAGAAGATGTTTGGAATAAATAATATGGCTGTCCAGTCATTCAGTTTATGGTTGTTAGATTTCACAGTAATTTTCTGCTGACAAAGGCTACACTTCCACCTGGAGGTGGTTGGGGTGAAATGCAAACTGCTGGCTGAAATTCTGCATCTGAATTTCACAAGGAAAGCAATCCATATCCCTTCAGGTAGCTTAATCTTTGGTGAATTTGTTAAGCACGCATTAACCAATTTATTAAGGAAAGAGTGGTCATTTTAGTTCTCCAGACAGAAGGATTCCCATCAAGATAACAGAAAATCATTAGAATATATTTGATATTTTCCTCTCCGCATCAGTATCTTATCAATTCCTCAAACTGGAGGATTTTTAATTTCATTGGCACTGTATTCTAGCTTCATTTTAATTATCTTATCTGCATAGTAGTTGCACAATCCAGGATCATATTAGGATATTTCTCTCATGTACTCATTGCCTATGGAAGCCATGGTGATACTGATGCATGCATTTGGAATGTTTTATCAATGGAATCTATGCCTGAAGTCATAAGTAGGGCAGTTCCTTTTGTGTGAAGAGTTAGAACAATGAGAAATATTTATTTATTTTATTTAGAGATGCAGTGTGGAACAAGAAAGTCCCATAATACCATGGTGTCATGGCCACCAAGCAACCCAGCAATTTAACCCTTGCTGAATAATAAAGTTCAAAGTAAACTACCTAAGTACGTATAAGACATCATATCCAACACTGAGATTCATTTTCTTGCAGGCATACACAGTAAATCTGGACCCAACAGGACAGAGAAACAATCAATGTGCAAGGCACAACGAGCTGCGCAAATACAAAAGAAAAAAGGAATAATAATAAATAAGAAATAAATATTGAGATCATGAGATGAAGAGCCCTTGAAAGTGAGTCCATAGGACAACTTACAAAGATCAATTAACCTTCTAACTGGTACATCTTTAGAATATGGCAGGAAACTGGAGCACCTGGAGGAAACCCACACACTTAAGGGAAGGAATGTACAAACCTGCTAACAAGGGATGCTGGAATTAAGCTCAGACTCCGATGCCCTAAGCTGTAATAGTGTCGCACTAACTACAATGCTATCGTGGTGGCCCACAGCACCAAGGTATTAGGGGACTTTCTTGGTGGGTTCCCAGTGCTGAGCTGTGCTATGAAAACTTTGCTGTCTGGTGTGTCAGTAACTGTTGTTCCTAGAACAAATTGGTCTAATTTTCCTTGCAATGCTCCAATGAGTTTTGCACAAGAATAACATAACTCAATGCAAATCTGGTATGCAAATTGCATTGGAGACACAAGTGGAGCTCCTGCTAGGAAACACCCAGTCAAATAATTTGGAGTAATGAGAACAACCTGGAAACGTTTAACTGCATTGATCCTTCAACAAATGCTAAGCAATAAATAAATTACTAATTCAAATCTATTAAAATTAAGATCAGATCCTATTCCAGGATTACTTGTTCTAATGGAAAATCTTTAACAAACCAACATGGTGACAGTTTGAAATGCCAGCAAAAAGAGTAGGTCCAACACATTTACTGAAAAATCAGACAAAACCAGGAAAAGCCAATAGGTATAAAATCACCACTAGTTTATTCACTTGTGGGATCATTATTTCTTTTAAACTGATACATATTTAACAGTTGGAGGGAAGTATGTACAATATTGATTTGAACTTGCAATACAGTACATAATGCAAACCAAGAAATTACACAAACTGAATAAGATTGAAAACGTTTGATAAATACAAGTTACAGATTTCTTCCCCTCTAAAAGGATGCAGAGACAAATGCTTTGAGAGGCACTTTCGACTTTAGTAAATCAAATGAAAGCAATTTAAGCTTGAGAGCCACATGGGTAGGGCAGCTTTTGTAATATTGCACATTTTATACTGTCATCTAAAGCAAACTCGACCCGTTTTCTTTTCAATGGCAATATTTCATATCATGGGCTCCTTGAGTTTCTAAAGTTGTTTAGGAATAGAATTTGACTGTAATTTAATGTTCAAAACTATGTAAGGCCTTGTCAGTGTCTGAATGAAAAGGATGGTTAGCAATTGAAACATAATCAATCCAGAATATACACATTATCTTAAAAAATACATCTATGATACACTAACGTCATGAAGTACAGTGCATTGTTTCCTCTCTCACTGCCTCTGGCTGTAAAGGGCTTCAGGACAGCCTGAGATTCTGAAGGCACCATTATTATAGTGCAATAGTGCAAAACTATTTTCCCTCTTTATACAGTGATTTTGTTGTATCAACATTGAGGAGTGTTTTGAGGGAGTAACACATCCATCACGGTGTTTTACCCTGTTTACTGTGTTATTTTCCATTATCTCTCAGTAATTCCAATGCCTATACAAACACTTTAAGAAAAGATATTTATGTATATAAAACATAAAATGATGTTATTGAATGACAAGAGAGGCCAAATGGCCTCCCGTCCTGTTTCTTACAATTTTGTTATATCTTTATTCCCAACGCTTTCCAAGTTAATAAAAGAGGGAATGAATGCCGTATCATGGGAATGCCCACGAGACATGTAAAGGCTGACTGAGAAAGATGTCAAATGGGGATTAGGGGATTAGATGGGTTTCAAGAGTAACTTAAAGTTCCACAACGAATGAAGAAGCAAAAGCAGGGATGCATTTAATTCAGATTTGGAGGACTGAAGTGTGGGAGAGGATTTACAGCTGGAAAAAAGAGGGGAAGGTAAAGAGGTAAACATCTCTGGTAAAATTTGGGTTCAGGAAAGTGAATCAATATCCTCCCATGCTTTCATATATTGATTTTCTTGGGCAGAGCCCAGTAGCAGTCCTGCCAAACAAATGAGGTTCTTCAAACCCTTGGTTGGAGAGAAGATGCATAAGGAATGGCAGAATGCAGGAGACAGTTATTAAGAACTTTAGTTGGTTCTACTCTCCTCAAATGGTGGTCTGAGTCCATGATTCAGTGTCTATAGATGCTGAAATTAATCTATCTTTAATAGAGGCATGCAGGGAAGTTTGCTATTGCTACTATTTTCCATTTAAACAGCCATTTGAGAAGCTGGAAGGACTGAGGAAATTTAACACTGAGAAAATTTTCAAGATCTAACTGTTTTTTTTTCAGCAGATGAGCTCAGAATAAATAAATCATCAAGTAACAAAAAAGGAGGAATGAAAATAAGTTTGAGTGAGCTTGAGGATTAGATTCCTTGTGCGCAGAACAGCAGCTGTGTCTGTGCCTGTAGGGTGCTGGCAGGAAGGGGGAAATAAACTAAAAACAATCAATCTTTAAAACATAATACATATTAACAATGTTTTCTAAGGCTAGACATTGTTTAATCAAAACCGGATGCAAGATTTTGTTAGACTTTACTGCTTCAAGTACCTCATAAAAAAGCCCCAGCTCTTTGAATGGCTCAAGGGCAATAATTGTAAAATCCCAATGTTATTTCTGCCCTCTTCCCATGTTGCTTACCTTCAGTGAGAGTCAAAGTTCGGGGTAAACTGGCCCAAATATTCACGGGAAGCAATATTAAATTTTCATAATTTTATTGGTACTGAACGACCTTTCTATTTAACTTAAGGGATGCTTTCCTAAGGAAGTATGTAGTCCAGGCATTACAAATGGTGTCCTCCTATTTTAATAAATACTCTGGTAAATCTGAACACAGGTAATTAGGAGCTTCTTTTCAAGCACTGTCTTCTTTATCAGATTTATTTGTGTGAGTATAAGGTGTTTGTTCTAGATTTCCTCTGACACTGTTGCAAATTCCCTTTCTTTGTGCTGTGTGTGATGGTGCTTCAGAGCAACTCTGCATATTCTGCATCACCGGATTCATGCAGATAATTAGCTCAGCTTCCAATTAGCTCTCGGCAAGTAGGGTGAAACAATAGTGATAAAATGCAGTGATTGAGAAGGGATTGCAAGAAATCTTTTAAAAATGCTCCTTTTTTTTGCATTTTAAAAAGTCATGTGAGAGATGAGGTGCTGATTTTCACAGTTTCAAGTAGTCATTGTGTGATCCTCACCACGTAAAGAGAGCAGCCAAAAAGAGTAATGGTGTGTTGTCACCAAGTAGCAGAAATGGGAAAGTTTTTTATAGTGCATGCTTAATAGAAACCTGACAAATCTGATCTTTTTGCTTTGGTATGATCTATATTTCAAAGGATATTTTGCAGAAGTATAGATTTCAACCAAAAGTATCTGTCAGTACCCCAAAGGTTTCTCTCTGACTCAACACTTGGTGTCCACTTTATTAGGTACAGGAGTGGAACCAGGTCTGGTCTTCTGCTGCTGTAGCCCATCCACGTCAAGGCTTGACATGTTGTGCATTCAGAGATGCTGTTCGGCACACCACTGTTGTAATATGTGGTTATCTGAGTTACTGTCATCTTCCTCTCAGCTTCAACCAGCCTGGCCATTCTCCTCTGACAAGGTGTTCTTGCATGCAAACTGCCATTCACTGGATGCTTTTGTTTTGCTTTTCACACCATTCTCTGTCAACTCTAGAGGTTATCATATGTGAAAATCCCAGGAGATCAGCATTCTCTGAGATACTCAAAACGACCATCTGGCTCAACAATCATTGCATGTCAAAGTCAGTTAGATCACCTTTCTTCCCTATTCTGATGTTTGGTCTGAACAACAACTGAACCTCTTGACCATGTCTGCATGCTTTTATGCACTGAGTTGCTACCAAATGATTAGCTGATTAGATATTTGCACTAACGAGCAGGGGTACAGCTGTACCTAACAAAGTGGCCACTGTGTGTATTTTCTCTAACATTCTTCTTGACCTACTATCAATAGATGCAGGCATACACCTCCAGGTCTCCAATACTACTCCTCTTCAAAACCGTTCGTTGAGTTTTTATTATTTCTGATTTTCTTTCCCCTATCTGTTCATGCTGTTCTGAATTAAATTTCAGCCACCGTCTGTTTGCCTGCTCGCTAGTCTATGTATCTCCTCCTGAAGTTTGCACTTATCTTCTCTTTCATTTCACTTCTGACTGCTGTGCTACCTGCATCTTTTGAGACATGTGCTACGTGTGTACATCTGCGATGTTAATAACGATAAAAATGGCCAGCAGTCCCAAATTCATATTTCCAACTGATCTATATATCCTGTTGAATTTTTTGACAACATTCTTCCTGATCAACAATTTCACCAATTTTTATGTCGTCTGCAGATTTAGTAATCAATCTGCCCCTATTTTTGCCCTAATCATTTATAGAGACCATCGACATCAGAGGTCCTAGCATTGATCTCTATGTAACACCAATGGTCACAGACCTCCAGTCAGAGGAACATTCCTCCATCACTACCCTCTGTCCTCTATTGCTAAGATATTTTACATCTCTGGTCCCATATGTTCTAATCTCTGAATCAGGCTACTGTGTGGGATCTTATGACATGCCTTACTAGAGTGCAATTCACTGTACCTGAGAGGATTGGAAGTCTGCAGCCTGAACCTCCAAGTTTCTTTTCTCCCTCAGCAAACACAGATGCATCCTAGACCAGGTAACTTGTCTAAATATGTCTGGAACTAATATATTTCCTCTGACTAAATAGGAATATACCTGTATTTTATGTCATATGTCAGACTTATATACGACGACTAATCTCCAAGATCATTGTTGCAGAACTTCGCATGGAAAGATTACAAATTCTACCATAAAGGATAGACTTCAATTTCTTAAGCACCTTTCTAAGAATTTCCGAGTTACTTAATGTGAAGTATGGTGGTGGTATAAAGTAGGAACACACCAATTTGTACTCAGCAAGATCCTACAAACAGCAATGTGATAATGACTGAATTTCCTCAGCACCAGCAAAGCCAAATCAAACAATGGCCCACCTAAGAAATGTTTTTGTCAGGGGCCCGATTCACACCTAATACCTAGGAGCATAGGAGTTTGGCATGGTAGCATAGTAGAGAGCACAATCGTTTTACAGCACCAGCAATCACTGTTGGGGTTTGATTGCCACTGCGGTGTGTAAGAAGTTTGTAGGTTCTCCCTGTGATCACGTTTCCTTCTGGGTGCTCCATTTGTCTCTCACATTGCAAAGATGTGCAAGGTGGGGTAAGGAAGTTGTGCGCAGGCTATGCTGGCGCCTGAAGTGTGACAACACTTGTGGGCTGCCCCAGCCCATACACAGAGCAAGCTACAAACTTCACTGTATGTTTCAATGTTTTGATGTACATGTGACAAATAAGGCTATCCTTATCTTTAAAACATCCAAAATGCCGACTGCTGTAAAATCAGTTTCACTAGAGGTAAAGGCTTTGCTTCATGTGCTATACAAGTGCAAAACATTGAAAGGAACCCAACATGAGCAATGAAAAGATCAGAGGGCAAAATAGTAGTCACAGATAAGACAGAGCGGTAAAATTTATCTTGTCTCGCTTTAAGCCGGGGGGGGGGGGGGGAAGGGAACGGAGAAGTGACCAGATAAACATTTAACAAGTTCCAACAACATAAATACGAAAGATTGCTAGAAGTAATCAGCAGGTGAAGTTGTGGAATTTGAAGATCTTTTGTCAGAATAGTTTCTAGTGGTTTGATTTTTATTTCAGATTTCCATCTAAGGTAGCTTTTGATTTTCAAGCACACTATTACACTTGCACTAGGGTTTTGTTAATTCTTAACTAAATGATCCACATACTTTTGAATGAAATTTAATATGAGTGATTTGAGCTTTCACACATAATCTGACAGGCACAAGCTTGCCGATTCGTTTATTCTTTCTAGTGTGGATGAAGAACATGCCAAGAGCAGAAAAAGAACAGAGAAACTCAGAGAAATTGTTCTCTGGGAATATAGGGTGGAGAGATACTTCAGAAGAAGATGTAAGCTGGGGAAGAGCAGCACTCAGTAAACAGGAATTAAACATCTCAGTCATTAAAACAATATCTCAGGCAGATTTGAAAGGAGATTTCCAATGGATTTAAGTTTTATGAGTGTTTCTACAGTTTAAAACAATCCAGGACTTTCTGCCACGGGACACATATTCTAATGTTTCACATTGAATTCCTCTTAATGGTAAATAGGTTATTGCCTTAACAGAAATGAACTGCAAAGCTAATTTCTCTGCTTCCTCCATCTATGAATTCCCAGAAGCCTGATGTCATCCAACAATCTGAAGCATATTCTTTATACTTTGCTATTACTTCCAGATTGGTCAATAAAAATGTCCTTTGTCGATTCAGGGCTAGATCTCATGTGAAACTGGTTCAAAGAGAGTAGCATCTTTTAACTGCCTGTACAAGTAAGACAAGCAAAACTGTTCTTCCAACAGTGACTTGCAGGGTATGACAATAATTTAGGGAGTAATTACTCATCAGCATATCTAAGTTCTTTTTTAGCAATTCCCCATTGGAAGTGGAACACTCCCACTTTATCCAAGGCTATGACTTCAAGCATTAACCCTATGTCTAGGTACATAAATGAAGCTGACAGTAAGGTCTTGACTATAGATAGCAGGAATAGAGATGGTAATGGTGCATGGTAGGCCAAGGGGTAGAAAGACCATTACAGATATTGTGACGAGAATACACATAGATTAAGATGTTAGCTGACCTGTGCTGGCACCAGTGGGATCAGCAGTTAGTCTGCCACCTGTCTTCAGGAGAAAGAGAGATAAGGAAAACAATGGAGCAGCATTTGGAGATGTTAATGAAGGGACGGGGGAGAGTAACGGAAGGAGAGCTGTCAAGATCGGCTCCCCCTTTGAACCCTGAATTGTTTGAAGTGATGGACAGGCGATACCCCAGCAGGAGGATAAAAAGGGACAGGTTCACTAAGGCAGGACACACGACACCCGAGGTAATGAGACCCTGGAAGCGGTGTGTCTCTCACAAGTCGGTGGGAAGTTTTGGAAGGCCGATTGCGGGACCAGGCCATAGACGCACAGGGTGGAAAGGCACGATCAGCGGGAACCTGGTGTGTGTCCACCTTTGCCTGGGTGCCAGGTTCACCGCAGAGAAACGATCGTATCGGGAAACGGAGGGGTCACGGTCGGTGACCTCAGATGACATCACAAAGGACTCGCCCGAAAGCTGACTGCGAAGGCCTGTGTGGAAGCCGTTTTGAATATTCATTCGTTTTGCTCTCTCTCTCCTTCCCCCACACTGTCCATCTCCCACGGCAGCGATTACTGCGAACTGAACTGAACTAAATTGAACTGAACTTTACGTCACTTTAAAACTGGTCATTTACCCCTAGACAACGATAGAGCTTGATTGATCTTGTTATCTTAATTCTGTGTACGTGTGTGTTTATCATTGCTGAACTGTTGCAGTCATTATCCTTTTGATTGGAGTACTGTGTTGCTTGTTTCTTTAATAAAACTTCCTTAGTTCTAGTAATCCAGACTCCAAATGAGTGATCCATTTCTGCTGGTTTGGCAACCCAGTTACGGGGTACGTAACAATATGAAGAAGACAAGCTTGTGAAGTTTTAACTGAAGGGCATTTCTGAATAATTTAAATACCATGAAGGAAGGAAGGACATGATGGACAAGAATGGGTCCATTAAAATTAAACAGAGAATGTTCGTAATACTCAAGAACTGTGTAGTGATATGACCTTTCGTAACAATAACTGTTATTATGTGACTAGCATAGATCGGCATCTTGGTGAGTACGGACAAGTTGAGTTGAAGGACCAGTTACTGTGATGTACGACTCTACGACCTCATGACCAAAGACATAAACTTCTTCTCATTTTCTACAGGTTCTGCCTGAACTGCCATATGTTTCCACATTATCTCTTTCTTTTCTGGTTTCCAACATCTATAGTTTTTTTTGAGCATTATTAATGACTATGCCATTGACCTCCATGAAATCTCAGATCTCTAAAAATATCCTCTTTAAGACAAGAGTTGCAGACTCAGCCAGCTTCATCACGGGCACAACCCTCCCCACCATTCAGAATATCTTCAAGAGCCAGTGCCTCAAGAACATCATTAAGGAGCCTCACGTCCAGGAAATAACCTCTTCTCATTATTACCATTGGGAGGAGTACAGGAGTCTGAACACCCATGCTCAATATTTTAGGGACAGCTTCTTCTCCTCCACTATTCTATTTCACAACAGTCCATGAATCAATGGACACCAACTCATTATATGTCTTCAGAATTATTTAGTTATTTTTGTAACTTATAGTAAATTTTATGTCTTTGCACTTTCCTGCTGCCACAAAAAAAAATTCACGTCATAGTTGAGTGATAATAAATCCAAATTTCATTTTCATTCTGGTTTTGTCAGTATGTCCTGTAACTCTTTATGACATTACATTGAACTCTAAAAGATGCCACAGCTGATGGTGTTGGACTTACATATTTGTAACTGCTAAGGTGGGAATGGTTGATGACCTCACTGCCAATAGCCCTTCAGATCTTCCCCCTCAGTGCGGGGCACTTCCCTCTAACCTCATCCCTCCCCTCAGTTGCACAGTTAGCCATGATTTCACCGTTATCCTGAATAAATAATCCTTGGCAAGGTTTTAGCTTTGCTTCCTTCAACCCAAGACTGTAGTCCTTTCTTCCACCTTCATATTTCCTGATTTGTCGGAACCCTCCTTTTGCTCTTTGCTTATTCATTCTAATACCACTGAAAGAGCATTGATAGCTTTATTTTTCTACTCCCCTTGCCCACTCTAAACTACCCCTTTTTCGAATTTGCTCTGTTCACTAAGAACAAATCCTGATCCCACCGGTGGAGGTAGTGTGGTGTTCCAAACTGACTGCAATCTAGCTGCCCTCTATACTTCTACTATTTTTGCATCCCTGTACCTTTAGTTTTGTTTACAGACTTAGTGACAATCATTTGCCATTTAATCGCTTCCCTCTTACACTCTACCATTGACCCGTTCTTTATTCCTTCCCGCTTCCCTTGCTTAAACCCTCTTACTGCTCTAACAGTTTCCTATTCCGGTAAGGACAGGACCTCCAGGGTTGCAATCTCAGGATTGCTACCCGTGCCACGTGCTAGTGAGGCTAGAAATAGGAAGATAATGCAGCTAAATACGTGGCTAAGGAGATGGTGCAGGAGGGAGGGCTTCATGTTTTTGGACAATTGGGCCTTGTTCCAGGCAAGGTGGGACCTGTTCCGATGGGACGGGTTGCACCTGAACTGGAGGGGGACTAACATCCTTGCAGGAAGGTTTGCTAGTGCTGCTCCGGGGGGTTTAAACTAGATTTGCAGGGAGAGGGGAACCAGAGTGTTAGAGCAGATACTGAGGTGGAGGAGGATAAAGGTCATGTGAGAACTGCAAGTATAGTGCATGGAGTAAAGCCAGGTCTAACATATAAAGAGGCTTTGAGGAAAGAGAAACAGAATAAACGGTGTAAAGGTAGTAAGGTAGAAGGGCTAAAGTGCGCGTACTTCAATGCAAGAAGCACCAGGAACAAAGGTGATGAACTGAGAGCTTGGATACATTCATGGAATTATGATGTAGTGGCCATTACAGAGACTTGGCTGGCACCAGGGCAGGAATGGTTTCTCAATATTCCTGGATTTCAGTGCTTTAAAAGGGATAGAGAGGACGGAAAAGGGAGGAGGGGTGACATTACTAGTCAGGGATACTATTCCAGCTGCAGAAAGGGTGGGTAATGTAGCAGGATCCTCTTTTGAGTCAGTATGGGTGGAAGTCAGGAACAGGAAGGAAGCAGTTACTCTATTGGGAGTATTCTATAGGCCCCCTTGTAGCAGCAGAGATATCGAGGGGCAGATTGGAAGGCAGATTTTGGAAAGGTGAAAAAATAACAGGGTTGTTATCATGGGTGACTTTAACTTCCCTAATATTGATTGGCACCTGATTAGTTCCAATGGTTTAGACGGGGCAGAGTTTGTTAGGTATGTCCAGGATGGATTCCTGTCACAATATGTTGACAGGCCGACTAGGGAGAATGCTATACTAGATCTAGTATTAGGTAACGAACCAGGTCAGGTCACAGATCTCTCAGTGGGTGAGCATCTGGGGGACAGTGACCACTGCTCCCTGGCCTATAACATTATCATGGAAAAGGATAGAATCAGAGAGGACAGGAAATTTTTAAATTGGGGAAGGGCAAAATATGAGGCTTTTAGGCTAGAACTTGCGGGTGTGAATTGGGATGATGTTTTTGCAGGGAAATGTACTATGGACATGTGGTCAATGTTTAGGGATCTCTTGCAGGATGTTAGGGATAAATTTGTCCCGGTGAGGAAGATAAAGACTGGTAGGGCGAAGGAATCATGGGTGACAATTGAGGTGGAGAATCTAGTCAGGTGGAAGAAGGCAGCAAGCATCAGATGGGTCTATTGAGGAATATAGGGTAGCAAGAAAGAAGCTTAAGAAGGGGCTGAGGAGAGCAAGAAGGGGGCATGAGAAGGCCTTGGTGAGTAGGGTAAAGGAAAACGCCAAGGCATTCTTCAATTATGTGAAGAACAGAAGGATGACAGGAGTGAGGATAGGACTGATTAGAGATAAAGATGGGAAATCGTACCTGGAGGTTGTGGAAGTGAGCGAGGTGCTCAATGAATACTTCTCTTTGGTATTCACCAATGAGAGGGAACTTGATGATGGTGAGGACAACATGAGTAAGATTGATGTTCTGGAGCATGTTGATATTAAGGGAGAGGAGGTGTTGGAGTTGTTAAAATACATTAGGACGGATAAGTCCCCAGAGCCTGATGGAATATTCCCCAGGCTGCTCCACGAGGTGAGGGAAGAGATTGCTGAGCCTCTGGCTAGGATCTTTATGTCCTCGTTGTCCACGGGAATGGTACCAGAGGATTGAAGGGAGACGAATGTTGTCCCTTTGTTAAAAAAAGGTAGTAGGGATAGTCCGGGTAATTATAGACCAGTGAGCCTTACGTCTGTGGTGGGAAAGCTGTTGGAAAAGATTCTTAGAGATAGGATCTCTGGGCATTTAGAGAATCATGGTCTGATCAGGGACAGTCAGCATGGCTTTGTGAAGGGCAGATCGTGTCTAACAAGCCTGATAGGGTTCTTTGAGGAGGTGACCAGGCATATAGATGAGGGTAGTGCAGTGCATGTGATCTACATGGATTTTAGTAAGGCATTTGACAAGGTTCCACATGGTAGGCTGATTCAGAAAGTCAAAGGGCATGGGATCCAGGGAAGTTTGGCCAGGTGGATTCAGAATTGGCTTGTCTGCAGAAAGCAGAGGATTGTGGTGGAGGGAGTACATTTGGATTGGAGAATTGTGACGAGTGGTGTCCCACAAGGATCAGTTCTGGGACCTCTACTTTTTGTGATTTTTATTAACGACCTGGATGTGGGGGTAGAAGGGTGGGTTGGCAAGTTTGCAGATGACACAAAGGTTGGTGGTGTTGTGGATAGTGTAGAGGATTGTCAAAGATTGCAGAGAGACATCAATAAGATGCAGAAGTGGGTTGAGAAGTGGCAGATGGAGTTCAACCCGGAGAAGTGTGAGGTGGTACACTTTGGAAGGACAAACTCCAAGGCAGAGTACAAAGTAAATGGCACTTGGAAGTGTGGAGGAGCAGAGTGATCTGGGGGTACATATCCACAGATCCCTGAAAGTTGCCTCACAGGTAGATAGGGTAGTTAAGAAAGTTTATGGAGTGTTATCTTTCATAAGTCGAGGGATAGAGTTTAAGAGTCGCGGGGTAATGATGCAGCTCTATAAAACTCTGGTTAGGCCACACTTGGAGTACTGTGTCCAGTTCTGGTCACCTCACTAAAGGAAGGATGTGGAAGCATTGGAAAGGGTACAGAGGAGATTTACCAGGATGCTGCCTGGTTTAGAGAGTATGCATTATGATCAGAGATTAAGGGAGCTAGGGCTTTACTCTTTGGAGAGAAGGAGGATGAGAGGAGACATGATAGAGCTATACAAGATAATAAGAGGAATAGATAGAGTCGATAGCCAGCACCTCTTCCCCAGGGCACCACTGCTCAATACAAGAGGACATGGCTTTAAGGTAAGGGGTGGAAAGTTCAAGGGGGATATTAGAGAAAGGTTTTTTTACTCAGAGAGTGGTTGGTGTGTGGAATACACTGCATGAGTCAGTGGTGGAGGCAGATACACTAGTGAAATTTAAGAGACTACTAGACAGGTATATGGAGGAATTTAAGGTGGGGGGTTGTATGGGAGGCAGGGTTTAAGGGTCAGCATAACATTGTGGGCCAAAAGGCCTGTACTGCGCTGTGCTGTTCTATGTTCTATGGTCTATGTTCTATAAAAGGTCACAATGGAATTACAACCTTGATTTCATAGGGGAATGCCACCAGTCTCTATAATGGTGATCAAATTTTGGATTTCTGCACTTATGCTAAAGTCTAGGCATTACATTGGCATTTTATCCTCACTTCTGAAATTGGTCTGTGGGTACCCCTTCTCCATCCATTTGAATGGAATGAAAAGTCTGTGTGGAATTAAGGTATATTTTAACTACTTAAATAGTTTTAAACATTTCATTTTTATATGGTAATATATTAAATCATTTTAAAGCAGTTAAATATTGAAGAACATTTCAAGAAAAGAAAGAAAGAAATGTTAGATTTATTTGAGAGAAATACATCAAGAACTACAGTGAAGTGCGTTGCTTGCGTCAAATCAGTTCAGTGAGGATTGTTCTGGGCAGACATCAAGTCTTGCCACAATTCCACCACCTTCAATTTATGCCCTCATCTCACTAAACCTAACGGTACATCTTTGGAATCAGTCCACCTGAAGGAAAATGGCCACCAGGAACTCCTTACAAACAGCAGCAGGAATCGAACCCCAACTTGCAGCTGGCATTGTAAGGCGAAGTGTTTTATTAACACAGAGAGTAGTGTGTGCCTGGACTGAACTCTCAGAATGCCAGTGGGGGCATTTTAGAGGCTCCTAAATAGGCACACAAACATGCAGAGAATGGATAGGATTAGGACCATGTGCAGGCAGAAGGTAATGGTGTCATTGGTTTAATAAGTTCACAGCACACCATTGTGGGCTGAAAGGCCTGTCCCTGTGCTGTAGAGTTCTATGTTCAATCCCTACACTGGGTATGTCTGAACCTTGTCTGATGGTCAATGGTTAGCAGAGGTGGCTCCCTGCTGTCCACAATTTCTGAGCCTGTTTTGGTATGATATTACAGTAGTTGACAGTAGTAATCTTTTTTACAGATTTCCCACCACTCATAATATTTTCCTTGCCATGAAGAAACAACACAATTGAGAGAAGGAATGAAAAGAACTTCCATTTATTTCTTGACCTTAGGAAATCTGAAACTTTTGAACATAACCATTTTTGGGATGTATGTAACACGCAGCAGCCAATTTATTTTACGGCCACGATCCTACAAACAGCCATCAGTTATACACTGCGATACTAGATGCTTGATACTGACCTGAGAAGCAGAGAAGAAGTAATATAACACAGGATGGTTTTCAGAAGGACGGACCAGAAGTCATGGCGATGGAGGTGGGAAGTAGGAGAGATGCACTATATTTGCAGAGAATCAGAAACCCATCTAGACACCATTGCCAATAGTTACAAAGGTCACTATATAAGCCTAACAAATCAGAAGGACTTGTTCAGCAAATCAGAAGTGCCACAATAAATTTAAGGAAATCACATGAATTGTCAAGGACGATGAATACCATCACCACCATTAATCTCAATCTCAGTTCAATTCAAAATTTCCTATCAACTAACACTAATAATTTACCTTTGATTTATTTTTTGTGGCTGTAAATTACACCCATAGGCCCACAAATCTCTAGAGCTTCTAGCTTTTCACTAATTAGAAAAAAAATAATGTTTTCACGTGTACTTTCAAAGCCCAAAGGGGATGACCTTTCATTTGCTGACATTGAAATCCACTTCCCCTCGTTTTGCCAGCTTGCCCAATCTATTTATAATTTAAAGCTTTTATCTGTCATGTCAATTTCCTTATGCCATTGAGAAATCAGATATGTGGTTTTCCACACAATTATTTCAGATATTTTTATATATCAGAATTGTTGAAAATTTAACCCATATCCTACTAGACATCACTAGTCACATCTCATCACTCTGACCAGCCTTTTTCTATTTCCTAACCAGGTTAACAGAGTCATAGAACATGAGAGCACAGAAATAGTCCTTTCGGCCCATCCAGTCCATGCTGCCATGCTGAACTGTTATTCTGCTTATTCCCATTGATCCACACAGTACTTGGAACATAGCCCTCCATACCTCTGTTATCTATTTACTTACCATGTTGAAATTGAACACACATCCTCCACTTCCACTGACAACCCACTTCATACATTTACCACTCTCTGAGTTAAGAGGTTCCCCCTCAGTCTCCCTTTAGATATTTCTCCTTTTACCTTTAACTTATAACCTATATGTCCTAGACACACGCAACCTCAGTGGAAAAAATCTGCTTGCATTTACCCTAACTACATTCTTAATTTTGTATACCTCTAGCAAATCTCCCTTCATATTCCTACACTATTCATATTCCTCTCCTATTCATATTTCTTTCAAATATTTTCTTGAAATTCCTGTAAATGTTATACCTCTTGCACTTTAATCTATTCTTCCAGTTTCAGCTAGGAAGACGTTAACTTTGATTAATGTACCTTTACAAATTTATCTTACAAAGCAGCACTCAGACTGGCAAAAGGACATTGAAAATAGGCACTGACAGAATACAAAAGAGTAATATGACATATAATTGATAAATTTGGTTATGGCCACAGTAAAATATTTGTTATTAATTTCACAGAATCTGGGTAAGGATGTTGTTCTCAAAAATCTTTATACTCTCTCTATCATTGACTTTGGTGGCAGTGTAAAATACAGAGAGTTTTTTTTCTGAAATGAGAGTTTGTGTGTATTCTTTAACATGCCAGCAAGCAACAAACACTAAGATGTTGCAAAAATTCAAGTTCCAGCCTCAAAACATTCAAATGCATAAAATTAAGACAGCAGAAGAAAGGAGGCTGTGCTGAATTAAAAGTTTGTTTCTGGAGAAAAGGCTTCCACTATCGTCTATTCTGCTGGCAAATGTACAGTCTCTGGAAAATAAAATCAAAGCCCTCAAGACAAGATTGCCGTACCAGAGGGACATCAGGGACGGTTGTGTTTTTTGTTTCACGGAGTCTTGGCTATCCCCCGCCATTCCGGATGCAGCCCACCGTAATGCTTTTCCTGTCATTTTAGGGGATTTTAACCAGACCAGCTTGAAGAAGTCCCAAAATAATTATCACCAACATATCACTACTGGAACCAGAGGAGCCAACACACTGGACCACTGCCATACCACCATCAAGAATGCTTACCATGCTATCCCACGCCTACACTTTGGAAAGACTGATTCCTGAGCGTAGGCAGACATTGAAGATCGCAGTGTCTGAATGAATACGTCACAGCTGTCGTTGTCTTCATTAAAACCTGTGTGGATGAATGAGTGCCTACGAGAACATACCGTACATACCTGAATCAAAAGTTGTTGATGAATCAGGAGATTCATAGTCGGATGAGGCCTAGGTGTATAGTATTCAGGTCTGGCAACTCACCAAGGTCTGTGCTAGAAAACCAGGTACGACTTGTGGAGGGCTATCTCAAGAGCAAAATAACAATTCCAAGTGAGGTTGGAGGCAGAATCCAATGCAAGTCAACTCTGACAGGGTTTGCAGGCCATTACTTCCTACAAAACAAAGCCTAACATAATGAATAGCAGTGATGATTCACTCACAGATGAGCTCAAAACCTTCTGTGCATGCTTTGAAAAGGAGAATAGATCTACAGCTATGTAGATCCCTGCATATCCAGTCACCCCATGATCTCTGTCTTGGAGGCCGACATCAGAATGTCTTTCAAGGCAACAGGCCCTGATGGTGTACCTGGTAGGGCTCTGAAGACCTGTGGCAACCAATAGTGGACGTGTTCAAATACATTTTCTTTCTTTAACTGCTACAGTCAGAGGTTCCCACCTGCTTCAAAAGGGCAACAATCGTAGCAGTGCCCAAGAAGAGCAGTTTGAGTTGCCTTAACAATTATCATCCAGTAGCACTGACATGTACGGTGATGAAGTGCTTTGAGAGGTTGAATATAGCGAGAAGAAACTCCTGCCTAAGCAAAGGACCTGGAACCACTGCAATTTGCTTATCACCACAATAAGTCTACAGTGGATGCGATCACATTGCCTCTTCACGCAGTCTTGGATCTCCTGGGCAATACTAATACTTACGTCAGGCAACTGTTTATTGATTACAGCTCAACCGTTAACACAATTATTCCAAATGTTCTGATCAAAAAGTTCCAAACCTGGGCCTTGTGCCTCCCCCTGCAACTGGATCCTCAACTTCCTCACCAGAAGATCACAGTCTGTGTGGATCTGAAATAACAACCCCACCTTGCTGATAATCTACACTGATGCACCTCAAGGGTGCATGCTTAAGGCACTGCTCTACTCTTTCTACACCCAAACTCGGCACAGCTTAAATGAGATCTATAAATTTTCAGATGATACCATCATGGTTGGCAGAATGTTAGATGGTGATGAGAAAGCATACAGGAGCAAAATAGTTCAGCTGGTAGAGTGGAGTCGCAGCAACAACCGTGCACACAAGGTCAGTAAAACCAAAGATTTGATTGTGGACCAAAAAGGTTAAGACAAGGGATCACACACCAGTCCTCATCAAGAGATCAGAGGTGGAAAGGCTGAGCAATTTTAAGTTTCTGGGTGTCAACATCTTTGAGGAACTACCATGCACCCAATCTATTGATGCAGTTACAAAGAAGGCACAACACCAACTATATTTCATTAGGAGATTGAGGAGATCTGGCATATCACCAAAGACAGTTTCAAATTTCTACAGATGTACCGTGGAGAGCATTCTATCTGGCTGCATCGCTGTCTGGTATGGGGTGGGGGTCACTGCACAAGAGTGAAATCAGCTGCAGAAATTTGTGAACCCAGTGAGCTCTCCAACATCCAGAACATCTTCAAGGAGCAATGCCTTAAAAAGGCGGCATCCATCATTAAGGACCCCCCCCCCACTCCCCCCCCCCCATCACCTAGAAGATGCCATCTTCTCATTGCTACCATCAGAGAGGAGGTACAGGACCCTGAAGGCACACACTCAATGATTCAGAGACAGCTTCTTTTCATCTTCCATCAGGTTTCTGAATGGACATTGAACCCATGAACACAACTTCACTTACTTTGTCTGCTTTTCTCTTTTTGCACTACAGTACTCAATTAGTTTAACTTTATATGTATGTATATTTCAGTGTCCAGCTGCTGCAAGTCAACAAATCTGGTGACATATGCCGGTGATATTAAACCTGATTCTGATTGACTGCCACACTAACAATGTTGTCAAGGCGTGTCAAATTTCTGTGAAGACATTCCAATAGGAGTGCAGACATCTTACGCAAGAGTTTCTGATTGAAGTTTAGGTAAGTGAATTTCTTCCTGATTACTGCGGGTAGATACAGCTTTTCTGAGTGTTACTAATCCTTCTATCCCTCCACCTTCCAGCAGTTTGTTCCACCATCTCAGCTCTTGTTAGAAACCATAGAAAAACTACAGCACAGAATCAGGCCTTTTGGCCCTTCTTGGCTGTGCCAAACCATTTTCTGCCTAGTCCCCCTGACCTGCACATGGACCATATCCCTCCAGACACCTCCCATCCATGTATCTGTCCAACTTATTCTTAAGTGTTAAAGAAGAACCCGCATTTACCACCTCGTCTGGCAGCTCATTCCATACTCCCACCACTCTCTGTGTGAAGAAGCCACCCTAATGTTCCCTTTAAACTTTTCCCCCCTCACCCTTAACCCATGTCCTCTGGTTTTTTTCTCCCCTTGCCTCAGTGGAAAAAGCCTGCTTGCATTCACTCTATCTATACCCATCATAATTTTATATACCTCTATCAAATCTCCCCTCATTCTTCTACGCTCCAAGGAATGAAGTCCTAACCTATTCAACCTTTCTCTGTAACTGAGTTTCTCAAGTCCTGGCAACATCCTTGTAAACCTTCTCTGCACTCTTTCAACCTTATTAGTATCCTTCCTGTAAATTGGTGACCAAAACTGAACACAATACTCTAAATTCGGCCTCACCAATGCCTTATACAACCTCATCATAACATTCCAACTCTTATACTCAATACTTTGATTAATAAAGGCCAATGTACCAAAAGCTCTCTTTACAACCCTATCTACCTGTGACACCACTTCTAGGGAATTTTGTATCTGTATGCCCAGATCCCTCTCTGTTCCACTGCACTCCTCAGTGCCTTACCATTAACCCCGTATGTTCTACATTGGCTTGTCCTTCCAAAGTGCAATACCTCACACTTGTCTGTATTAAACTCCATTTGCCATTGTTCTCCAACAAGTTCAGTACAAATTAAAGCCATGGCATTGACATCATAATGATCAGCTTTACTTGGTTCCGGCAGCTGAGGAGTGATTGCCACTTGATATCAGGATATGGCCAGACACCCCCCGGGCTCAGGGTGATCTTCGCCTATTCCTTGACTTTACAGTGAGTTCAGGTTCTACCAGAGTGAGAGCCTGACCTCCCCTGACCTGGGGTGAGGTAAGACCCTGCGATGACCTCACAGTGACACTAGACTGTACAAAGACCCCAGGGTGAAGTCATACAGTACCTCAACCCTGTAGTAAGGCAAGGCTCTATCCTGACCCCAGGACATCAGACCCTACCTACCATAACTGGAGCATAAAGTCAGGTGATTTTCTGAACAACGTGTGAGACCAGACTCTACCCTTAACTTAGAGTGAAGTTACACCAACATCACAGTGAGCCCAAACCCTATCCTGAGCCCAGAGTAACAGCAAATTCACATTCCAACCAGTAGTATGCATGCCCTGACTGCCACCTCCATCACCACATTCAGAGTAAAATGTTGTGCAAGTGCTTCAATGTGAACACCATAACTTTGAAACAGTCCCTCAAGAAAACTTATTCAGTGTAATTATGCAAGCACGTTGCAAACTCCACTCACCCCTTTCCCTGTAGCTATTGGGTGATTGCCAAGGTGCTAATCCCAAAGGAGAGATCTATATTGAAAACCCCCTGCTTTTATAGTTATAAATATCAAGTCTTCTTGAAGCTGGTCTTTTTAATATTTAAGCACTTCTCAGTCTAATTTACAGTTTCCATTGGGAGATATGGTGACCTTAATGTAATAAATTATAAACATTTTTTGCCTTGTACGCTGAGGAAATCAGCTTTAAAAACATATAAGGTTCAAAGTCAAAGTCAAAGTAAATTTATTATCAAAATATGTATATATCCCCATATGCCACCTTGAGATTTATTTTCTTGCGGGTATTTATAGGAATATGAAGAATTACGATGGAATTTATGAAAATATTACATAGATGAAGACTGACAACCAATATTGAAAAGAAGAAAGATTGTACAAATAAATAAATAAACAAACAAATGATGCTGAGAACATGAGTTGCAGAGTCTTTGAAAGTCAGTCTGTAGATTGTGGAATCAGTTCAGAGCTGAGGTGAGTGAAATTATCTATGTTGGTTTAGGAGTCCTGTGGTGGGTAACTGTATAACTGTTCCTACAGGCCGATTTATACTTCTGCGTCAACTTGACGCCATAACCTACGCAAATGACCTACGCGTGTTGTGAGCATTCTGCGATTCACGCATATCACGCATGCGCACACACCTGCCTGTGCAAGGTTTCATGGTCATGGTAGTCTTTCTCAGGGTAAACAAGAAGCGAGCATCTTTTTTTGTAAAAGCGAAACGTGTCCTCCATAATTTCGGAGGTCTGTAAAGTTTTATGGAAAGCATTGCAGCCAGAGTTCCTTCCCTGCCCTTCAGTCGCCCAATGGGAAGCTATTGCAGCGTAGGAGGAAAAGCGATGCTACCAAGCGGACCAATCACAGCTGTTGCAGTCTGGTTTGCCGCGACGCATAGTTACATTTTTGGAGAGGTGCGCGTCAGGCTATGGCATAGGGATCCACGTAGGCGCTGCGTAGGGTTTGCAGCTATGCCATACCTACGGCATTGAGTTGATGCAGAAGTATAAATCAGCCTTTAAGATGGTGGCGTGGTACTTAATGCTCCTGTACCTCCTGTCCGATGGTAGGAGTGAGAAGGGAACATGGGCTGGATGGTGGGATCCTTGATAATAGATGTTGCTTTCTTGTGGTAGGAAAGGATTTGCCTGTGATAGACTGGGCTGGACCCTGCCGTCAGTTTTCCACTCCTGAGCATTAGTGTTTCCATATCAGATCAGGATGCAACTAATTAGGGTACTCTTCACTGTGCATATATAGAAATTTGTCAAAGTTTTAGATAACATGCCAAATCTACGCAAACCTCTAAGAACGTAGAAGTGAGCTTGTGCCTTATTTGTGATTGCACTTACATGTTAGTCCCAGGACAGATCCTCTGATATGACCATCTCCATCTCTTAATGTAGGCTGGCTCATGGACTTTTGGTTTCTTCCTCCTGTTTTCACAGGGTGGCAATGGCTAATATGAGAGGTCATAATTTTACAGAGATTGTAGGAAAATATAGGAGGGATATCAGAGGTAGATTTCTTTGCACAGAGAATGGTGAGTATATGGAATGCACTGCCAGAGATGGTGGTAGTGGCAGATATATTGGGACATTTAATAGAATCTTAAATAGGCACATGAATGAAAGAAAAATGACGGGCTATATCGGAGGGAAGGGTTGGATTGATCTTGGAATAGGTTAGGAGTTTACACAACATTATGGGTTGAAGTGTCTGTAATGTGCTGTACAGTTCTACGTTCAATATTCTATGAAGAACCCTTAACATCTGTGAGAAGCCCTCTTTGCATTACTATCATCATGAAAGAGATATAGGAACCTGAAAACACACACTCAACATTTTAGAAACAGTTTCTTCCCCTACATCTCAACAGTCCATGAACTCAAAGCTCAAAGTCAAATTCATTACCAGAGTAGACATACAAAATCATTATCAGAGTATCACATACAACCCAGACGTTCTTTTCCTGTGAGCATACTTAGCAAATCTATAGAACAGTAATTGGAAACAGGGTCAGTTGACAACAAACTGTACAAACGCAGATATAATTGCAATTTCCAACAAGGTTGGAGGCAACATCGGATGCATGGCAACTGTGGCAGGGTTTGCAAGACATTACTTCCTACAGTGAAACCCAATAGCATGAATAGCAGTGATGCTTCACTACCAGACAAACTCAAAGGCTTCTATGCCCGCTTTGAAAGTGAGAACACAACTATAGCTGTGAAGATCCCTGCTGCACCTGATAACCCTGTGTTCTCCATCTCACAGGCTGATGTTAGGCTGTCTTTAAAGAGAGTGAACCTTTGCAAGGCGGAAGGTCCAGATGGAGTACTTGGTAAGGCTCTGAAAATCTGTGCCAACCAACTGGCAGGAGTATTCCAGGATATTTTCAACCTCTCACTGCTATGGGCGGAAGTTC
Source organism: Mobula hypostoma (assembly GCF_963921235.1). Lineage (NCBI taxonomy): Eukaryota > Metazoa > Chordata > Chondrichthyes > Myliobatiformes > Myliobatidae > Mobula > Mobula hypostoma. The sequence goes on along the minus strand of NC_086098.1, from coordinate 103,347,409 downwards.
CCACTTGCTTCAAGAAGGCAACAATTATACCAGTGCCTAAGAAGAATATTGTGAGCGGCCTTAATGACTATCAACTGGTAGCATTCACATCTACAGTGATGAAATGCTTTAAGTGGTTGGTCATGACTAGACTGAACTCCTGCCTCAGCAAGGACCTAGACCCATTGCAAGTTGCCTATTGCCACAATAGGTCAATGGCAGATGCAATCTCAATGGTTCTCCACACAGCTTTAGACAACACAACACCTATATCAGGATGCTGTTCATCGACTATAGCTCAGCATTTAATACCACCATTCCCACAAGCCTGATTGAGAAGTTGCAGAACCTAGGCCTCTGTACCTCCCTCTACAATTGGATCCTCGGCTTCCTAATTAGAAGACCACAATCTGTGCGGATTGGTGATAACACAACCTCCTTGCTGACAATCAACACTGCTGCACCTCGGGTGTGTGCTTAGCCCACTGCTCTACTCTCTATATACACATGACTGTGTGGCTAGGCATAGCTCAAATATCATTTATAAATTTGCTGACAATACAACCACTGTTGGTAGAATTTCAGGTGGTGACGAGAGGACATACAGGAGTGAGATATGCCAACTAGTGGAGTGGTGCCACAGCAACAACCTGGCACTCAATGTCAGTAAGATGAAAGAGCTGATTGTGGACTTCAGGAAGGGTAACATGAAGGAAAACATACTAATCCTCAGAGAGGGATCAGAAGTGGAGAGGGTGAGCAGTTTCAAGTTTCTGGGTGTCAAGATCTCTGAGGCTTTAACCTGGTCCCAATATATCAATGCAGTTATAAAGAAGACAAGACAGCAGCTATACTTCATTAGTAGTTTGAAGAGATTTGTCATGTCAACAGATACATTCAAAGATTTCTATAGATATGCCATGGAGAGCTTTCTGACAGGTTGTACCAATGTCTGGTATGAGGATGTGTGGCTACTGCACAGGACCGAAAGAAGCTGCAGGGGGTTGTAAATCTAGTCAGCTCCATCCTGGATAATAGCCTACAACGCACCCAGGACATCTTCAGGGAGCAGTGTCTCAGAAAGGTAGCATCCATTATTAAGGACGTCCAGCACCAGGGCATGCCCTTTTCTCACTGTTACCATCAGGTTGCAGGTATAGAAGCCTAAAGGCACACACCCAGCAATTCGGGAACAGCTTCTTCCCCTCTACCATACGATTCCTAAATGGACGTTCAACCCTTGGACACTACCTCACTTTTTTTAGTATACAGTATTACTGTTTTTTGCACATTTTTAAAATCTATTCAATATACATATACTGTAATTGATTGATTGATTATTTATTTATTTTATTTTTCTTTCTCTTCTATATTATGTATCACATTGAACTGCTGCTGTTAAGTTAACAAATTTCATGTCACTTGCTGGTGATAATAAACCTGATTCTGATTCTGATTCTAAATAAACAGCAACAAATAAAAATCATGAAATAACAAGATAAAAGAGTCTTTAAATGAGTGTAGTTATCCCCTTTTGTTCAAGAGCCTGATGCTCGAGGGGTAGTAACTGTTTCTGAACCTGATGGTTGAATCCTGAGGCACATTTACCTTCTACCTAATGGCAGCAGTGAGAAAAGAGCATGGCCTGGGAGGTGGGGATCTATGATGATGGATGCTGCTTTTCTACGGCAATGTTTCATCTAGATGTGCTCAATGGTTCGGAGGGTTTTATATGTGATGTACTAGGCCAAATCCACTACTTTTTTGTAGGGTAGTCAGTGGTGTTCCCATACCAGGCTATAATGCAGCCAGTCAGCACACTTTCCACCAAGCATCTATAGAAGTTTGCCAAGGTTTTTGAGAACCTGCTGATTCTCTGCAGACTCCTGAGGAAATGAGGAACTCACGAATCCGTCCTTACTATTCCTCTTTTCCACTGTAAATTATTTATTATAGCTTGAAGTAATTTGTTATGCCTGCACTGTACTGTTACCACAATACAACAAATTTCACAATTCATGTTCGTGACAATAATCTGATTCTGATTCTGAAATAAAAATGGAGAGTTCTAGAATCACACCGTGTGAGGTCTGCAGCTGTGGAGAGAGGAACTGAGTTCATATTTCAACTCAAAGATCTTTCAAAAGATTCTGTTGATTGCATTATGTGAGATCTGTACTGCAATGAAAAAGCAGTTTGACTGCTCTGAGTATCCACTGAGAAATAAGAAACGTTCGCCCACTATAATGCGACAAAGTAGACTGAAAACACTTAAAGTGGAATTTTGAATATTGGAGAAAACTCAGAGAAGAGCAAATCAGAGAATCTGGCTTCATGACAGTAACCGTGACAACTTGAAAAAGGAAGGTCCAAGCTCTGCAATATAGAAGTCAATGGATTAAACAGACTGAGGACAGGGGCCAAAAGATAGAGAGCCTTATGAAACTATTCCCATAAAGGGAATAGTTGTAATTCAGTTCATGGTTTCCTATAGAGTGCCGCATACTGTATCGTTATCTGAGTTACTGTCACCTTGAACCAATCTGGCCATTCTCCTCTGACCTCTCTCATGAGCAAGGCATTTTCACCCACAGATCTGCTGCTCACTGCACGTTTTATTTTGTTTTTCGCACCATTCTCTGTAAACCCTGGAGACTGTAGTGCATGAAAATCCCAGGAGTTCAACAGTTTGTGAGATACTCAAACCACCCCATCTGGCACCAACACTCGTTCCATGGTCAAAGTCATGTAGATCACATTTCTTCTCCATTCTGACATTTGGTCTGAACAACAACTGAACCTCTTGACCATGTCTGCATGCCTTTATGCATTAAGTTGCTGCCACATGATTGGCTGATTAGAAATTTGCATTAACAAGCAGGTGTGCAGGTGTAGTTAATAAAGTGGCTACTGAGTGTAGATTTAGTTCAGTCAATGACAGTACATATCTCTAAATAATAAGCTCATTGCATAATTTTAGGGTTGGCCAATAGTCTAGCAGGTCACTGTAAATTATCTCTGGAGTTAGGTGGGTGATAGTAAAATCCTGATGGAATGACAAGCACGTGAGAGAGAACAGGCTATTAAGAAATATGTGGAAGGGGGAGAGCCAGTATGGACTCAAATGGAGGATGGTCTTCTACATCAGCGGTCCCTAACCACCGGGCTGCGAGGAAATGATATGATTTGGCGATATGAGTCAGCTGCACCTTTCCTCATTCTCTGTCACGCACTGTTGAACTTGAACGCACGTGAGGTCATTACCCGCACGTCATCCATGTCAGCGCAGGAAGAAGATCAACTCCTTCAGCTTGCAAACGACGGTGGGCTGAAAAGTATGTTTGACATAACATCTCTGCCGGCATTCCGGATCAATGTCAAGGCTGAATATCCTGAGATAGCCACGAAAGCACTGAAAACGTTGCTTCCATTTCCAACATATCTCTGCAATGAATGCAACGAAAACTAAATTGCGGAATCGACTGGACATAAGGAACCCTCTTCGAGTATCGCTGTCTCCCGTCACCCCTCGATGGCACCGTCTCGTTGCAGGGAAACAAGCCCAGGGCTCCCACTGATTCAGCAATGTTGGTGTGTTGCAATGATTTTATATGTTCATACGGGGAAAATATGCTCTGTGTGTTTAATATCCAAAAGTTACTTAAAATGTTATGATGCTATTGACTTATAAGTGACTTATATAACCATATAACAATTACAGCTCAGAAACAGGCCATCTCTGCCCTTCTAGTTCGTGCCAAACGCTACTCTCACCTAGTCCCACCGACCTGCACTCAGCCCATAACCCTCTATTCCTTCCCTGTCCATATATCTATCCAATTTAACTTTAAATGATAATATCGAACCTGCCTCTACCACTTCTATTGGAAGTTCATTCAACACTTACTTCAAGCTCCTCTGTCCTCCCCCGATAATTGGCTTATCACTATATTCATGCGAGGAAAATATGCGCTGTGTGTTTAATATTAAATTTGTTAGATTAAACCCTTTTAGAAACAAAATTGAGTGTATTAGCCACTTATCACCTATATTCCAGTCGTGATTAACACCCCCCCCAAACAGAATCGACAACAATGATTTGTAGAAAAAAATTGGCACGTTCATGCATGCGCACACAGGTGCCCGCGCAAGGCTTCATGGTCATTGTAGTCTTTCTTGGGGTAAACACAATGTACTTGACTGCTACTCTTGTCCATTGGCAACCCTACCCCCCCCCGCCACCCCCAGTCGGCCGGTCCGTAAGAATATTGTCAATAATAAACCGGCCTGTTCTACATCATTTAGACACATGAAAATTGCCTGTAGCTGGTGGTATAATTTGATAGCCTTAAATAGATAAGAGCTTAAATGAGTTTATAGCATTTTAAAGGGGATGCTGTGGAGTATACTTGAGGATTAGTACATTTTTTGGGACAGGGTGTACCATTTTGATACTTTGTTGTATTATTCACTGTTGTTAATTATGAATTGATTGCCTTCAATAAAGGAGGTTTTTATGAGCTCCTCTGATTCTGTTATTTGCCTTTATGAGCAGCAGCATAAAAGAAAACACAAACAACACAAACAACAGGAATTCTGCAGATGCTGGAAATTCAAGCAACATACATCAAAGTTGCTGGGTGAACGCAGCAGGCCAAGCAGCATCTATAGAAAGAGGCGCAGTCGACGTTTCAGGCCGAGACCCTTCATCGTGTCTTGGAATTCTCATAAAATGGCCAGGCAAGGATTCATGTCAAAGTAGGATTTAACCAGGAAGATTTATTTCAGCAGTCAAAACTAGCACCCTTTGTAAGCCTTGTATATATGGCATAATTTAGCTCAAGTGCCTTCATTTGAAGCAACACGCACAAAATCCTGGAGGCCAGGAGGCCAGGCAGCATCTTTGGGAAAGGGTAAACAGCCGACATTTCGGGCTGAGACCCTTCATCAGAACTGGAGAAAAAATGATGAGAAGTCAGAGTTAGAAGGTAGAGGGAGGGGAGGAAGAAATTCAAGGTAGTAGGTGATAGGTGAAAAAAGGGGTGGGAGAGGGATCGCAGGGAGGAGGGAAGTAAAGAGCTGGGAAGTCAACTGGTGAAAGAGATAAAAATCTGGAGAAGGGGGAATCGGATAGAAGGCCATGGGAGAAAGGGAAGCAGGAGGATCACCAGAGGAAGGTGACGGGCAGGTAAGGAGATAAGGTGAGAAAGGGAAGGGAATGGGGAATAGTGAGGGAGGGGTATTACCAGAAATTCGTGAAGTCGATGTTCATTCCATCAGGTCTGCTGCCCAGACGGAATATAAGGTGTTGCTCCTCCAACCTGCGATTTGACTTAATTTAAATATTGTTCGTTAAGTAACATTGACATACACATCTGAGGACCTCTGAGAGCACTAACTTTAGGCACAAAAAACTAATCATTTTTTTCAATTATGTTTTTGATAAGATGAACTTTATTTACCACTTACAATGTGCTACATGAAGCATTTAATACCTAGAATGGAAACACCAATGCCCAGGAACACAGTAAAACTGGAGTGTGCAGCCTACACTATCACACTGAGCACACCTACAAGGAGCACTGCTCCAAAAAAGCAGCAGCCACCATCAAATACCCCCACCATCCAGGCCATGCTCATTTCTCACTACTACCATTAGACAGGAGATACAGGAGTCCGAGATCTCACATCACCAGGTTCAGGAAGAGTTTCTACCCTTCAACCATCAGACTCCTGACCCGATGTGAATAACTTCACTCACTTCAACTCTAAAATGATTCCTCAACCTACAGACTCACTTTCAAAGGCTCGACAATACCTGTTCTCAGTATTATTTACATTTATTTATTTTTAATTTGCACTCTTTTATCTTCTTTTGCACATTGGGTGTTTGTGAGTCTTTATTTATTTATAGTTTTTATGTGAATTCTATTGTAGTTATTGATTTTCTAGAAAATGAATCTCAAGGAAGTATATGGTGACATGGTCATATTTCGATAATAAATTTACTTTGACTTTGACTCTGATTTGTAGCCCTTTGCTTTCAGAAGTCCAAATATTATATATAAATAGCCAGGTTTTAGGATGTGTGGTGGATGCAAGGAAATGTTTATTTTTATGTTTATCATGTTTATCAATAATGGAAACAAGTAGGGTAGTTATGGAAAGTATGACAATTAAAGAGGAGGAAGTACTGACACTTCTAAGGAATGTAAAAGTGGATAAGTCTCCGGGTCCAGACAAGATATTCCCTAGGACTTTGAGTGAAGTTAGTGTAGAAATAACAGGGGCTCTGACAGAAATATTTCAAATGTCATTAGAAATGGGGATGGTGCCAGAGGATTGGTGTATTGCTCATGTTGTTCCATTGTTTAAAAAGGGTTCTAAGAGTAAACCTAGCAATTATCGGCCTGTGAGTTTGACGTCAGTGCTGGGTAAATTGATGGAAAGTATTCTTAGAGGTGGTATATATAATTATCTGGATAAACAGGGTCTGATTAGGAACAGTCAACATGGATTTGTGCGTGGAAGGTCATGTTTGACAAATCTTATTGAATTTTTTGATGAGGTTACTAAGAAAGTTGACAAGGGTAAAACGGTGGATGTTGTCTATATGAACTTCAGTAAGGCCTTTGACAAGATTCCACATGGAAGGTTAGTTAGGAAGGTTCAGTCGTTAGGCATTAATATGGAAGTAGTAAAATGGATTCAGCAGTGGCAAGATGGGAGACGCCAGAGAGTAGTGGTGGATAACTGTGTGTCAGATTGGAGGACGGTGTGTAGCAGTGTGCCTCAAGGATCTGTACTGGGTCCAATGTTATTTGTAATATATATTAATGATCTAGATGATGGGGTGGTAAATTGGATTAGTAAGTATGCAGATGATACTAAGATAGGTGGTGTTGTGGATGATGAGGTAGGTTTTCAAAACTTGCAGAGAGATTTAGGACAGTTAGAAGAGTGGGCTGAAAGATGGCAGATGGAGTTTAATGCTGAAAAATGTGAGGTGCTACATTTTGGTAGAACTAAACAAAATAGGACATACATGGTAAATGGTAGGGCATTAAAGAATGCTTTAGAACAGAGGGATCTAGGAATAATGGTGCATAGTTCCCTGAAGATGGAATCTCATGTGGATAGGGTGGTGAAGAAAGCTTTTGGTTTGCTCGCCTTTATTAATCAGAGCATTGAGTATAGGAGTTGGGATGTAATGTTGAATTTGTATAAGGCATTGGTAAGGCCAAATCTGGAGTATTGTGTACAGTTCTGGTCACCGAATTATAGGAAGGACGTCAATAAAATTAAGAGAGTACAGAGGAGGTTTACTAAGGAATGTAAAAGTGGATAAGTCTCCGGGTCCAGACAAGATATTCCCTAGGACTTTGAGTGAAGTTAGTGTAGAAATAACAGGGGCTCTGACAGAAATATTTCAAATGTCATTAGAAATGGGGATGGTGCCAGAGGATTGGTGTATTGCTCATGTTGTTCCATTGTAACTTAGGTTTCATCTCCTAAGTTACAGAGAAAGGTTGAACAAGTTAGATCTTTATTCTTTGGAGCGTAGAAGGTTGAGGGGAGACTTGATAGAGGTATTTAAAATTATGAGGGGGATTGATAGAGTTGATGTGGTTAGACTTTTTCCATTGAGAGTGGGGAAGATTCAAACAAGAGGGCATGGGTTGAGAATTGGAGGACAAAAGTTTAGGGGTAACATGAGGGGGAACTTCTTTACTCAGAGAGTGGTAACTGTGTGGAATGAGCTTCTAGCAGAAATGGTTGAGGCAGGTTCTATGTTGTCGTTTAAAGTTAAATTGGATAGATATATGGACAGGAAAGGAATGGAGGGTTATGGGCTGAGTGCAGGTCGGTGGGAATAGGAATAGAATAGAATAGAGTTCGGCACGGACTAGAAGGGCTGAGATGGCCTGTTTCCATGCTGTAATTGTTATATGGTTATATATGGTTATAATATTGTGCTCGATATTGTTAATCAGAGGACTAATTCAAAGTAAATGAGGACATGAGTCACTCCACAGAAGAGATCACAAACGGAAAATTGATTCAAAGATGTTAAGTCAGAGGAGGTACATCTTTTGGCTGGAAATTTAAGCAGGAAAACCATAGTTTGGTGTGTCAAGCAATGATAGAGAATCAGGGGGATTCTGGGATTTAGCTGCATATCTTGCTGAATATGGTCAAGGAGGGAATCTTGAAGTGTCTTAAAGAAAGAAAGAGAGGTAGAGAATTTTGAGGAGGTGTGGAGCTTTGAACTCCGCCGTGGACGGTCCCAAGCTTGGCTGCGAAATGAGGAGGAGGTCCATTTCATGCAATTTCATAGCGGGGAACGGGCACTGGTAATAAATCAGCTGGTTGCTTTCATGTTCTGGTACCAGCTGGTCACTTTGGTGCCACCCACTGCTGATGCCAGAGGAGGCTGGTGCATTTCTTCTGGAGCAATGGGAGGCATTGGGTTTCTGCTGCAGTCCAGAGTCTTTTGTTTGCGGACGGCAGTCAGTCACTGGTGCGCGTGCTGGCGGCTCACAGACTCAGGAGCCTGCAGAGATAGCCGTACACTGAGCACCCTCCAGGATGGCATGCACTGGCGATACACTTTCTTTGCCGGGGGATATTGACTGCAGGAGAGCACGTGCCTTCCGGCGGCAAGCATCAGCCACACCTTTTTGCAGGAGGTGTTGCAGTTTTATTGAGAGCTGCTGTCAGTATGGGGTTTAGTCACATGCGGTCAGGGTGCTCCTGGACCAGCAGGGGATGGTGCTTGGTATTTGAGAGGGATTGGTCCCCATACCATCACGGTGGGTGGAGGGGGGTCCAGTTGTGCTAACACCTGCTCAGTTGGAATTGCTGAATGATACCTCTCGGGGGAGAGCCCCATGTAACGTAAGCTGTCTTGCAGTGATGCCCACAGTGCCATGCCAAATTGCTTCTTGTACGGGCTGCTCCTGCACAGCTTTCACTTCCTTGCCACCTTCTGCCGACCAGACTTGGCATGGCAGTCTGTTTACCATCTGGTGGCGAGGGAGGTCCCCAGTGGAAATCTCTTTACGTGGGTGTCCTTCCCCTGTACATTGGAGACCTGCGGTGGAAGGTGTTGCTTAGGGTGAGACCGTGCACCAGGTTTATATGGAGTGTGAGAGGCTGCAGCCCTTATTTGAATACCTGAAGGGGTTTCTCGTCAGGTTTTGTTTGCACTTCAGCCCCGCACCCCTGATAGATGGACACCCATAACGGAAAGGGATAGGTCGCTTGGAGGATCTACTGATGTGCTTGCTCCTGGGCATGGCCAAGGTGGCCGTTCACAGGTCTAGGCAGCGGGCAGTTGAAGGCTGTGTCCGGGATGACTGCTGGCCTCTCTTCTTCATACCCGAATGTCCTTGGAGAGGGGGCACGTGATCACTATGGGTACAGTGGGGGGATTTCTGTGAACAGTGCCCCCCCCAGGGATTTGACTGTTTTGTAGACAGTAATAATTGTACAGTAATTTAATATGAATTTGTTTGTTGTCTTGTAAATATTTGATGTTCGTATTTTGTGTGAATAAATTTCTGTGATTTTGTGAAAGGATAGGGTTTGGCATGGGGCTAGCAACCTCATCCTCTAAAAAACCCAGAGCTACCGAAATGCCCTGGGAGAGGAAGTATATGTCTGGGCACTAGTGAGCTGCTGTCTGTAGCATATACCCCAGTAGGGGTGGTGGGCTAAAGAAAGCAAGTGAAGTGGATCTTTGGGGCATGAAGACAGCAAAATCAGCCAGGGTTACTAACTGAGACACCATACCATAACTGCAGAGGACATGGTAGATTTGGATTTGTCAGCACGGCCCTGGAAGAGCTTGTGATTGAGCCCTCTCGGGGAAAGGTAATATCTAGATTGGGTGTTGTATAATGAACCTGTAACTCAAAAACATTAAATTAATTGAAAGAAAAACAGAGCTGGGAGATAACTCGTGTACATTCATTTTTACTTTAAGCGAGACACACGCATATGGCGTGGTGGCATAATAACATATGCCATTCGTGTACATTGACAAACAGCTGGAAACAAGTTACTTAAACATACACAGAATGCTTAATCAGGAGATATATTTACAATATTACTCAAATATTAAATGCCCATTTGGAACAGAGATGAGGAGGAATTTCTCTAACCAGAGGGTAGTAAATCTAGTGGAATTCATTGTCACAGATGTTGCAGATGCCATGCTCTGGGTATATTTAAAGTGGAGGTTGATAGGTTCTTGAATAGTCTGGGTGTCAAAGGCATGAGAATTGGATTGAGAAGGATAATAAATCAGCCATGATGGAATAGCAGAGCAAACTTGATGGGTCAAATGACCTAATTCTGCTCCTATGACTTACGGTCTTTTGGTTTCATGGTTAAATAACCAAATGGACTTCAGTTAACATGACAGGTGATTGCCAAATACAAAAGGAGCATCTGGTGGCAGTAAATATAGAATTCCGAGCCTTCAGTAGACAAGGGAGGAAAATTGGAACACAAGCTGATTCAATACTCACTAAACCAACTGCAATGGAGTCCCCTAAGTCATAGTCTGCTACCAATGAGTATCGGGGATGGTTGGGAATGGGTCTGCATGAGAAACCCCTCCCATTCCATTTCAGATATAAAGATGAGGTCGAAGGTTCAAAGGGATCAGAGTCGGAAGTTCTGCTATAGAGAGCAGCTGGAATCTGGAACACCGTGGCTGAGAATGTGGGGGAGGCTGATACACTCACACTTATGAAACGTAGACAAGCACTTGAATTACCAAGACAGTATACCATAAGACATAGGAGCAGAATAGGCTATTCAGCCCATTGAGTCTGCTCTGTCATTCCATCATGCCACAAAGGTGGGTAATTTGGATTAGCTATTTAAATATGAGTGCGATGAACCAAAAGGTTTGTGTCTGTGATTATGATTCTATGACTTTATCTGTGATTTTGCAGCGGGACAATCTTCCAGCTGGGTTTTTGGGTTTCATCGTTGGGCCTGGACTCTCGGTGTTTAATGAAAGTATTCCACAGCTGTTTCAGCTCCTTCCTGTGATGGTTACAGCCTAAAGCGTTAAAGCATGTGGCTAGCAGAAAGTTGCCAGCTGTCCAATATCTTATTCGCACTTTTTGAAATGACTATCTAAATAGTGAATGCTAATTGTCATCACTTATTGCTTAGTGCAAACACAATCGTTATACAGTACATCATTTGCATTCATCATGACATTATATTTAATCATCATCTCCTACAGAAATATGGAGAAAGCACATCCTGAACGTATGGACTCCAGCCAGCCCTGTAATGAAGCTGTAATCATTCCCACATGGAAGCATCATGAGAATTAGTTAATGGATTCCTTTCAGTGCAGAAAGCTGTATAATTTTCTGATCACTTTCTTAAATGTTTCTTACTTTATAATTATGCAGAGGATTACCCATTTATGATAATTATCCTTGGAAGCTTAGTTAATACTGGAAAAGGTCGATCTGATGGGAAAGGGATTGAACTGATACTGTGAAGGAGGACACCTAGTGTGGTTGCCATAGGAAACCTATACTGATCCCTAATTCTCAGGCACGATACCAAATCTCTCGAGACATAAGATGTGCACACTTCAACCATACTCACTTTTATTGAGCGTTTATCCATACGTAGGAACACATGAAACACATTCATTCCACAGGCAACTCAATTGTATTTGTCAGGCTGCAGATCCGGACTTCCTTGAGACCCAATGCCAGTTTTAGCATCAACAGTCCTAAATCTGGTAATAGCAAAGCCAAGACGTTAATCTTCATAAACAGCCATGAATCAGAAAACGTTCAATCCATTCCCAGAAAACCATATTCCACATTATCTATGGTCACAGAAATAAACTGCAAACGTATATCCCATGTATATTCTGTAGAGAAAATAGGTTCCTGCATTCAAGCTACTCCAGTTAAGACCATCACCCTCCTAGCTACCAAGAAAATGGAGTTAAAGTATTCAGGAATGTTTTGGGTATATGTGTGCTGATAATGTTATGATTTGACCTAATGTGAGATAAGTGAATTAGCATGACTTTAAAGATTCACTGAATAAAAAAAATCTGTAAAAGTAATTTAGAAGCAATTGCCAAGCCCTAGATTTTTTTTTCTTGAAATTGAACTGGGCCGCAGATCCAAGAGTGTAAGAATATATGGCCCATATAGTTTGATAGCTTTTCCTGAGAATTTACTGGAACATTTAAGGCTCTAGGAAAGACGTACCTGTGAAAATTGTCAAGGTCAAATAAATTTAGTATCAAAGTATGTATATGTTACTATATACTAACTTGAGATTCATTTTCTCACTGGCATTTACAGGAAAAATAAAAATCTACAATAGGATTTATAAACAACTATACATTAACAAAGACTGACAGCCAATGTGCTAAAGAAGACATTGTATGAACAAAAGGAAATAAATCATACTGGGAACATGAGTTGAAAGTGAATTTGCAGGTTGTGGAATCAGTTCGGGATTGTAGTGAGTCAGGTTATCCACACCAGTTCAGAAGCTTGGTGGTTGTAGGTCCTGAACCTGGTGGTGAGGAACCTAAGACTCCTGTACCTCCTTCCCAATAGTAGCACTGAGAAGGGAGTTTGGTTTGGATGGTAGAGGTCCTTGATGATGGATGCTACTTTTTTGGTGGGGGGAAGTCTTCGCCTGTGATGAATTCGGCTGTAGCCACTAGTTTTTGTGGACTTCTCCATTCCTGAGCCTTGGTGTTTCCATACTAGGGCCCAATGCAATTAGTTACAATGCTCTCCACTGTGCAACTATTAAAGGTTGTCAAAGGTTTTGGTGACGTGCTGAATCTATGCAAACTTCTAAGAAAGTAGAGGTGCTTTTGTGCCTTCTTTGTGATGGCACTTAGAGTGTGGCCCCAGGACAAATCCTCTGATATGATAATGCCAAGGAATTTCAATTTGCTGACATTCGCCATCTCTGATCCCCTAATGAGAACTCCCCATGGATCTCTGGATTCTTCCTCCTATAGTCGATAATCAGCTCTTTGGTTTTGCTGATGTTGAGTGAGAGGGTGTTGCTATGGTAAAATCAATCTCCCTCCTATATGGTGATTCTTCACCATCTTTGATTCAGCTAACGACTGTGGTGTTGTCAGCAAACTTAAGTATGGCATTGGAGCAATACTTAGTCTCACAATCATAGGTATAAATTGGGTGGAATAGGGGGAGAAGCAAACAGCCTTCTGGTATACCTGTGCTGATGGTGATAGTGGAAGAGATATTGTTGCCAATCTGAACTGACTGGGGTCTGCAAGTGAGGAGATCAAGGATCCAGTTGCACAGGGAGGTATCGAGGCCCAGGTCTCAGAGCTTCTGATGAATTTCGAAGAGATGATAATGTTAAATGTTGAGCTGTGGTCAATGAAGAGAATCCTGATGCATGCATCTTCATTTTCTAGGTGTTTCAGAGCTGCATAAAGGGCCAGTGTAGCATTGTGGCATCTGCTTTCAAAGTACCTCATCACAGTGGATGTAAGTGCTTCTGGATAATAGCCTTTGACGTAGGTTACCATGTTCTTCTTGGGCACCAGTCGATAGAAGACTGCTTGAAACAAGTGGTACCTCTGTCTGGTGGAGGGCCCGTAAACACTCTGGCCAGTTGATTAGCGCAAATCTTCAGTACTCAGCCAGGTACATTGTCTGGGCCAGATGTTTTCCACAGATTCATCATCCTGAAGGATGCTCTCACGTTATCCTCAAAAAGTGAAATCACAGGGTCATCGGGGGTTGTGGGGCTTCTCGAAGATGACTCCATGTTCTGTCAGTCAAAGCAAGCATAAAGGCATTGAGCTCAGTGGGAGAAAATCTTGTTATTTATGTTGCTTGCTTTTGCTTTGTAGGAGGTGATGACATTCAAGCCCTGGAACAGCTGTCAAACAGCCCTCTGAGATTCATGTTCAGTCCAGAATCTCCACTTTGCCCGTTAGGTGGCCTTCTGGAGGTCATACCTGGGGAAGTGTGTGGTCATGCATTTTGGTCAAAAGAATAAAAGCATAGATGATTTTCTAAATAGGGAGAAAATTTAAAAATCTGAGGTGCAAAGGAACTTTGGAGTCCTCATATAGAATTCCCTAAAGGTTAACATGCAGGTTGAGTCAGTAGTAAGGAAGGTAGATGTGATTCATGGTAGTGAATCATTACCACAGATATCTGTGGAATCCAAGTCATTGAGTATACTTAAGGCGGGGGTAGAAAGGTTCTTGATTAGTCAGGGCGTAAAACATTATGGTGAGAAGGCAGGAGAATGGGATTGATAGGATTAATAAATCAGCCATGATGGAATTCTGGAACAGACTCGATGGACTGAATGGCCTAATTCTGTTCCTCCTTCTTACGGTCATCGGGCATTTTGATGAGTCCTTCAACATGGCTCAGTCCACCAACTCAAAGTAGTCCTATATCCTGCTTTCTGTTACCAGCTCTTTGTTGTCCTTAACTCTAGTGCCTTGCTCTTTAGTCTCTGACTATATGCAAGTAAGAGGAAGACAGCCAGATGGTCAGATTTCCTGAAATATAGTTGAGGAATAGAATGAAAGACATTCTTGAAAGTAGTGTGGCAGTAGTCACGTGTGTTATGTTGTCTCGTGCTGCAGGTGATGTGCTGATTGTTGCTGGGCAGAGATTTCTCCAAGCTAACCTGATTGAAATCTCTGGCAAGGATGTGAAAGGAAGTTCGGAAGTAGGTGCCAGGAATGCTAGTAAAAGGGATACCTTATGTAGTTGATCGGTGTCCTTTATGGGAGTTTGCCTTACTGTATACATCTCATATTTGACATTTCCTTGTGCTTTGCCAATTGTGGAAGATTCAGCAAGTCATTGTAAACAACCAAACTGTAAACTGGCTGGTAAACTAGATGTTCTACTAAGTACTTCAAGAGCTGCGTCCATGTGGTGATTACTTGGGTGTATGCATCACTCTAAAGCATGTTCAGGTGTTACCAGGGAAAACAACAGTCAGAGTTTTATGCTTTTAAATATTCCCCAATCATCGGAGTGAGAGTTGAAAGACTACAGACACCTGGATTTCAGGCCGTCCAGCAAGATATTCAATCATTAACTTCACATATTTGGATTATTGAACTAATCAAAATAATATTATACTTATTTCACTTTGAAATGAAATTCCTATCTTTGAAGTCAGGACGTTTCAGGGACCCTTAGATAAGCACATGGATAAAAGAAAATTTGAAACTGATGGGTAACATAGAAAGGAATGGTTAGATTGATCATGACCTATGTTTAAAGATCAGCACAGGACTGTTGGCTGAAGGGTTTCTACTGCACTCTACTGTTCTATGTTTCATGTAATCCATAAGAATGAAGTGTAGTTTTAAACCTACGACACCACTTAGGCCAAATTTAACCTGATGCTAGACATTAAAATGGCATGAATGGCAGTGAAGCAGTGATTTCCAATGGAGCAGTTCAGTTACTGTTGCTGCTTTGCACCACTCCCTAGAAACAATCACATTCCATGTTGCCACAAAAGGCATTTTTACACTTCCTTCTGAGTGGATATGTCAGCCATTTCTGAGTTAACAAGTCTCTCCCTCTTGAATTAGAAATTTAAGATACCCTCCAATGACTTGAGTGCACTGATATGCTCAGTCAATCAGGTGCTGGACTGTTGAAGATGTCATCTTCTGGCTGAGATAGCACTCAAAGCTTCATCAAAAAAAAGCTCTGCTGTCTACCAAGCTTCTGAGGTTCTATTTCCAGGAATGGTCTCATCAAAACTCTAAATAATTGCAACAAGGCATCTTTCCTCCTGTATTCAGGACCTCAAAATATAAAGGCCAAACATTTGATTTCAGAATCAGAATCAGGTTTAATATCACTGACATCTGCCATGAAATTTGTTGTTTTGTGGCAGCAATATACAAAAATATTACAAATTACAGTCAGAAATATATACTGTATGAATTTAATAAACAGTACAAACGAAAGCAAAACTAAGTGAGGTAGTGTTCATGAGTTGGTTCATTGTCTGTTCAGAAATCTGATGGCGAAGGAAACAAGCTATTGCTAAAACAAGTGTGTGTCTTCAGGCTCCCATACCTGCTCTCCAATGGTAGCAATAAGAGGGAATATCCTGAGTATCCCAGAACATGCCTAAATGATCATTCCTGTTGACATCTAAACCTCTTGCTTCACCTGCATGTTAACTTTTCAGTGTCTTGTGTGAAAAGTGCCAGAGGGTGCTTTTGAATGCTGATATTACGCAATTTTCACTATTTACTGTTTTGCATATCATAGTTGTATCCCCTTTCAGTCTTTTTACATCCTTTTCCTTAGTCACAATCCCACCTAATTATAGTTGGAAATATGAAATTTGGTCTATTCAGCAAAATGGTTAATATGATCTGGATCAGGAGCAGTTAAGGCCCATTTCGACCATTTTGCTGAATAGACCAAATTTCAAAGTCTGTATACCTGAGAGGACCTGTTCATTTCCACTCTTAACTTTCTGACTGATAATCCTTTTCAAGGCCATGTTTAGAAGATTGCTGCCCCCCAACCTCCCTTAACTGGTCTATCAGTCACTCCCTCCAAGGAACTCCAGTAAATTAGTCAAACGTGATTTTCACTTTCTAAATCGATTTTCCCTACAGTTTGGTAAGACCCATTTTCTCTATCCCTCCTTTCTATAAATAACCCTTAATCTGAGATTGTAACTCCTGGATCTTAACCTTTTAGCCAAGGAAGCGTACTTTCCATTTTTAACCTAAAGAGCTGAGCATTTTACTAGGTCTTAGTGAGGCCACCTCTCATTATTCTAAACTCTAGACAGATAGAAGTCAGCATAGATAGATGGCAGATCTACTATCATAGGAACTACCCTGATGATCCTTTATTGCATTCCCACTATCGTTCCTGGATCTTTATTTAGGAAAGGGAGCAGTGTTGTGTACCATATTCCAGGCATAGTCCTCACAGATGCCCGATATAACTGTGGTCACATCGGCAGGAGTGAATACTTAATAGGGTGGATGAGGTGCCGACATAGGACTGTTTGCTTCTGGTTGACGTCGAGCTTCTTGAGCTGTCAATCCTGGGTTTGAATGCATTAAACTTATATTGTTGCAGTCCTAAGAAGTGTACACTAGAGGGAGCTGTTGATTGTTGGTTCTGAGATTGAATTCAGCACATCAATGACTGAAAGTAAATATTAAACAGGGTAGATATTAATTTTATATATTTGAAGCTGAATACGATAGTGTTGAAATACATTAGGAGATTTAACCATAGTCTTATGTTTCCTAGTTCAATTGCTTGTCTAGGAACTGAAGGTCTTTTTCTTTACAAATATTTACCCCCTTTATTGTGAGAGGATGTTGAATCTTCAACCACGTAGTCTACTGGGCAGCAATGACCCATGGCTACCTGTGAGAAATGGACTAACTACTGCAGTCTCCTCTATGCATTGGAGATGTAGCCCTGAAGAGGAACCATTAGTGATGTCTCTGCAACATCATCCAAGACAAGATAGGTGAAGCAACTTCAGTGTCTTGTCCTGGGCCAACAGAAAATTCTACAGTGCGGGCTGAGTGATATCAGGTTTGCTGTTGGTACACTACTTTGACCTCCTTCAATACAATAGGCGAGTAAGAGGATGGAGAAAATATTCAGACTTGTTAAAGTCTCCTTGAAAAAGTGTAACCAGATTTATTTGTTGCCTATACATGTTGACATACAGTGAAATGGGCCATTTATGTCAACAACCAACACAACTAAAGAGGTGCTACCTACAAGTATCGCCACATATTCTGCTGTCAATGTTGCATATCCTCAATGCTTGACAGAACAACACAGCAACCAAAGAACAACAGCCAAACAAAGACGAAGGGTCTCGGCCTGAAACGTCCACTGCACCTCTTCCTAGAGATGCTGCCTGACCTGCTGCGTTCACCAGCAACTTTAATGTGTGTTACAGCCAAACAAGCCCCTTTCCTCCTTCCTACCACCCGTACACACGGGCAGTCCTCCAACTCCAGTTCTGGCCTCCAGTTTCCAGGCTTTGACCATTGGGCTTCATCTTCTGAACTTCCAATTGACCTTTGAACTTCTGTCTTCGGTATGGACTCCCAGAATAGCCAATGATGGGACCCTGAAATTCAGGCTCAAACTCTGGGCCCACCAGCTCACCGGCACTCAGGGCTCCTTGAGCCTCCTGCTTGTATGGATATCTGATCCTGGGAACTTCCAACCTGGGACAGCTCAACATCCACGGATGTGCCTCATCACCCATCCATGTCAATAGCCTTCAAATGTGGGATGCAGCAATGATGGAACGTCACTGAACTTTGAGTGTGGGGTAGACACCTGGAGTACATATGTCCATCGTCATCCATTCATTCATGATGCCGGACTGTGGAGCACAGAGCAGAGGTCTGACTCCTCTACATCCCTTTCCTTAAACCCTAATCTTTATCCTAACTCTCCCACATTCCCATCCTTAAACCCTAACTTCTCCCAACCTCACTTCTTCACTAACATATCGTCACTCCTGGCACATCACCACTCAAAATGGAGCAGGAGCAATCAAGGTAATATTTTACCTTCAGCTAATTCATTGGGATCTCATGAAAAGAGCACTGACCTCCCAAAGAACCCACTCACCCCTTCCTTCACATACCTCCTGTTCTACTTAGTTAACCAACCCCTTGTGCAAGTCCTTACAGAAAAAAAAAATAGGTTTGGAATTCCAAATGTATCACAGCCACAATCAATCTCACCTGCAAACAGCTGGTTGAATGTGACTTTGTTTTTATTAGCTCAGGCTGATTTTGCTCAATTCTCATATTCGTTTCAACTGTAGTAGTCTCCTGCTCATTCAGAGGCCCTCAACCATCTCAAAGCCCACAGTTATGGAGCAAATGTAAGCTAACTTCATCTTTAATGAACTGCCTCAGAAGTAATTTATGTATACATTACACTCTGTGGCCACTTCATTAGGTATTTCCTGTACTTAATTAAATAGCCACTGAGTGTATGTTCATGGTTTTTTGTTGCTATAGCCCACCTACTTCAGGGTTTGACAAGTTGTGCATCAGAGATGTTATTCTGCACACCAATATTGTAATGCGTGGTTACTTAGGTTACTATCACTTTCCTATCAGCTTAAACTGACCGTTCTCCTCCGACTCTTCTCATTATCAAGGCATTTTACACCCACAGAACTGCTGCTCACTGATTTTATTTTGTTTTTTGCACCATTCTGTGTGAACTGGAGAGACGGTTGTGCGTGGAAATCCCAGGAGATCAGCAGTCTCTGAGACACTCAAACCACCCCATCTGGCACCAACGATCATTCCATAGTCAAAATCACTTAGATCACATTTTTTCCCTATTTTGATATTTGGTCTGAACAATAAATGAACCTCTTGACCATATCCGCATTCATGTCTGCATTCTTCTATGCATGAAGTTGCTGACATATGATTGGCTGATTAGATATTTGCAATAACAAGCAGGTGTACAAGTGTACCTAATAAAGTAGCCACTGAGTGTATATTTTGTGATTTATCTGGACCATCATGTTTGTGATGCTGCTAAAATCAAGTTTGTCATTGTCCCATACCTCAGTATACTTTCGCACATGACAATAAATATGACTTGTAAGGAGATTACAGTTGTTGATATGGCAGAGGGGACTTGGCACTTTTTAACTCTAGCCATATATTTGTAGCACTCTGCCAAACAGTTACATATACATGGCCTTTTAATCCTCCCTTTTCTCCAAAAATTAAGGTGCGTTGGTCGATGAACAACTAATCTCCTTCTTGTGACATTGTGCTCACATCCCTTGTTAATCCTTTATTCTCTATTGTATCTTTATTAAATGACGTGTGAGTAACATCAAACCCAAGTCCATCCATCTCGTGACTTCAGATTCCTTTTGCTTTAAAACAAAGCCAACAATTCCCAGGTGACATCAACCTTTCCAAATAACTACCATTGATATA
This sequence comes from Mobula hypostoma, assembly GCF_963921235.1. Lineage (NCBI taxonomy): Eukaryota > Metazoa > Chordata > Chondrichthyes > Myliobatiformes > Myliobatidae > Mobula > Mobula hypostoma. Next base: position 103,327,395 of record NC_086098.1, on the reverse strand, counting down.
TAAAAGCCATCTGGTGTCATCCTAGCTGCTTTGTCTCTGGGAATGGGTATCTATCATAGTAACAAGACTGGGTAATTTCTTTCAGCAAACTAGTCTTAACCCTAAATGTGTCACATTACTTATTTCCTTATTAGCTGGCTTGATTAAAACCAACAGACAGTTGTTCCCATTGTTTTGACAAGTAATATTTCCTCATTCAATCATTTCTACAATTGACTATTCCAAAGCACACGTAGCTCTTCTCCCTTGTTACTGGTTGCATTACAGTCTAGTATGGAAACACTGAGCCCATGAACAGGAAAGTGTACAGAAAGTGGTGAATACAGCCCATCCATCATAGAAAAGAATCATACTTTCCATTGAACACATCTACAAGGAGAGCTGCCACGAGAAAGCACCATCCATTATCAAGGACCCCCACCATCCAGGCCATGAGCTCTTCCTGCTTCTGCCATTGTGAAGGAGGGACAGGAGCCGTAGGTACCGCACCACTAGGTTCAGGAACAGTTATTACCCTTTAATCATCAGGCTCCTAAACCAGAGTGGAAAACTACACTCACTGCAACTCTGACCTGATTCGGCAACCTACAGATTCACTTTTAAAGACAACTCGTGTTCTCAGCTTTTATTTATACAGTTTGTCTTCTTTAGCACAGTGGTTGTTTGCCAGACTCTGCTTATGTATAATTTTACTTAAATTCTATTATATTTCTTTATTTTCCTGTACATGCCTGCAAGAAAATGAATCTCAAGGTAGCATATGGTAACATATACATACATTGAAAATCAATTTGACATTGACTTTGTTCTACTTTCAGTTTATAAAACTGCTGCTGGTGCCCTAAGAAGTGTTGTCACATTATAGTCATCCTTCATGTGCCTGATATACTACATTTGTTCCTGCTGAAGAGTCAGCTATAAAATTCACTTCCTTATTTACAAGCCACTGCATGGTCTCTTCCCTCTCAATCTTCACTGTCTCCTCCAGGCCTATAAACCCTAAAGTACCTAGGTTTCCCTTCTCTAGTCTCTTGGGCTCTGCAATTCTGATTTCCGCCCTATAAGGAACATTAGCTGCAGCTTGCAGAGTTAAGCAAGCAACTGTCGAGCGAAGTTGTGTGACTTAGAACAATTAGAGAGCTTACATTAAGTGTGTCAGTCTCCAATAACGGGGGGGGGGGGGGTAAGAATTATTAGTGATAAAGCATGGAAACAAGCCCTTCCAGCCCAACAAGCCCACACCATCTAATTCATCCGCATGATCAATTAACCTGCTTTGGAATGTGGCAGAAATGGGAGCATCCAGAAGAAACTCACATGGACATGGGGTGAACATACAAACTCCTTACTGACAATGGCCGGATTTGAACCCGGGCTGCTGGCTCTGTAATAGCTTTACACTGCTGTGCCACCCGAGCACTAATAGATGGATAGAGATGAGAGGAAATGCTAGGGAGAGTGTGAGGGATAATGGTGTACAGGTGTTCTTGACACATAGAGCAGCCACCAATAGTAGCACTGGGGCAACAAGGTCTCTGTGAACTTGTCTCAGTGCTACTGGAAAAATCACCTTTAATGAATTTAATCCAATATATAAAAATGATTCCCCAGAGGGGACACCTGATATCAGGAACAGTTCATACATTTCAGCAAGATGTACACCTTGTTTTATTTTAAGTTAAATATAGATGTCTTAAGCTGTGAATTTTTAATCCAGTTTCTATCAGCCAGAAAAGTATGTTGAGCACCTTGATGCAAATGAAATATGATGTGGAATCAATTGTAAAAACAATTGCCCAGTTCAGCTTCATGAAGCTTTGAGGAAATCACACACCTGAAAATGTACACGAAATTCCATTATGTATAATTTACATATAAAAAAGGATCAACTGGGTCCAGCTTCCAGGCAATTATGTGTGACTAACACAGAGGTCTTGTGTGACCCAACTCTCCTTTTATATCTCCCTCAAAATTCATTTGGAGCTTGAGCTGAAAAACAATACCAGTGTATCATCTTTTTGCTGCTACCATTGGGCAGAAGGTGCAGAACCCCAAAGTTTCACACCAGCAGGTTCAAGCACATCTACTTCTCTTTAACTGCTCTCTTCTTGAACCAACTACCAAAGTCCTATTCACCATTACAGTTTAGCACCACTCTGTTCACTTTGCACTAAAATGGACCCTTTTAAAAAAAAATATGGTCCCTTGCAGATTGTACAGATCAATAGGCACTTGCAACCAATTTACCAATTACTCCAATTGTTAACAAATTCAGCAACCTGCCATGACATTCTACATGCATGGCTGAGCACTGATAGGAACTCAGCAACAAGTGCTGGGAGTTTGTACATTCACAGACAGTTTAAGTATGTACCATATATGAGCAGCCACTTTCTCACACAAATCGAAGTAATTAGAGTTCAGTGAAAGGGCTGCAGTTCAGCAGAGCTAATCAACACTCGAATCTCCAAACCCTTCATCCTCCCAGTTTACTGCAAAGGATATTGACCCTTTTAGGTTGAACCTGACTTGGTTACTTGATTAGTTTATAATTACATGTTCCTTCACCCAAAATAATTTGTTCCTCTTCTCACATGCATTCAGGCAGAGAAGAGACTTTTTATAATCTGAATCAAACTCATAATTATATTATCATCTTTATTCTCAGGGCATATTTTACATCTAAACCATACTAGAACTAGAGGTCATTGGTTAAAGGGAAATGTGTAATGTTTAAGTGAAACATCAGGTGGAACTTCTTCACCAAGAGGGAGGTGAAAATGTGGAACGAGCTGCCAGCAGAAGTGGTGGATGCAGGTTTGATTTCAACCTTTAAGAGAAGTTTGGATAAGTTCTTGAATGGGAGGGTTATGGAGGACTATGGTCCATGTGCAGTCAATGGGAATAGGCAGAATAATAGTACAGTACAAATGAGATGGGCCAAAGGGTCTGTTTATGTGCTGTCATAGTTTATAGCTCTATGACTCTATCTTGTAGTCTAAGCTCTAGCTAGATTGATACTGAAACATCAAAATGGCCTCCAACTTTCATTTTTTTTCAATTTAAATCTGAATTAATTCAATTTTCATTTCTAGTCACTTGTGTTCTAGTATTCATAAATTGCAACTAGTATTATTGCTAATTATCACCTACACACCATGTATTGGCCCTCAGTTACCTCATCTGTTGTCTTCTCACTGCTTCCCGCTAGAAGGTGGAGAAGGAGCCTTAGGTCCCACACCGCAGGCTCAAGAACAGCATCCATCAGGCTCCTGAACCAGTGCAGGTAACTTCCCTCAGTTCAGCACAAATCGATCACCGAATACAATCCACTTACTCGCTTTCAAGGACCCTACAACCCACATTCTCAATATTATTTATTTATTTATTGTTAGTAGTGTATGTATTTGCACAGTTTGTCTTTTGCACATTGGTTGCTTGTCAGTCTATATTTATGCAATTCTATTTTCTTTCTTTGTTTTACTGTGTTTGCCTGCAAGAAAATGAATCTTGGGGTGATATATGGTGACATGTAAGTATTTTGATAATAAATTTACTTCAAACTTTTATTTTTACTTGCCCGAAGTTTTGATTTCAAAATTAGTGCCTTTATTTTTCAATGTCAAAGTCGACGTTATGTTTATTGTCATATGCAGAAACACACATATATACAGGTGCAAAGAAAAACTTACATGCATCACAAGCACATAGCATCTTATAAGCAATATTCACAAAAACATTTTAGACATAAATTGAACATATTTTTATAAGAAAGATCACAACTAAAATGAAAAAAGTCCATTGCAGTGTAAAGTGATCAAAGTGGCCATAGTGTTACTAAACCCTAGTGATTAGGGTTGTGTCAGTTGGTTCAAGAATTGAATGGTTGAAGGGAAGTAGCTATTCTTGAACCTGGTGGTATGGGACTTCCGGCTTCTGTACCTCCTATCCTACAGCATGGCCTCCAGTGGTGGAGATCTTTAACGATGGGTGTTGCATTCCTACACGAATTGATAGAAAAATGTAATATACACAAGCAGCCCAACCAGCTGCCACTTGTCTTCACAAAAGTTCAAATCGCCATTTAATTGCATGATCCTGTATTCCCTGGCAACATACTGTTCCTGATGTCTTTTTCCTTATTTGTCTTCTCTGCAATACATGCCCCTCACTCTGAAATTTTGATTTCTATGCATTCACTCGGCAACCCCACACCAATTCCTTTACTTCATGATAACCACCCTGAGACTGATTCTCCATTAGCCTTCCTCAAAAAGAAAATTCTAAAAGCGTTGTTGACTCACACTGCGAGCCTTCCCATTCCCATTAAGCCCCCATGGCCTTTATCAGTTAGGGTCACTCTTACTAATTCAGCTCTGGTGATGATATTTGTTGTTGTTGCATCTTTTAAAGGAAGGATAATATAACAAGAAATTACTCTGAAATGCTGCACTAGGGGATGCAGTCAGCAGCAAGTCAGTTAGGAAGAACCACGTGTTCTCATTTGCTTCCTTCTATAAACATTTCTAGGAACATAAATCTCACTCACATATTTTTTAAAATTTTATCCATTGCCATCTGCAACAGGAATTGCAAGGCATCTGATTGCAAGACCCTACAAAGGATTTTGAAGATTGCTGAGAGGATGATTGGCATTTCTCTTCCAACCATCTGAGAAATTTATCAGGGGCACTGGTCCCCTCCCATCCATCCCACAATCTCTTTAACTCCCTACCATCAGGAGGTACCATAGCATCGGGACAATGATTGTTTGGATAGGAAACTGCTTCTTCCCCCAGGGAGCCTGCTGATCTCCCTGCCACCACCCAGATCTCGTCACTTATGCCGTGCTAGTAGCGTTATACTGTTTACTTTTTAACTTGTGTCATAAATGTACCGTATGCTAAATGTCAGACTTCTGGAGTATAGTTTGTAATACGTGGACATGTGAAGAACATCACCATCTAGTATGGAGGGGCCACTGCACAGGGTCGGAAAATGCTGCAGAAAGTTGTAAACTCAGCCAACCCCATCATGGGGACTAGCCTCCCTCGTTTTGTGGACACCTTCAAAAGGTAATGTCTCTAGAGGGGGCATCCATTATTAAGGACCTCAATCACTCAGAACATGCTCTTTCTCATTGCTACCACCAAGAAAGAGGCATAGCAGCCTGAAGATGCACACTCAACATTTCAGGAACAGCTTCTTCCCCTCTGCTATCAGATCTCTAAATGGACAATAAACCCAAGAACACTATCGCACATACACAGTACCAATGATATTAAAACTGATTCTGATTCTGACTCTGATGTTAATTTCATCGTGGTAATAGTACTTTCAATGTGGCATATGAGCTAAATGTACTGTGTTGTGCTCCTTGGTCTGGAAAAACATTGTTTCATTTGATGATATATATTATACCGATGAAACTTGAACTTGAACTCGATCTCCTGGGTAATGATTTGACCTTTGCATTGCGCAAACATGGGAGAGGATTTCAAACGGTAACTGAGTATTAAAAGGGCATTAAGAAACTGACCTGCCTTTTAACTTACAGATTCAGATAAAAATAGTACTTTCTGGATTGCTTTTTTTCATAAAATCAAGTATGAAGATACCAGGTCAACAGCAGATGAGGCCTGCAGTTAGCAATCGGTCCAATAATGACCCAATAATTTGATTGCCTCTCCCCACGATTTTACCATAGCAGTTAACATTCCTTTTCTGCATAACCTATACTCACATAACCCTTGGTCTCTCATGGATTGAAAACTGATTATGTTGAAAGAATGCAGGTTGGATTTAATGCAAGCCTTGTTATCATGTGCCCTGAAAGTAATCCAGTGTGATAATTCAATCCAGTGCGCTAAGGGACAATGTTTAAATGGAATCAAATTTTTATACCTCTCAGATATACATAAGGAACCTATTTTTTAGATACAAGCAGCAACATTCTGGAATGTCATTTAACCAGAATAATGCTTTGATCAAATGTTGACCCAGTGTCCATGCTTAGCTTTCAGAAACTTTGAATTTCCAGGAAGTATTCCTCTTCTGATTTCCCAGTATGTCCATTTCTTTTTGTCACACGTACAGCTAGATAGGACACAGAAGCATTTATAAAACATAAATATATGCAAAAAGGGGATATGGTATGTTTATCACAGCCTCAAATATATTTGGTCAAATGTGGATAATCTGCAAAATTAACATATCACAATAAAAGTCTGAATTACTGCCTGTTTGCTGAAGTTAGGTCTTCATCTTGAAACGTCAGTGTTTCTTTTTATTTCTCTATGTGCTGCCTGATATGCTATTTACAATTTATCTTTATTTCAGAAGTCTAGCATATACAGGATTTTGCTTCTGTATAACTGACCAATAGTTACTCATAAAAACGACTACTAACAGAGACAATAAAGCAAATCTCTGATATGTGTATTCTATCTAAACTGGGCCAATTTGCAAAGAGTATCTAACCACCTGCTGCACCAATTCCATGTGGAGCCTTCATCAGAATGCTCTCTCATTCAGTTATTTCAGATTTTCATTTTGTGATTTTCAAAAAAGTATTCCAAGGCCAGCCAAGTTTTGAATTAGAATAACATTTATATTTGCGAATGTTCAAGTTCAAATTCAAGTTTATTGTTGTCCGAGGCATCTATACACAGGGTACAAATACCATGATTTTCTGCAGCAATATCATACTTTAGAATCATGAGAAACATAACATTTTGTATACTCAGAAATAAACAAAATTAACATAATGACACCAGTGTACGGCACTTCAGCTCACTTGGGTCAATCCACTGAATGGTGATATTGTGCTAACTGAGCATCACAGTAAGAAGGTGATGGCTTTGGTCTGATAAGTTCCGCTCTCATAAACTCTCCGCTTCACGTCTTTTCTGTCAGTATTGTGGTGGCATAACCTATGTTTAATCACATGCAAGAAAATGAGTGGTAGTAGAGACCCTGAGGATGATGAGTAGCACATACATATAAGCTAATGTGAAGCACAGGTGCTGCTTTAAGATCACTGAAATGTCTGTTCACTGAGATCAACATGTAACATGGTTCATGAAGGTCAGTATGGATTTCAGTGCGGAACAGGTATATCTCCCTCAATCCCAATTTACATAAGTCATATGTACGGTTCTATACAAGAAAAATTCACTCCAATACAGACACTCCAGGGTCTTAGTCCTTCCTCAAGAAGAATGGGTCCATTTTGAATATTTTTGAGAACAGGTTAATTGCCATAAAAATTATCAGAACTATATAATGTGAATAAGCTCCCGCTGTCATTACTGTTGGACTTGTTCATTACATTGGAAGCATGCTTCACAAAATACAGCATTCCTCATGCCCCCTTTTGTAGCTCAATCTTCTATCTGCATTTGTGATGTTCCTAGCAACAATTGTTAGGACTACTGCCGCATAGTGATTATGTTACCAGATAAGTCATCTAAAGGCCTGGAGTAATAATCTGGAAAAATTAGATCAAACCCCACCACAGCAACTAGGTAATTTAAATTCAATGATACAAATCTGAAATAAAAAGCTAGTATCATTAATGTTGACTGTAATTACAGGAATGTTGTAGGGTAATGTGATTGGGAGAAATGTACATAATTCACAACCACCAACATTGAGTGGGAGTTTCACTTTAAGAGGTTGGTCTGACGTGATGACGTTGTTATGTAAAAAAGGTTTTCAGCGTGTTTTGTGTTCATTTTTTTTTTGGTGTTCCATAAGTGAGGTGCTACGGATTTTCTGAAACATAATACGCCTCCACTGTTTTATTTGTGAAAATCTGCAATGTCATGAAAACACATTTGGTTCACTAATATCTTTGAGGCAAAAAAAAATCCTACCTACCTCTGATGTTAGGAGAAATTTGCTCTGTCCACATGATGGATATTAACATCATATGTTCTGACATCCTCACAACACCAGATCAGGCATTATCCAACAATAAATGTGTAGCTGTGCATTCAATATCACTTCTAGTCCTGAATGGTATCCTTGGCAGCGTAATAGCAGGCTACTCACTACTTTGATTTTGACACATCTCAACACGTTGGAGAGCTCAGCCTTTCTTTTCTAAGTGCTGGACCCTTTGGAATTATAGAACATAGAACACAGAATATGAAACACTACATCACAGTACAGGCTCTTCAGTCCACAATGTTATGCCGACCTCTTAACATACTCTAAGATCAATCTAACCTTCCCCTTCCACATAGCCCTCCATTTTTCTTTCATCCTCATTCCTATCTAAGAGTCTCTTCAATGTCCCTAATATATCTGCCTCTACCTCCACCCCTGCAGACCATTCCATGCACCCACCACTCTTTGTGTAAAAAACCTGTCTCTGCTATGCCCTTGTACTTTCCTCATAAGATGTGCTGTGTAATCTAGACAGCATCCTAGTAAATCTCCTCTACACCCTCTCCAATGCTTCTATCTTCTTTCTATAATGAGACAAGCAGAAGTGAACACCAATATTCCAAGTGTGGTCCAGCCAGAGTTTTACTGAGCTGCAACATTACTTCACGGCTCTTGAACTTAATCCCCCGACCAATGAAGGCTAATATACCATACACCTTTTTTAGACACCCTATCAGCTTGCGCACAATTAACCATTATTTTTCACTCTACTATCCTCTTTCCATGACCCTTCTACCAGATGCACTGGTAATGATGAGCACTCATTATTATAAAGAGTGATTTATCCAATCCCATTGTCTGCATGTTTTCTACTGCAAGCCAGACTGCTGGTTTATACTACACAATAATCCTCAGTGTCTATGACAAAGCATCTCTTGTGTGAGCTCTGAGTTGGGATTGAATATCCTTTATTGATGGTTTGTGAGCATGACTGACAACAGTGGATATCAGCTTGGTTAATTATCTATGCTATTGCTATGGCTGAGTGGACCAGTAAGCCTCAAGGCAAATCATTAACCAGGAGGTAATCCTTCAGAGAGGACTTCAGTAATAATGGGCTTTGTGTTCACTTCCCCAGTGATGTGTGCAAAACACAGCTAACTCCAGCCTGTGGGAGCTGCTTGATCCCTCCTGCTAGCCCAGCGATGCCTGCAGAGGTCAGATCAGCTTTGGATGATATCCTCGCAGGGATGAGCGACGCGGACCATGCTCTGCCAGTATGGGAGGAAGTAAACAAGGACTCTGAAATGCCGGAGTGTTTTATCTCATTCTCTCAGGATCCAGCGAAAAGTTTCTCTCACACAAAGCGGGTCGGAAATTACTTAGTGGGTAAGATGATCAACAAAGGCTCCTTTGCTAAGGTGATGGAAGGGCTGCACGTTCCAACAGGGGAAAAGGTAAAGGTGTTAGCGTGATCGGCACTTGATTCTTTATTATTAGATGGCAAATGAAATGTACACTAAAGAACTGCAGGAATCCCAGTCTCAGGCTGATAAATGTATAAAGAAATAAAATTGACTAAGAAATTTTAATAGGATGAAGGCTAACAGTGTCCATTTTGCAAGAATAAAATTAATGAATTTCATGAATATATATTATTACAACAGAGCTGAAACTGAGTCTGTGATTCTTAACAGAATTGTCTTGAATTAACCAATTTTGAACATTACTTGAACTAAATGTTCTGCGTTCACACTTTATTGTGTTCTTTCAACTTTTTTTACAGTGTTGTTATGGAATCAGTTATAATGAGGTCATGAAATTAGAGACATACAGCAGGGTAACAGGTCCTTCGGCCCATTTAGTCAACACTAACCACCAACCACCTATTTACATTAATGCTACAGTAGTCTAATTTTTAAATTTTCCGTACGTTCTCTCAACTTGCTCCAGGCTCTACCATTCACCCCTATACCAGAGACAATTTACTCTGGCCAGTTATCCCAACCAACCCACATGTCCTTGGGACAGGGAGGGAATCCAGAACACCAGGGAAAAGCTGTGCAGATTCCGCACAGAGTCAGGACGGGACCAGGGTCTGGTCCGATGTTCTACTAGCTGCCCCACTATGCTGCCAAGTGAGGAGGTCTAGGATTGGAGCAGGTCGTAATGCTGGTAGAAAATTTGGAAAACGCCCCCACGGGTAAGGAGTAAACCAATTTAGAACTCTTTTCTACCAGTGTCAATTGATGCTCAGCGATTGGCTTTAGATCAAAGGATATGGGAAAAGGTCTCCACAACTACAGCATTGTGATCATTTCTCCTACTACTGGAGTAGACATACTTGGTCAGTACTGATGTTATGAAAATACATTGTTTGTACTAAAGTTGAGGCTACCATATTGCCAACTAATCTGTATTTTGTTGTATCCTTTGACAGCTTTTCTCACTAATCACAACATATAGTATGTAATGCTGGGACAGATAGAGCTCTCAGCATCGATCACTGCTGAACACCACTGGTCACTGATTTCCAGTCAGAGAAACACCCATCTACTAGTACATTAGGTCTTCTATGGCAAGGCCAGTTTTGAATCCAATTTACTTAAAATGTGCATGTTTTCCCAGATGTATGTAATTCTTTCCCCTAAGAATCTTCTTCCATAATTACCCCACCCTGATGTAAGCGTCAAATTTAGTTGCAATTTGACAGCATCTGCAAAGGTATCTTTTGCAGTACCTTTAAAGGTAAGCTTTTACCTCATAATCTGTAAGTCTTTGGGATGTACACGTGCACACTGAAGATTCATATGATTTAACATTGTATTAAAGAATGGAGCCATGTAATAAAGCTTGATGCCAAAATAAAATTAAACTCTTTAATTTTAATCCTAATGATTTGCCTCAACTTATTTGTTAGGTTCACTTCCATGCTGAAACAATTTTACAGGTGACACTGACTTCCAATTTCCATCACTATAATTCTTCATTCTATTCCCAGCCTGGATTCTCCGTCTTTGACCACTTACACTGTTCAAACCTCATTTTCTGACACAATGCTCAACATCACATTCAATAATTTCAGGTTACTAATCTTTCTAGTTTACACCAGATCAGTTCTAATGAGAATTTATAAACTGCAACAGTATATTTATTTCTCTCTCCGTAGATGCTGCCTGACCTGCTAAGTGCTTCATTAGCTGGAGCAGACAATATAAGATCATGGGGGTCATTGTGCAACTTTGTAAAATTTTGGTTATGCACCGTTGGAATATTGTATATAATTCTGTTCTCCGCACAAGGAGAAAGATATGATTGCATTTGAAATGGTGCAGAGGAGATTCATCAGGATATTGCTTAATGGAACCTTTCCGTTATAAATCTGAAATGGTTACTGACTTGTGTTAGACTATAGGTGAGAAATAAAATCTGAGTGATAAAGCTAGTCTATGACTCAGTTTTTATTTCGAATTTTTGGCCCCTGCAGTTTTGTTTCCAGTCATGGAGTAATACATCAGAGAAACAGGCCTTTTAGCCCAGCTGGTTCATGCAGACCACAGTATCCTCCCTGATAGTCCCAACTGCCTACGTTCAGCCTATACCCTTCCCCTCCATGTACCTATCCAAATGCCTCTTAAATGTTGCATTTGTACTCATCTCAATCACTTTCCTGACAAAGCTTGTTCATCATTCGCTAATTCAGTGCTTTCAAGCACAAACTTGCAATTGGTCCAGTTTTGAACCAGTTTTGCCAATCACTGAATTTTTATCAGTTAAATTTTTATCAGACACCATGCAGTGTGATGAATTTTGTTTAATATCACTCTTCCTGTATGTATCAGAAAGGTAGTCCTAATGTGTCATTAAATGAACACACTTGCCACTGGCAGCATTGAATAACACAGCCCAAAACAATGGAAACAAAATGCTGGAGGAACTCAGCAGGCCAGGCAGCATCTAGGAAAAGAGTATAGTTAACGTTTCAGGCCTGCCAAAGGGCTTTGGCCCACAACATCAACTGTACTCTTTTCCTAGATGCTGCCTGGCCTGCTGAGTTCCTCTAGCATTTTGTGTATGTTGCTCGGATTTCCAGCATCTGCAGATTTTCTCTTACCTGCAAGACGGTTGGATAAACCTGACCGCGTCGCAGAACAAACAATCTTGGCTCCCACGGTGGTGCAAATGGATGTACTTTAATTTTTGTAGGCTTCTCTTGTTTGTATGTAATAGTTGCACAGCTCAGCTTCCATGTGTCGAGTCAGGGATTTTGTGAAAACTAAATTCACGAATAAACTCTGCAACCAGAATGGGATCCATTCTTTAACTGGTAAAAAGAAGATGTTATGACTAGTAGTTTGATTTGAAACTGCAGTTTGATCTAGCACACTCAATTCCTATCACACTGTACCGCCAGGTACCACTTTATGGCTGTCAAAGATTCGAATCACAATCAAATCTCTAGACCACCTTTTTCAAATGTTCACCAACTAACTCGAGTTGATATATTGACCAGGTGGCCATCAAAGTGATTGACAAGAAGAAAGCAAAGCAGGACACGTACATACAGAAGAACATGAAAAGAGAACCTCGCATTCACCAAATGATCAAACACCCCAATATCGTGCAACTCTTTGAAACACTGGAGACTGAGAACTCCTACTACATGGCAATGGAACTATGCCAAGGGGGAGATCTGATGGACAGAATAAGTGAAAAGAAAAAGCTTGAAGAAAGGGAAGTGAGAAAATACACCAGGCAGATTCTGTCAGCTGTGGAACACCTCCATCGCCATGCCATAGTGCACAGGTAGGATCAAAGATATTTCATTCCCTTCCTCAGAGATAGCCAGTGCCCTTCAGATACTTGTCTGCTCGCACTCATAACTTATGAGCATCTGTTCAGGAGCCTTCAGCATTTCAACTAACAGATTGTGAGGTGATTTCATATTGCTCAAAATGGCATACAGAATTATGATCGTTATTAGCTGGGGCATAAAGTATAAGACGATGGAGGTCATTGTGCGCCTTTGTAAAATCTTGTACATAATTCGGTTCACTACACAACAGGAAAATTGTGATTGCATTGGAAACATTTGATGGAACATTTAAGTTATGAAGAGAAACTAAGTAGGCTAGTTTATTTTCCTTAAACGAGAGAAGGCTGAGTTGTTGATGGGGGGCGGGGGGGGGGGGGGAGATGGGGAGTTTGGAACCTGACAGAAGTGTACAAAATTATGAGAGGCTTAGATCAGTGGATAATAAAAATTTTTTTTGCCACAACAGAACCACCTAAAACAAGAGCAGCTGAGTTTGATATGAGCAGTAAAAAGTTTAGAGGTATCCTTTTCCTCTGAAAGATGGTTACAATCTGGAATATAATGCCTGTGAAGGTGGTCTAGACAGGTACTTTCACAACATTAAACAAAGTCTGAATGAACACTTGAATAACAAAGACATAGAATACTATGCACAAGTGATAGAAAATGAAATAGATGGGAGCTTAATGATCAGCATGGATATGATGCTCCACAATGTCTGCTTCTCTACTGAATGATTCTACAGCTCTCGATGACTCTATGACCCAATGCTGATAGAAAGTTTGCTATGCACAGATGATTCAAATAGACACAAAGCTCTATTCAAAGTTCACACCAGGTTCCTGAATTCCTGAGATACTTAAGGAATTGGAGGCAGAAAGAAGCAAGGAATGGACATTTTCCTGACTGGAGGGAAGAAAGAGAACTGAGGACAGAATGGAAAAATAATTCTTATTAAACACAGTTTATGCCCTTTCTTTCAAGTTTATGGGATTTGTGCAAATCAGAATGAAAGGATAATAAGGAGGGGAATTATACCTACACTTGCTTTAGGCACTGTTATGTCTGTTTCACTTATGTACAAGATGTGGGCATCACCAGTAGGGTCAAAATTTAATGCTTATCCCAAGCTGCCCTTGAGCAGGAGGTAGTAGTAGGCCATTTTCTTAATTTTTAAAATTTATTCACTTACGGGATGTGGGCATCACCAGCTAAGCCAGCGTTTATTGCCCGTCCCTAGTTGCCCTTGAGAAGGTGGTGATGAGCTGCCTTCTTGAACGGCTGCAGTCCCTGAGGTGTCAGAACACCCATAGTGCTGATAGGGAGGGAATTCCATGGTTTTGACCCAGCGACAATGAAGGAACAGCAATATGTTTCCAAGTCAGGATGGTGAGTGATTTGGAGGGGGATTTCCAAGTGGTGGTGTTCCCAGGTATCTGCTGTTCTCGACCTTCTAGATGGTAGTGGTTGTGGGTCTGGAAGGTGCTGCCCTAGGAATTTTAGTGCGTTGTTGCAGTGCATTTTGTAGTGTTACGTACCCCGTAACTGGGTTGCCAAACCAGCAGAAATGGATCACTCAGTTGGAGTCTGGAGTACTAGAACTAAGAAAGTTTTATTAAAGAAACAAGCAACACAGTAATCGAAAGGATAATAAATGCAACAATTCAGTGATGATAAACACACATGTGCACAGAAGTAAGATAACAGCATCAATCAAGCTCTATCGTTGTCTAGGGGTAAATGACCAATTTCAAAATGACTCAAAGTTCAGTCCAGTTAGTAGTTCAATTCGCAGTAATCGTTGCCATGGCGATGGACAAGGTGGGGGAAGAGAGACATAGAATAGGAACAACTGATCATTCAGAACGGCTTCACTCACAGACCAGCAAGATGGCTCACAGACCAGCGAGATGGCTCGCAAACAGCTTTTGGGCGGGTCCTTGGTGATGTCACCTGAGGTCACCGACTGTGACCCCTCCTCCAGATGCGGTCGATCCTCTGCAGTGAACCCGGCACCCAGGCAAGGGCGGACACACACCGGGTTCCTGCTGATCGTACCTTTCCACCCTGTGCGTTGTCCGGTACTTCTCACCACTCGTGAGAGGCGCACCGCTTCCAGGGTCTCGTTACCTCGGGTGGCGTGTGTGTCTGTCTTAGCGAACCTGTCCCTTTTTATCCCCCTGCTGGGGTATCGCCTGTCCATCACTTCAAACAGTTCAGGGTTCAAAGGGGGGGAGCCGCTCCAGACAGCTCTCTCTCCCACATCCCTTCATTACACATCTCCAGACGCTGCTCCATTGTTCCTTATCTCTCCTTCCCCTGAGGGCAGGTGGCAGACCAACTGCTGATGCCACTGATGCTAGCCCAGGCCAGCAAACATCTTAATTTTATGTGTATTCTCGTAACAGTAGATAGTACACACTGCTACAACTGTTCGTCGATGATGAAGGGATTGGGTGCTTGTGGAAGGGGTACCAATCAAGTGGGCTGCCGTGTACTGGATGGTGTCTTGAGTGTTGATGGAGCTGCACTCATCCAGGAGAGTGGCAAGCATTCCATTACACTCCTGTCCTGAGCCTTGGAGATGGTGGATACACTGCAGGGAATCAGAAGGTGAGTTACACGCCACAGGATTCCCAGCCTTTTACCTGCTCTGGTAGCCAAGATCAGTTGGATTCCTGTCAATGGTAACCCCCCAGGATGTTGATGGTAGGGGATTCAGTGATGGTGATGCCACTGAATGTCGAGGGACGATGGTTAGAGCCTCTCTTGTTGGAGATGGTCATTGTCTGGCACTTGTGTGGCTCGAATGTTACTTACCACTTGCCAGCCCAAACTGAGCTTACACCAGGGGTGTTTGTAGGCATGGAGTTTCAGGATTTTGACCAAGTGACAAGGAAGGAACTGTAACACATTGCTCAGTCAATTTTTCATGTCACTTGAATGTATGAATTGTAGTTAACGGTATTGCTATAGGCCCTTTGTTCTAATGGATGGATCTTACGGCTCTAGGAGGTATTAACAAGAAAGACTCAGGGGGCTGCTGGAAACCAAGAAGTGTAAAAATGATTTCATATTATTTATCAATTCAAGTAACAGGTGGTGTTAAAGGAATCATTGTAACTTAGGCATTGAATATTTTAAGCAATAGGAGGCAGAGAGAGGCAAGGAATTGATATTTTCCTGACTGGAAGGGTAAAAGAGGGAAGAATCAGGGCAACACACACAACACGTCGGAGGAAATCAGCAGGTCAGGAAGCATCTATGGAAACGAATAAACAATCAACGTTTCAGGTTGAGATCCTTCTTCAGGACAGGAAAGAAAGGGGGAAGATGCCAGAATAAAAAGGGAAGAAGGAGGTGATAGGCTGGTGAGGAGAAGAGGCAGGAGACCAAAGTCAGGACAGAGAAAGAGGGAAGGGAGAGAGAAAAAAAACAACCGGAAGGAGAAATCGGTGTTCATGCCATCAGGTTGAGGCTAACTAGATGGAAAATGAGGCATGGCTCTTCCACCCTGAGAGTGACTTCATTGTGGCAAAAGAGGAACGGGAGTGCAGATGGGAATTAAAAAGGTTAGCTACTGGGAAATTCTGTTTTTGGCAGATGGAGTGGAGGTGTTTGACAAAGCAATCCCTCTGTTTACATTGGGTCTCACCAAAGTAGAGGAGGCCACATTGGGAGCACCAGATAGAATAGATGACCCCAAGAGATTCGTAGGTGAAGTGTTGCCACTCCTGGAAGTTACTGTTTGGGCTCCTGAATTGAGGGAAGGGAGGAGGTGAAAGGATAGGTGTAGCACTTCTGTCACTTGCAGGAATATGTTGCAGGAGGGAAGTTAGTGGGGAGGAGTAAATAGACAAGAGAATTATGGAGGGAGCGATCACCACGGAAAGCAGGGAGTTGGGAAGGGGTGGGGGTAGGAGTCAAGGATTAGTATTAGATTACTTAATTACCTAATTTTCAATAAATGACCTAGACTCTGGTGTTGGTTATTTGTAGATATTACATATAACCAATTATTGGGCAATACATTGAATAGCAGATTTTAGGAAAATGTAAGGTGGTGAAATGGACAGGCAGATTGCAGATGCATTTTCTGCTTGAAGTAGTACACTTGGCAAGCAGTGATATAAAGAGGCAATCTTACCCACTGGCAATATTCTCAAGTAGATGCATATTTACAGGAGGTGCATATTCATAAATTCCTGCCAGCAGAAGACAAGGTGATAAAAATTTAAGAAAGCAAATAGTTTGCTTTGTGCTTTAAAGAATAGCGTTAAATTTGTTCTTGTGATATAGTGACCATTCACATTCTAAGGTGCCAACAAGCTGTGCATACAATCCCTTCAAGAAGGTGGCCCAACTTCTCAGGCCAACGGCATGCAGCAATAACTGAGGCTTCTGTTTTGTGTACAGGGACATAAAATGGCATGAATGTAGATTTCCCTCTCCCTCCCCTCTTCTATTCCCTGCTCTGGCCTTTTATCACCTCTCACCTGCCCATCACGTCTCCTGAGTACCGTCCCCCTTCCCCTTCTCCTTGTCTCTGCTCTCCTCTCCTACAGGTTCCTTCTTCTCAAGCCGTATCTTTCCCTATCTACATGGCTTCACCTATCACCTTCTAGCTATCCTCCTTCCCCTCCCTCAATCTTTTCATTCTGGTGTCTTCCCCCTTCTATTTCAGTCCTGAAGAAGGGCCTTCGCCCGAAATGTCAACTCTTTATTCATTTCCATAGGTGCTGCCAGACCTGTTGAATTCCTCCAGCATTTTGTGTGTGTTGCAAATGGTCTCTGTACCCACTTAGATGCTGGAGAGTTTAACATTTTATCAGACTTGTCTTTAGACTTTCCACAAACAGGTAAGTCAAATTTACAGGAAGAATTGTACAATTGTGCAGCGGGTGTTCATGATAGTTGTCACAACACAGTCGTCCAGTGGTCTGACATAAATAAAAGAACCTCCTCAGACACAGCAGCAGAGTCAGTGATAGAATTCTGCCGAGCAGATCCCAAGACAACCCTTCACTCATAACATTAGTATCATAAAGGCAATAGTCCTTTTGGCTCACCAAGTGTCTAATGGACCTGGCTACATCTAGGCTATATAAAGCCCAGTCTGTCACAGTTAAAGCCCTCCCCACCTTGTGTATATCTGCAAGGGGTACTGTCACAGGAAAGCAGCAACCATCATTAAGGATCCCCTCCAGCCAGGCCATGCTCTCTTCTAACTGCTACCATCAGGAAGAAGGTACTGGAGCCTCAGGACCCATACCACCAGGTTTAGGGACAGTTATTAACCCCAACCAACAGGCTTCTGAACCAGAATGGATAACTTCACTCATCCCAACATTGAACAGTTTTCTACAACCTGTGGTTTCACTTTCAAGGACTCTACAAGTAATATTCTCAATATTTATTATTTAATCATTTGTTTATTATTATTTTGCTGTCTTATTTTTGTATTTGCACATTTTTTGTCTTTTGCACATTGTTCTTTTTCCATCTTGTGTGCAGTTTTTCATTGATTCTATTGTGCTTCTTTGCATTTTCTGTAAATGCCCACAAGAAAATGAATCTTCGAGTAGTATATGGTGACATATATGTACTTCGATAATAAGTTTACTTTGAACTTTGAAACATCTGCTAATCCCATTCACCCCCATCACTCGGTCCATAGCATTCATTGCCTTGGTCATTCAAGTGCTTATTGAGGTACTTCTTAAACATTGTGACAGCATTGGTATTGGTGTTAGTTTATATACTGTGGTACAGTGAAAAGCTTGTCTTATCTACAGTACATTCAGATCAAGTGATTACACAGTGCATTGAGGTAGAACAAGGTAAAACAATATCAACGTAGAATGAAATGCAACAGCTATGGAGAAAGTGGCATGCAGGTAAACAATAAGATACAAGATAATAATAAGGTGGATTCTGAGATCAAGAGTTCATCATATTTTACTAGGGAACTACTTAATAGTCTCATTACAGTAGCTGTCTTTGAGTCCGGTGGTACTTGCTTTCAGGTTTTCCAGATGTTCTAGTAGTACACTCCAGATTCCAACAAGTCTATAGGTGAAAATATTCTTGAGGGCCCTCCTAAATCTTGTCCTTACCTAAATCTATGCCTCTAGTTTTAGAAACCTCAGCTATGGCTAATGCATGTGTTCTATGAGTAAGTTGGGGGCGAAGAAAATCAGGGGCTCTCAAACTGGAAGCTCAGCACCCAGTATCTCCTCCTTTGAAGATGTTCTCAGTTTGGTTTGACAAGCCTTTCCAATTTATGCTTTCAGTCCAGTTAGGAGCCAATGACATAGCAAAATGCTTAACGAGTCTGCAGCCTCAAACACATGGCCATCCTTTTACAGCTAATACCAAATAAACCACATTCTCCTTTATCTGGACCTTGGCTTCATTGTTCAGAACATGAAACCCACCCAAATCTGGCAGTCTGCTCCTATAACAGTGTGTTAGAAGCTGTCCCTGAACCTAGTGGTACATCTTCTCAAACCCTTGTATATTCTTCCCAATGGAAGAGAGAGAAGAGACAATGACTGGGGAGGGAAGGGCCCTTGATAATATTGGGGCTTTCCCAAGACCGCAGGAAGTGTAGATTGAGTCAATGGAATGGAGGCTGGTTTTCATGATAGACTGGGCTGTGTTTACAACTCTCTGTAGTTTTTTGTGGTCTTGGGCAAAGCAGTTGCCATACGAAGGAGTGATGCATCCAGATAGGATATTTCCTGTGGCACGTCTGTAGAACTAGGTAAGGGTCATTGGGTTCTGGTTCACACTTTCCAGATATGTCCTCACAGTGGCTTAAGAGCTTGAGTGGGAAACATTCTGTCTCTGGCACTGGAAATAGAGACATACAGTGTGTCAGCTCTTTATATGTGACTTGTAAGAATCATGAAAAACAAGATCAGTCGAAAACAATTTAAATCTAAAATAATTGCTGGTTTGAATGACTTCATTTGAACATATCATGTTTTTAATTTTTCCTCAAGGGATTTGAAAATAGAAAACTTTCTCCTTGATGAAAATAACAACATTAAAATCATTGGTAAGTGTGGAACATTATGAAATGATCAGAAACTAAAGCAGTAAAGGTAGTAAATTCAAAACTACTGATAAAAAATGTGCTACTGAAGCTGGAGTTCTTTGCTACCCACTTAAAATAACCTGGCGGTGGTCATCATCAAAGTAGCAGCAAAAGGATTTCAATTCAAACAGAATAAGGATAATTGAAACTTTGGAGGTAGTCATGCAAAATGTATGATTTCAGCTCAGTCACTAATGAAGTCAGGTCTTCTCACTTTTTGGAATAGGATGTTGGAGGATTTGAAATGGCTTAGTAAGGCAATGGAAATACATACATTATAGCAATCAAAATACAAAGTTCAAAGTAAATTTATCATCAAAGTACATATATATCACACAATACAACACCGAGATTCATTTTCTTGCAGACATACTGAATCAATGAATGACTGCACCAACTGGGTATCCAACCAGTGTGCAAAAGACAACAAACTCTGCAAATTCAAAGAGAAAGAAATAATAATAATAAATAAATAAGCGATAGATATTGAGAGCATGAGATGAAGAGTTCTTGACAGTTAGTCCATAGGTTGTAGGAACATTTCAATGATGGGGCAAGTGAAGTTGAGTGAGGTTATCCTCCTTTGGTTCAAGAGCCTGATGGTTGAGGGGTAGTAACTGTTCCTGAACCTGGTGGTATAGGTCCTGAGACTCCTGTACCTTCTTCCTGATGGCAGTAGCGAGAAGAGAGCATGACCTGGCTGGTGGGGCTCCCTGATGATGGATGCTGCTTTCCTGCAAAAACGCTCCGTGTAGAAGTGCTCAAAGGTGGGGAGGGCTTTACCCATGATGGACTAGGCCATATCTATTACCTTTTGTAGAATTTACTATTCACGGGCACTGACGTTTCTCTACCAGTCTATGATGCAGCAAATCAATTTTACTCTCCAATACACATCCAGAGAAGTTTGTCATAATTTTAGATGTCATGCTGAATGTTCACAAACTCTTAATGAAGTAGAGGTGCTGCCATGCTTTCTGCATAATTTCCCTTACATGCTGGGCCTAGGACAGATCCTCCGAAGTGATAACACCAAGGAATGTAAAGTTGTTGACCCTCTCCACTTCTGATCCTCCAAAGAGGATTGATTCATGGACCTCTGGTTTCCTCCTCCTGAAGTCAATAATCAGGTCTTGTAGACATTGAGTAAGAGGTTGTTGTTATGGCACCACTCAGCCAGATTTTCAACCTCTCTCCTATGGACTGATTCATCTCCACCTTTGATTAGGCCTACGCCAGTGGTGTCATCAGCAAACTTGTATATAGCATTGGAGTTGTGCTTAGCCACACGGTCATAAGTGTAAAATGAATAGAGCAGGGGGTAAGCACACATCCTTCAGGTGCACCTGTGCTGATGGAGATCATGGAGGGGATGTTGTTGCCAGTCTGGACTGACTGGGGTCTACAAGCGAGGACAAATTGAGGATCCAATTGCTCAAGGATTTATTGAGGCCAAGGTCTTGAAGCTTATAGATTAGTTTTGAGAGGATAATGTATGTTTCCAAAACAGGAAAAAATAAACAGCGGTGTAACCAAAAGAGTTAGATACTAAAATATGAGTGCTAATATTTAAGGGCTGTTGATTGAGAAAATTTCTTTATAACAATCAAATTAATGGATGACATGACTAGATATTTCTGTTCTGCTGCTTTTCAAGAATTGAGAACAGTTTGTAAAAATTGGAGAATTATTTCTGCTAGTTCACACTTGTAAATCTTCAGCCTAAAGTAAAGTTTTCAAGGGCATAAGTTGGAAAGCAGATATATTTCCTGTAATTTCTAACTTGGAGGATGATTGCTCAGCAAGAAAGCCAAGAGAAATAGGGAATTAAACAAGCAATCATTAATATATATTTTTTTAAATCCACTTTTCGAGTTCTTTGGTCTTTTATTTGGTATTCATTTAAAATTGAATAATCTCTTTGATGTAGATTTTGGATTAAGCAACACTCTGAAGAATGACAGCCAGGAATTATTGAATACACAGTGCGGGAGTCCAGCCTATGCTGCCCCAGAGCTCCTGGCTCATAAGAAATATGGTCCCAAGGTGGATGTCTGGTCAATGTAGGTACTGAGTTGTATTAGAAGTAATCTGTCTCTTGGAATAGGATATCTACATAAATGACATGCTTTTCAATTGGTGCTACCTCACTGCCAAGAACAACATAACATTTTCTCTTATAAATGTTAAATGATTTGCTGTGCATTTCAGGCATGTGCAATTATTATTTTCTCTCTTGGAAAAGAAATTTGTCTGTAGTGTTATATTCTCGAGGCACAATATACTAGTGTGTTATGTCATATTTACTTTTGTTGAAGTTGACAGTATTTGTGTATCTGGTTGCTGAGGTTTCTTGGAAATAGCAATTCTCAGGTGTTGCTGTTGGGTGATAGATTGATGGTGCTGCCAATGACTGGAAATGGTTACATCCTCCTTTGTTGATATGGTCATTGCCTGGTGCTTACAACCAAGGTCAGGTTTCCCCCATTTGTCTTCCCTTCAAGTTCCTGTAAGCACTACTCTAACGCATTGGATTTGTTGCTCAGTTTGATCATGTTAAGATTGTTCACAAAAAAATTAATATGAATGGATTCATCCTACTATAAATAAATAAAGTGAAAATTATAAATAAAAACAAGAAATACCTCAAGATTAATATTAGTTTTATTTGATTCTTGTACATTGAAACATAGTTAAATGTGTCCTTTCTGTCCAATTAAAATCAATCTGAACTGTGCTGAGTGTCACCATGCATATGCACCAACATAGCACGGCCTCAACTTACTAACCCTAACTCAAATATTTTTTGGAATGTGGGAGGAAACTGGAGCACCTGGAGGAAACCCATGCAGCCATAGGAAGAACACACAAACTTCTTACACGTAGTGTGGAAATCGAACCTTGATCTTACAGTTGGCGCTGTAAAGCATTGTGCTAATCACTACACTACTGTGCCCCTCAAGGTTATGGAGAAGCTGTGTACTTACAGTATCTTCTGCTTTTATTTCAGATTTTCAATATTCATTGCCTTTTGTTTTAGGATGTTATTGCAAGTCAGCCAGTCTTGTTTCAGAATTAATCCACCATCTGATTTCTTTTTCATTAAAGGGGTATTGTTAGTGTTTTACAAAATTCAGAAAGTATGAAGCAGTCTCAAATAAATCTTGGCCACATCCTATCACAAGTGTTCTCTTTGACCTATGAAATATTCCCTCTCCTTCTCTGCGACTTAAAACCAACTTGTTTATCCCTCTTTCCCAGTTTTCATGAAGAGTCTTTAGTCTAAATCATTATTTTTGTTTCTCTTTCCATAGATACTGGCGGACTGCCGAGTACTTCCGGCTGTTGCTGTTTTCACTTTAAATCTTGGAAAGTTTTTGCTGATAGATTGTATTTTTTTTAGCAGGACTGTTTGGTGTTGTGCATTAGATCTTTACCAATTGTCTGAAGAATATTGAACAGAGGTAGAGACAGGAAGTCCTAGAGCAATGCAGCACAGATAAAGGTCCTTCTGTCCATCTAGTCTACGCTTGCCATGCTGCCCAGCCAGCTAGTCCCAATTTACTGTCTTCAGCCCATATTCCGGTTTAAGATAGCGCTACTGAAGGTGGGTGACAGCTTACTGGCCGTTCAAAAAGCGAGAAACACAACTAAATACTTTATTAATGATACTTTCTGAGGAAAATTGTGATAGATGATCACCGCAAACAATAAAGAGGCGGTTGAAAATGAGGTGGACTCAAGGGTCGAGACATGAGAAGGAGTAAGCGCTGGGCCAATTTCAAAAGTTCAGATACCGGCTAGAAAATGGCGGTGGGGTCTGTGGCCCAGAGCATATCGAAACGACAGGGCCTGGGTCCTAGTGTGAGGGATTTCTTGGTACTTGGACAATTTAAACACTGGGTTGGATGGATTGAAAAAGCCGGGTGTCGGATGCAAGGTCAAGTCAGTTCCACTCAACAGCATCTGCTCACTGCTCTCTGTGGCACTGGTACTGAGGCTGTGGTCTGCTCCAGCTGCTCTGGGCTTTGTGCCTGGGAGCTTCACAACAATTTTCTCCATTGTGTGATAAGCTGAAGCTGAGGCTGTGGGCTTGTTCCAGCTGCTCTGTGGGTGGCATTTATGGCCTCACTTTAGTTCTGAATGCTTTTGCTTGCTTTTATTGTTTCCACGAATTGTGTTTATCTCACTCTCTGCCCATCGGGTGTTTTATTGTCTTTTTTTTTAAATGGGTTCTTTCGGGTTTCTTGTTTTGTGGCTGCCTGTAAGGAGATAAATCTCATGGTTGTATCATTTATACATTGATAATAAATATACTCTGAACTTTAAACTATTTCTCTAAGTGCTGCCTCCACGTACCTATCCAAGTACTATTGTACCTGCTTCAACCACCTGCTCTGGCAGCTCATCTTAGATACTCACCTCCCTGTGCGTAAAAATATTGTCCGCTCAATTGCCTTTATAATCTTTCCCTTCACACCTCACCATCCACCTTATCTGTGCTCCTTTTCAATGTTAGCACTTCCAGAATGTCACCCTTCATTCTCCTACATTCCAAGGAATAAACACCAAGCCTGGCTCACTCAGGCTCTCTAGTCCTAAATCTTTACAGCACTCTTTACATTTTAACCACTACTTTCCTATAATAGAAAGACCAAAACTGTACAAGGTACTCCAAATATGACCTCAATGATCTATACATCTGCAACATAATGTCTCAACTCTATAATCGATATCCTAACCAATGAAAGACAACATGCTAAACACCTTTTGCACTACCTTATCTACCCGCGGCACTGCTTTCAATGAAGATGGGTGACAGCTTACTGGCAATTCCCTCTTGTTCTACATTCCAATTTAAGATGGTGCTACTGAGTTGCTACCGCTGTCACTGTTGCAGTGAATGATTTGGAGAGGAGTCGAGGTGGAATAGTTTTGATGCCGGTCCACCTAACCCGGTTGCGAGGTTGTATCAAGAGCGGAGCTGATTTGGTGAGATCAAGAATGGCTTTGGGCTGTGTGGTCTGAGTGTGTCATTGTGCCAGGGCCAAGGCCCTAGAGCGAGGCACTACTTGGTACTTGGACAATTTAAATGCCAGCCCAGATAGACTGGTTAAACTGGTATTGCTCACTTTCCTGTGATGTTTATTCCTCTCTCCGGTGGCTGATATCTCTGCCAATTTTACGGCATTTTTGCCCACTAATATGATGAACTTGAGTTCGAGGCTTGGGCCTACTAGTCTAGCAGTTCTGAGGAGTGGATCTTAAGGACTCAATCTGGTTCAAAATAGTGTCATTTGCATCTATTGATTGCATGATATGGTTCTTTTCCCTCTTTCTCTGCAATGTGGTTATGGTCTGTCTTTTTTTAAATTTGGGTTCTTTGGATTTCTTCATTAGTGGCTGTAAGCAAACAAATCACAAGGTGTATAATTTATACATTCTTTGATAATAAATGTATTTTGATTCATTGATTGATTCTATAACTAACTTCAGTAATATTTGAGTAATATTGTAAATATATTGTTTGATTAAGCATTCCTTATTAGGTACATAATTCACTATGGGTTATATTTTAAAAGTACGTGGATGACATTTGCCTTTACACCTCCATGTCATTTGTGACTACCTCACTAAAGAAAAGAATCTAGGTATGCAAGTTTCCCCAGTTCCTGTGTTTTTTAAGTAACTTTTAAAATGAACCCGAGACATCTACCTACCTGTTGAGATGCACTGTGTTTTTTCTTCGCAAGAGGAGAGAGATGGTTGAGTTTTTAAAAAGTGTAGCATGTGTCTCTTCAGAAAAAGAGAGAGGTAGCTGTGTTTGAAAAAAGGCAGAAGACCGACAAAACTCACGGGTTCACAAACACTGAGTGCTGTGTGATAATTATCATAAATTAAAAAAGCAGAGGTGGCCAGTTGCATTGGAAAGATAGACAGACTTGATTGCACAATACATAACTGAAATACGTATACTCAGCAAATTGAGCAGTATTTTAAAAGCAAATGGAATAACCAAAATGAGTGCCAGTGTTGCTGAGTGCAATAAGTGGAAAGACATATGATTTATTTAGAAATTAAACTGCTCTAACCAAACCCGACAAAATGAGCTTTGCTGATATCATGAAAATAATGCAGGAACATTTAGAATCAAAAGCATTATTGATTGCAGAACACTTCACGGTTCATAAACAAAATCGAAAGTAAGGGGAATCATTTCAGTGTATGTGACTCAATTGAAGAAATTGAGCATTTTCAGTTTAGTGATGGGCTTAATAATGAACTGAGAAATTTGCTTAGTTTGTGGAATCTTACTAGAAAGCTTTTAAAACTGGCTTCTAACTAAAGCACAACTCACATTTAAAATAGCAGTTGAAATCACTGTATCAATGAAAACAGCAGCCAGTGATGCAATTGAGTTGCAGTCAAGAATGAAAGTGAATATAAACAAAACTCCAACATCTAAACAGAAACCTGCCTGACCAAACAAATTGTGTTACCATTGTGGCAGTGGCTCACATACATCAGACCGATACAGGTTTAAAGGCAAAACTTGAAGGAAATTATAGACCAGGAAGTCTTATTTCAATGGTGGGTAAGTTGTTGGAGATGATCCTGACAGGCAGGGTTTATGAGCATTTGGAGAGTATAATCTGATTAGCAATAGTCAGCATGGCTTTGTCAAGGGCAGATCATGCCTTAAGAACCTGACTGAATTCTTTAAGGATGTAACAAAACAGACTGATGAAGGTAGAGCAGTGGATGTAGTGTATATAGATTTCAGTAAGGCATTTGATAAGGTTCCCTATGCGAGGCTCATTCTGAAAGTAATGAGGTATGGGATCCAAGGAGACCTTGCTTAGTGGATCCAGAACTGGCTTGCCCACAGAAGGCAAAGGGTGGTTGTAGATGGTTCATATTCTGCTTAGAGGTCGGTGACCAGCGGTATTCTGCAGGAATCTGTCCTGGGACCCCTCCTCATTGTGAGTTTTATAAATGAGCTGGATTAGGAAGTAGAAGGGTAGGTTAGTAAGATTGCTGATGACACAAAAGTTGGGGGTTTTGTAGATAGTCTGGAGGGTTGTCAGAGGTTACAGAGCAACAGAGTGATAGGTTGCAGAACTGGGCTGAGAAGTGGCAGGTGGAGTTCAACCCAAATAAGTGTGAAGTTGTTCACATTGGTAGTTCAAAGTTGAAGACAGAATATAATATTAATGGTAAAACTCTTGGCAGTGTGGAAGACCAGCAAGTTCTTGGGGTCTATATCTATAGGATACTCAAAGCAGGGTGACAGTATTGTTAAGAATGCATATGGTGTGCTGGCCTTCATCAACCATGGGATTGAACTCAAGAGCTGTGAGATAATGTTACAGCTATATAAGACCTTGGTCAGACCCCACTTGGAGTACTATGTTCAGTTCTGGTCACCTCACTACAAGAAGGATGTGGATACTATAGAAAGAGTGCAGAGGAGATTTACAAGAATGTTGCCTGGATTGGGGAGCATGCCTTATGAGAATAGATTGAGTGAACTTGGCCTTTTCTCCTTGGAGCGGTGGAGGATGAGAGGTGACCTGATAGAGGTGTATAAGATGATGAGAGGCATTGATTGTGTGGATAGTCAGACAGTCCAGATAATTTTCCCAGGGCTGAAATGGCTAACACGAAGGAGATAGTTTTAAGGTGCTTGGAAATAGGTACAAGGGGGATATTAGAGGTAAGTTTTTCACACAGAAAGTGGTGGATGCTTGGACTGACTGCCAACAATGACGGTTGAGGTGGATACAATAGGGTCTTTTAAGAGACTCTTAGGTATATGGAGCTTAGAAAATTAGAGGGCTATGCAGTAAGGAAATTCCAGGCAGTTTCTAGAATAGGTTACATGTTCGGCACAACATTGTGAGCCGAAGGGCCTGTAAGGTGCTGTAATATCTATGTTTTATGTTCTAAATGCAACAAAGTAGGACACATACAAAGAACGTGTCAGGCAGACAAAATAGATAGCAGAGGGAAGAGAAGAAGATAAAATGTCAAGAAACACTTTCCAAATGACCACTAATTTGCATGCTATTGATGAAAAATCTGATACTAATGAGAGTGATAGAGGGCTAAAGTGCCTTGAGATTTGCATGTGAAAACTGACACAAGCAATATGGCTTAAACCAGAAGTGAATGGCAAATTAATTAAAACTGAGATGGCCACTGGCTTGGCTGTTTTAGTCATTCCACAAAATGAGTTTGACTGGCATTTCAAAGATAATAAACTGAAGCCTGCAGATATCCAACTAAGAACTTGTACTGGAGAAAAGATAACGCTGGTGGGAATGAGTTTGTAATGGTGAAATACAACAACCAACAAGCCACTTTGAGCTAGTATGTGGTAAAAACATAAAGTGCAGCATTGTGGGGCCATGGTTGGCTAAAATTGATTGAAGATCCATCCACCATTTTGATGCCACATACCCTGCAAAAGAGCCAACTGAAAGTGAATTAAGAATGATACTGGATGATGCCACGGCATCTTTCAAAGATGGCATTGGAAAACTTAAATATATTAAAGGAAAAATAGTGTTTAATGAAAATGCCACATCAGTTTTACAAAGCCTGTCTGGTTCCTTATGCCATCTGTCATAAAATAGCCAGTGAGCTGGATCACATGGAAGCTGAAGGACTTCATTCCAAGGTTGAATGGAGTCCATGGGTAACACCAGTGGTTCCAGTAGTCAAAAGGAATGTGACTGTTAGGATCTGTGGTGATTTTATTGTCACCATTAATCCAGTACTGAAAGTAGATCAATACCTGCTGCCGAGTATTGAGAATATCTTTGCAAACCTTTCTGGAGGGAAATGCTTCAGCAAAGTGTACTTAGCTGAGGCCTACAACAGATGGAAATGGAAGAGGAGTTCAAAGTGTTTCTCACCATAAACATTCACATAGGGCTTTATCACTAAAATTGACTTATTTTTGGAATAGCATCTGCATCTGTACTACGGACCAGGTGATGCAAGGCTGCCCAGGCACTCAGATTATCCAGAAGACATCATTGTTACTAGAAAGTATGACAAGGAACATTTCCAAAATCTCGGGACAGTGTTAACAAGGTTCGAAGATTATGGGCTCAGAGCACAACACAAGTGTGAATTATTTAAACCAAACATCACTTGCAGCATCGACACACAAGAATTACACACGTGAGCTGAGAAAGTTCAATGGTGGATGCCCCAAGGCCAAAGATGTGACACAGTTGTGGTCCTTTTTGAGGTCCTTATTAGGAAATGTCAATGACTGAAACTGGTTCCAGTGCTCCACCCTTTGAATTCACTATTACAGATCAGGAAGAACTGGCAAAGGTCAAAACAGTGTGAGGTGGCTTTCCAAAAGATAAAAGAAACGGTAATGTCAGACACTGCACTCACACATTATGATCCACATAGTCCAGTGAAGCTTGGCTGTGATGACAAGGGGTCCAACAGAGATTCCTGCTGCACGCCGTTAGGCACTGGCCTGCATTCTGAGTAAGAACCTTCAACCACCTCCCTCAGCTTCTTACCTCCAAGTCAATTTTGAATGCAGGAAAGGTAGGCAAAATTTCAAAAGACATTTTGAGATACGGAGAAATTACTTTAGTCATAGGGCGGCAAATCCGTGGAATTTGTTGCCATGAGTGGCTGTGGAGGCCAAGTCATCGGGTGTATTTAAGGCAGAGATAGATAGGTTCTTGATTAGGCGGAGCAACAAAGGATATGGGGTGAAGGCAGGGGAGGGGGGGATGACTGGAAGAATTGGATCAGCCCATGACTGAATGGTGGAGCAGACTTGATGGGCCAAATGGCCTACTTCTGCTCCTATATGTTATGGTATTATGGTCTTATTCCTCTGGTCTTAGACTCACCCACCATAGGAAATGTCTCCTTCAGGGTGCAAGAAGCAGTGATATTGAAAGCATTCTTTGGACTTCAGCTTTTAACTAAACTCATTCCAACAGCCTGATCTGCTTGCAGCCTCATGTTCTTTATTTTTAGGGACGTGGATGAATAATGTTGTTCATTTTACACAAAATATACCTGGTGGTGTTCATACTGCTTTTGCTGGAATTTTTTTGTCATAAGTAAGAGCTGTGAATCATGTGGTAAAGATTTGAAGGGTGATAAAGGTGACATTCTCAAAGCTGTTAGGTTGAGACTCAGGATCATTAGCTTTAGTTGATTATTCAACTGTTCAACCCCCTACAAAGTGTGTGAAATGACTCGTAAAATTATGATGACTGGTTCAACGCTGCTGCAATGGTCCTGTTCCCCATATAGCTAAACTTGCTGTTCCATATGGTTTCTTCCCATTTTAAAACTGTGAATAAATACTGTGCCTTGGATAGTAGAAACGCCAGGCAGGATAGTGGAATGCCCTTCTTGCAGGATGTGGGAAGGCAGAGAGACTTCCAGTCTTCCAGTATCAAATACTGGTCTTAAGGTGTTGTACTTAAATGCACACAGCATAAGGAATAAGGTGGATGATCTTGTTGTACAGCTACAGATTGGCAGGTATGATATTGTGGCCATCACTGAGACCTGGCTAAAGGATGCATGTCTCTGGGAGCTGAACGTCCAAGGATACACGGTGTATCAGAAAGATAGGCAGGTAGGCAGAGGGGGAGGCGTGGCTTTATTGGTAAGAAATGATATTAACTCATTAGAAAGAGGTGATATAGGATCGGAAGGTGCAGAATCTTTATGGGTTGAGCTAAGAAATCGCAGGGGTAAAAGGACCCTGATGGGAGTTATTTATAGGCCTCCAAACAGCTACAGTGATGTGGACTACAAATTACAACAGGAAATAGAAAAGGCTTGTCAGAAGAGCAGTGTTATGATAATTGTGGGGGATTTTAACATGCGAGTAGATTGGGAAAATCAGGTCAGCACTGGATCTCAAGAGAGAGAATTTGTAGAATGTCTGTGAGATTGCTTTTTAGAACAGCTTGTTGTTGAGCCCACTAGGGGATCGGCTGTACTGGATTGGGTATTGTGTAATGAACCGGAGGTGATTGGAGAGATTGAGGTGAAGGAACCCTTAGGAGGCAGTGATCATAACATGATTGAGTTCACTGTGAAATTAGAAAAAGAGAAGCCGAAATCTGATGTGTCGGTATTTCAGTGGAGTAAAGGAAATTACAGTGGCATGAGAGAGGAACTGGCCAAAGTTGACTGGAAAGAGACCCTGGCGGGAAAGACAGCAGAGCAGCAGTGGCTGGAGTTTATGTGAGAAATGAGGAATGTGCAAGACAGGTATATTCCAAAGAAGAAGAAATTTTCGAGTGGAAAAAGGATGCAACCGTGGTTGACAAGAGAAGTCAAAGCCAAAGTTAAAGCAAAAGAGAGGGCATACAAGGAAGCAAAAATTAGTGGGAAGAGAGAGGATTGGGAAGTTTTTAAAACCTTACAAAAGGAAACCAAGAAGGTCATTAAAAGAGAAAAGATTAACTATGAAAGGAAGCTAGCAAATAATATCGAAGAGGATACTAAAAGCTTTTTCAAGTATATAAAGAGTAAAAGACAGGTGAGAGTAGATATAGGACCGATAGAAAATGATGCTGGAGAAATTGTAATGGGAGATAAGGAGATGGCGGAGGAACTGAACAAGTATTTTGCATCAGTCTTCACTGAGGAAGAGAGCAGTATACCGGACACTCAAGGGTGTTAGGGAAGAGAAGTGTGCGCAGTCACAATTACGACAGAGAAAGTACTCAGGAAGCTGAATAGTCTAAAGGTAGATAAATCTCCTGGACCAGATGGAATGCACCCTCGTGTTCTGAAGGAAGTAGCTGTGGAGATTGCAGAGGCATTAGAGATGATTTTTCAAAAGTCGATAGATTCTGGCATGGTTCCGGAGGACTGGAAGATTGCAAATGTCACTCCGCTATTTAAGAAGGGGGCAAGGAAGCAAAAAGGAAATTATAGACCTGTTAACTTGACATCCGTGGTTGGGAAGTTGTTGGAGTCGATTGTCAAGGATGAGGTTACAGAGTACCTGGAGGCATATGACAAGATAGGCAGAACTCAGCATGGATTCCTTAAAGGAAAATCCTGCCTGACAAACCTATTACAATTTTTTGAGGAAATTACCAGTAGGCTAGACAAGGGAGATGCAGTGGATGTTGTATATTTGGATTTTCAGAAGGCCTTTGACAAGGTGCCACACATGAGGCTACTTAACAAGATAAGAGCCCATGGAATTATGGGAAAGTTACATACGTGGATAGAGCGTTGGCTGATTGGCAGGAAACAGAGAGTGGGAATAAAGGGATCCTATTCTGGTTGGCTGCCGGTTACCAGTGGTGTTCCGCAGGGATCAGTGTTGGGGCCGCTTCTTTTTACATTGTACATCAACAATTTAGATTATGGAATAGATGGCTTTGTGGCTAAGTTTGCTGACGATACTAAGATAGGTGGAGAAGCCGGTAGTGCTGAGGAAACGGAGAGTCTGCAGAGAGACTTGGATAGATTAGTAGAATGGGCAGAGAAGTGGCAAATGAAGTACAAAGTTGGAAAGTGTATGGTTATGCACTTTGGCAGAAAAAATAAACGGGCAGACTATTATTTAAATGGGGAAAGAATTCAAAGTTCTGAGATGCAACGGGACTTGGGAGTCTTCGTACAGGATATCCTTAAAGTTAACCTCCAGGATGAGTCAGTAGTGAAGAAGGCGAATGCAATGTTGGCATTCATTTCTAGAGGAATAGAGTAAAGGAGCAGGGATGTGATGTTGAGGCTCTATAAGGTGCTGGTGAGACCTCACTTAGAGTACTGTGGGCAGTTTTGGTCTCCTTATTTAAGAAAGAATGTGCTGACATTGGAGAGGGTACAGAGAAGATACACTAGAATGATTCCGGGAATGAGAGGGTTAACATATGAGGAACGTTTGTCCGCTCTTGGACTGTATTCCTTGGAGTTTAGAAGAATGAGAGGAGACCTCATAGAAACATTTCGAATGTTAAAAGGCATGGACAGAGTGGATGTGGCAAAGTTGTTTCCCATGATGGGGGAGTCTAGTACGAGAGGGCATGACCTAAGGATTGAAGGGCGCCCTTTCAGAACAGAAATGCGAAGAAATTTTTTTAGCCAGAGGGTGGTGAATCTATGGAATTTCTTGCCACGGGTAGCAGTGGAGGCCAAGTCATTGTGTATTTAAGGCAGAGATTGATAGGTATCTGAGTAGCCAGGGCATCAAAGGGTATGGTGAGACGGCAGGGGAATGAGACTAAATAGGAGAAAATGGATCAGCTCATGATGAAATGGCGGAGCAGACTCGATGGGCCGAATGGCCTACTTCTGCTCCTTTGTCTTATGGTCTTATGGTCTTATGGTCCCTGATGAGTACAACTGCAGGAAGTGCATCCAGCTACAGCTTCTAACACTCCGTGTTAAGGTGTTGGAGCTGGAACTGGGTGACCTCCCGATCATTCAGGAGTCTGAGGGGTGATAGATAGGACATATAGAGAGGTAGTTACACCCAAGGTGCAGGATGCAGGAAACTGGGTAACATTCAGGAAATGGAAATGGGTTAAGGAGTCCATGCAGAATATTACTTTGGTTACTGTTTGGGGCCGGGGGGGGGGGTGCGGTTGACTAACAAAAGGAAGTCACAGTGGTAATACCTCTGGCATTGAGTGTTGCCCTGTGACTCAGAAGGGAATGGGGAGAAGAGGTGATAGGGCATTTGTTAGTTAGGGGAACAGACAGGAGGTTCTGTGGGCGAGATTCTTGAATGGTATGTTGCCTCCCAGGTGTGAGGGTCCGGGATATCACAGATCAAGTCCACAGCATCCTTAAGTGTGAGGGTGAACAGCCAGAAGTCGTGTTCCATGTAGCTACCAATGACGTGGGTAGGACGAGTGATGAGGTTCTGCATAGGGGGTTCAGGGAGTTAGGTGCTAAGTTAAAGGGCAGGACCTCCAGAGTCGTGACCTCAGGATTGCTACCTGTGCCACATGCTAGTGAGGCCAGCACTAGGAAGATTATACAGTTTAATACATGACTGAGGGGTTGGTGTAGGAGGGAGGGCATAAGATTTTGGAATTTTGGGCTTTCACCCAGGGAAGGTGGGACCTGTACAGAAGGGACAGTTTATACCTGGACTGGAGGGGGACTAATATCCCAGCGGGAAAGTTTGTTAATGCTGCATGGTGGGGTTTAAACTAGAGCTGCAGGGGGATGGGAACCAGAGTGTCAGAGCAGTTAGCGTAGAGGTTTTGAAGGCCAGTGTTGGTAAGACCTCAGACAAGTTAGGAAACATAAGGTTGAGTATGGTGTGACTAGTGTCCTGAACTGCATATGTTTCAAAGCAAGAAGTATCGTAGGAAAGGTGATGATAGTGCTGAAGATGAGGTAGCTGGTTTACAGACAGAGGCAATGTGTAATGAGGAGAGGGTGTTGATGGGGCAAAATTGTAGTCAAGTCAAAAGGATGAGTTGCAATGTAAAAGGCAGAAAAAAGCAAAAGGTGTGAACACAGGACAGAAGAAGTTGAATTGGATTGCATGCAGTATATAGAATGAACTTGCAATACAGTTGCAGATTGGCATGTATGATGTGGGCATTACTGAATCATGGCTGAAAGAAGATTATAGTTGGGAGCTTAATGTCCAAGGATACACATTGTATCAAAAGGACAGGCAGGAAAGCAGAGGGGACAGCATTGCTCTGTTGGTTAAAAAATGACATCAAATCATTAGAATTGGTGTCTGAAAAGAGGATGCTGTCTAAGTTGCATGCCATCTTGGACAATGTCTCCCATCCACTACATAATGTACTGGGTGGGCACAGGAGTACATTCAGCCAGAGACTCATTCCACCGAGATGCAACACAGAGCGTCAAAGGAAGTCATTCCTGCCTGTGGCCATCAAACTTTACAACTCCTCCCTTGGAGTTTCAGACACCCTGAGCCAATAGGCTAGTCCTGGACTTATTTTCTGACATAATTTACATATTACTATTTAACTATTTATGGCTTTATTACTGTTTATTATTTATGGAGCAACTGTAA
This sequence comes from Mobula hypostoma, assembly GCF_963921235.1. Lineage (NCBI taxonomy): Eukaryota > Metazoa > Chordata > Chondrichthyes > Myliobatiformes > Myliobatidae > Mobula > Mobula hypostoma. The sequence continues at coordinate 103,292,547 of NC_086098.1, read as the reverse complement.
TGAAAATCCAATTTCCCCCGTGATCAATAAAGTATGGCTATGACTATGACTATGACTAGAAAGAGGTGACATAGGGTCAGAAGATTTTGAATCATTGTGAATAGAGCTAAGGAACTGCAAGGATAAAAAAGATCCTGATGGGAGTCATATACAGACCTCCAAACAATATTAAGAATGTGGTCTACAATGGGAGATAGAAAATGCATAGCAAAAGGGCAGTGCTACAATAGTCATGGAGGATTTCAATGTGCAGGTAGATTGGGAAAATCAGATTGGTGCTGGATTCCAGGAGGGGGATTTCTAGAGTGCCTACAAAATGGCATTTTAGAACAGCTCATGGTTAAGCCCAGTAGGAGATCAGTTACTCTGGATTGGATGTTGTGCAATGAACCAGAATTGATTAGAAACCTTGAAGTAAAAGAACCCTTGGGGGCAAGTGATCATAATATGATCAAATTCATCTTGAAATTTGAGAAGGAGAAGCTAAAGTCGATGTATCAGTATTACAGTGGAGTAAAAGCATGAGAGTGGAGTTGGCCTGGAAAAGAACACTGGCAGGAATGATGACATAACAGCAATGACTGGAATTTCTAGAAGCAATTTGGAAGGCACACAATATAGGTATCCCAAAAGGGAAGAAGTATTTGAAAGGCAAGATGACATAACCATGGCTAACAATAGAAGTCAAAGCCTACATAAAAGCCAAAGAGAGGTTTGATAAATTTCATGAAATATGTCAGTGATAGTAAATCTGATTCTGATTCTGATATGATAGAGCAAAAATTAGTGGGAAGTTGGAGGATTGGGAAGCTTTTAAAAACCAACAGAAGGAAACCAGAAAATCATTAAGAAGTTAAACAGGGAATACGAAAGCAAGCTAGCCTGTAATATTAAAGAAGATAGTAATAGTTTCTTCAGATACAAAAAGTGTAAAAGAGAAGTGAGAGTGGATATCGGACCGCTGAAAAATGATGCTGGTGAGATAGTAATGAGAGACAACAAAATGGCCGATGAACTGACTAAGTATTTTGCATCATTCTTCACTGTAGAAGGCACTAGAATATGATGAAAGTTCCAGGCGTCAAAGGTCATGAAGTGTGTGGTTACCATAACTAGGGAGAAGGTTCTTGGGAAACTGAAAGGACTGATGGTAGATAGGTCACCTGGATCAGATAGTGTACACCCCAGGGTTTTGAAAGGGATAGCTGAAGAGATCATGGAGGCATGAGTAATGATCTTTGAAGAATCACTAGATTCTGGAATAGTTCCAGAAGATTGGAAAATTTCAAGTGTCATTCTACACTTCAAGAATAGAGAGAAACAAGAGAAAGGAAACTATAGGCCAGTTAGTCAGACGTCACTGGTTGGGAAGATGTTGGAGTTGATTATTAAGGATGAGGTCTCAGGGTGTTTGGAGGCACATGATAAAGTACCCTGAGACCTCAATCTTATTAATCGACTCCAACATCTTCCCAACCACTGATGACAGACTTATTGGCCTATAGTCAGCAGGGTTTCCTCAAAGGGATATCTTGCCTGACAAACCTGTTGGAATTCTTTGAAGAAATAATGAGCAGAAAAGACAAAGGAGAATTGGTTGATGTTATGTATTTGGATTTTCAGAAGGCCTTTGACCAGGTGCCACACATGAGGCTGCTCAACAAGCTATGAACCCATGGTATTACAGGAAAGATTCTAGCATGGATAAAGCGTAGTTGATAGGTAGGAGGCAAAGTTTGGGAACAAAGAGAGACTTTTCTGATTGACTGCCAATGACTAGTGGTGTTCCACAGGGGTCTGTATTGGGACCGATTCTTTTTACATTATATATCAATGATTTGGATGATGGAGTTAATGGCTTTGTGCAAAGTTTGCAGACTATATCAAGATAGGTGGAAGAGCAGTTAATTTTGAGGAAGTAGAGATGCTGCAGAAGGACAGGTAGATTAGGAGATTGGGCAAAGAAATGGCAGATGGATTACAATATCAGGAAGTGTATGGTCATGCACTTCGGTAGAAGAAATAAAAGGGAAGACTATTTTCTAAATGGAGAGAAAATAAAAAAAAAACTGAGGTGCAAAGGGACTTATGAGTCCTTGTGCAGGAATTCCTAATGGTTAATTTACAAGTTGAGTCTGTGGTGAGGAAGGCAAATGCCCCTTATCTTAGAAAGGATGTGCTGAAACTGGAGAGGGTTCAAAGGAGGCTCATGAAAATGATTCCAGGATTGAATGACTTTTCCTATGAAGAGTGTTTGATGACTCTGGGCCTGTATTCACTGAAATGCAGAAGAATGAGAGGTGACTCCATTGAAATCTATCGAATGGTGGAAGATCTTGATAGAGTCGATGTGGAGAAGATGTTTCCTATGGTGGGAGAGCCTAAGACTCAGAACAGAGGGGAATCCCTTTAGAACAGAGATGAGGAGGAATTGCTTCAGCCAGAGAGTGGTGCATTTGTGGACGTCTTTGCCACAAGCACCTGTGGTGGCCAAGTCCTTAGGTATATTTAAGTCTGACATTGATAGATTATTGACTGGTCTGGGCATCAAGGGATATGTGGAGAAGGCAGGAGATTGTGGCTGAGAGGAAGAATGGATCAACCATAATGAAATGGTGGCACAGACTCAATGGGCCAAATAGCCTAATTCTGCTCCTATTTCTTATGGTCTCATGGTCTTATAAGCCTGGCTGCTGAAGGAGACCCAGCATTTCGATTGTGGTAAAGAGTCATAGAGGTATAGAGTTATACAGCATAGAAACATGTCCTTCAGCTCAAATGACCCATAGTCACCAAGATACACCATCCAAGCTAGCCCTATTTAACATAACCTAACCCATTACCTAAACATTTCCAATCCATCTACCTGTCATACTCTCTTTTAAAAGTTGTTATTGTACTTGTCTCAACCTCTTCCTGTGGCAGCCCATTCCATATTTCAACCACCCTCTAGGTAATTTGTTTTAAAATGTAAGGTATCTTGATGTAGACCATGATAAAAGAATGAAGTTTGCAGGGCTAGGTGTATGACCCATTCACAATCAATAGACAGAAAATGCCACGAGATAATCTCCTGGCTTTACACTTATGACACAGAGATTTTTACCCCTATAATACTTACTGAAATTCAAAGAGCGGTTACACACATTTTTCCATCTTTTCTACAACTCATTAAAGAAAGCACGTGGAAGCTTTAGAGAGGGTACAGCAGAGATTTACCTGGATGCTGTCTGGATTAAAGAGCATGTCTTAAGTGGGTAGGTTGGACGAGCTAGGTCCTTTCTCTTTCAAGCAAAGGAGGATGAGAGGAGACTTGAAAGAGCAGAACAAGGTTTTAAGAGGCATAGATAGAGTGGACAGCCAGAGATTTTGTTTCCAAGGGCAGAAATGGCTAATATGAAGGGGTATAATTTTAAGATGATTGGAGGAAAGTATAGTAAGGATACCAGAGGTAGTTTTTTTATACACATGGAATGCACTGCCAAGGGTGATGGTAGAGGCAAGTTCATTAGAAACATTTGAGCAAGTCATAGATAAGCACATGGATAAGGGTTGGCATAACTTCGTTGGGCAAAGGGCCAGTCCTGATCTATGTCCTATGTTCTAATCCACTAATGTCAACAGAGCTTGGAATAGAATCAACATACATCAAAGTTGCTGGTGAACGCAGCAGGCCAGGCAGCATCTCTAGGAAGAGGTACAGTCGACGTCTCAGGCTGAGACCCTTAGTCAGGAACTTTGATGTGTGTTGCTTGAATTTCCAGCATCTGCAGAATTCCTTGTGTTTGGAATAGAATGTCTCTTTCCAGACTTTGGTGTGGGAGGCTGTGAATGATGTGGTCTGCCTACTGTTGTCAATGGAGAATAACCAAGGTGACAGATATTGGCCTGGGGGAGGAAGCTGATGAAATAAGTATTCCAGTGAATTTAAAGGACTTCCCAGAGCCAATGTTAATGGTATTTTTCCATTCCTTGAAGTACCTGTAGCAGTTATTCCAGGTCTTAGATATATGTAGATGCCCAGTAGACACAGGCTTTGTACCAGCTCGGAAGTATTGATCCTCAAATATCCTTTTCCTCCATAAGTCAAAGGCTATGCTTGTTTATTCAATGTAATGGCAAATATATCATCAATGTTTGCCTTTGCCAAGAGGTGGCTGCCAATTTCCAGTTTCTCCAGAGTCTCACTGCTAACTATTGATTACAATTTGTCTTGCAAATATTGAGTGTAAGCACGTCCTCTTGTTCGCTTTAGTGAATGATCAACAACGATTTGAAACTTTTGTTCTGAACGTGTGCAAATGTGTCATTCACATAATGCAGTTTGGCTACAAAGATCTGACTGATCCTGACTGTAATATGGGGTTGCCATAGTTTGAACAGATTCCATTTGTATTGAAGATTAACCACTGTCTCACTGGAAAGTTGTTGGAGGTAAGTCACATTGTTGTGACTTACAACAAAGGAAGAGCGAGAGAGGTTTTGCTGTAATGGCAGCCTTATTTGACAACATTTTCCATTGCTTTTTTTTTCTTTATTTTCTTTATTTGTCCATTTATTAAGTCATTAATATATGGGCTGCCCACTGGGAAGGCACTAGGATTGGATGGCATTCCACCAGAGGCCATCAAATGTGCAAAGGGTGTCCTGCTAAACCACCTGCACGAACTACTGTGCCAGTGCTGGATAGAGGGAGCAGTGCCGCAAGACATGAGAGACTGCAATATTGTCATCATATGTAAGTACAAAGGGGACAGAAGCGACTGTAACAACTACAGGGGAATCTCCTTGCTGAGCATCATTGAGAAGGTCTTCGCCTGCGTGGTCCTGAACAGACTGCATAAAATAGCCGTAAGGGTCTATCCCGAGTCTCAGTGCAGTTTCAGGTCAGAATACTCTACAATCGACATGATCTTCTCCCTTCGACAGCTACAAGAGAAATGCAGAGAGCAAAGACAACCACTCTACGTCGCTTTCATTGACCTTATGAAGGCCTTCGATCTTGTGAGCAGAGATGGCCTGTTCAAAATCCTCACCAGGATTCGTTGTCCCTCGAGGCTCCTCAGGATAGTTCAGTCATTCCACACAGACATGAAGGGCATCGTTCAGTTCAACGGCTCTTCTTCGGAGGCCTTCAACATCCGCAGCGGTGTGAAGCAGGGCTGTGTGCTTGCCCCCACCCTGTTTGGCATCTTCTTCGCAGTCATGCTGAAGCACACCTTTGGAACATCAACTGATGGTGTCTACCTCCATACCAGATCGGACGGGAGGCTGCTCAGTCTGTCTCAGCTGAGGGCAAAAACCAAAGTTCGTGAAGTACTCTTCAGGGACATGCTGTTTGCAGACAATGCAACACTGACAACACACACTGAAGAGCAACTGCAACACCTCATGGACAGCTTCTCAAGAGCCTGCCAGGACTTCAGCTCAACCATCAGCCTGAAGAAAACCAATGTGTTGGTCCAAGGCATTGAGCACCCCCCTGCCATTACCATCAACAACTACGAGCTGGAGATAGTTCACGAGTTTACATACCTTGCCTCCACCATCATGGAGAGCCTCTCCCTAGACCCTGAGGTCAACAGACGGATCGGACTAGCAGCCTCAACATTTGCCAGGCTGACAAAGAGAGTCTGGGAGAACAGAAAGCTGACGACGCACACCAAAGTTGCAGTCTACAGGGCCTGCGTCCTCAGCACACTGCTTTACGGCAGCAAGACCTGGAGCCTCTACTACAGACAAGAGCGGCGTCTCAACACCTTCCAGTTTCGCAGCCTGAGACGCATCCTGGACATCACGTGGACTGACCAAGTCACCAACAATGAGGTCCTGGCCCGCGCCCAGATACCCAGCCTCTCCACCCTGCTTCAACAACGCCGTCCCCGCTGGCTGGGCCACGTACACCGCATGTCAGACGGGATGGTCCCGAAAGACCTGCTGTACGGGGAACTGGCCTCTGGCAAGAGAGCACAAGGGCGGCCCCATCTTCGTTTCAAAGACGTTTGCAAGACAGACACGAAGTCACTGAAAATGAACGTCAAGAGGTGGGAGGACATCGCAAGCGATCACTTGCACTGGAGGCTGGAACTACGCAGAGGTCTAAAAAGAGGAGAAGAGAAGCTGAGGCTTGCTACTGAAGAAAAGCGCACTCGTTGGAAAAACAGCACCAAGACAACACTGGAGGACAGCGCCTTCAAGTGCAGTCGCTGCAGCCGAGAATGTCACTCCCTTGTAGGGCTCTACAGTCACAACAGACACTGCTGTAACACAGACTGAAACAAGACTCTCCAGACGCAGATCCATTGTCTCACGAGACTAACGGATGCCACCACCACCAATATACGGGCTGGTTGCTCCCCAAACTAACTCAGCTGACCCTGACTCATGTAACCCACTTGCTACAAGATCAACCTTAAATAAAAAATATAAAAGATGCCCAGTTATTGCACATAGCATCCAGCATGTTTCCCACATCAGCCACCTAATCTAATCACACAGTTTACTTATGAGTCTGCTTACTTATGAATTTTTGTTCATCATTCTTCTATTTATTCAAGTTATTCACATGCTACCAACTATACATCTCCCATCCAGCATCACTTTTAACAATCATCCATCATTTTCAACATCAGCTCCTTACAAGTTATTCTTTGCACGTGTATGTGTGTGTGTGTGTGTGTGTGTGTGTGTGTGTATATGTACTACTGTTTTGTTGTGTAAGTTTCCATTTTGTAAAGGATTACACCGTAATCATCAACTACTCTGCTTTCTGCACAGGTGTTGGTGAAACAACTTCTGGTTTTGTTTAATATTCCTGATTTAAGCTCCTTGTTTCTTCCTGATATTTATTTATTTATGTATTTATTTATTTAGAGATACAGTGTGGAACAGGCCCTTCTGACCCTTCGAGCCACGCTGCCCAGCAACCCAGCTATTTACCCCAACCTAATCACAGGGCAATTTACAATGACCAATAACCAATTACCCTACTAACTGGTACATCTTTGGTCTGTGCAAGGAAACCAGAGGACCTATGTACACATGGGAAGGAACAGAGGATGCCAGAATTGAACTCCAAACTCTGATGTCCCATAGCACCCTGCTGACCACTACACTACCATGGTGACCTCAAGCATTTCTACCTGAACCCTAAATGTTGCCGATGATGTTTTATTCCAGTCTACACTCAGACAGTTTAAATGTCTTGTTGACTGTTGTTTATAAGTTAAAGCTGGATCTCAGTGTTCTGAATGTCAATGTTTCTCACAGTCCCCGTGGTTTTGTCTTCACAGTGGGGTCAGTATGTTTGCAATGCTCACTGGCACGTTACCATTCATTGTAGAGCCATTTAACATCAAACTGCTGCATCAGAAGATGGTAAATGGAGACATGAGTTCCATCCCATCAGAAATTTCCTCAGGTACGAGATATGTTAAGTACCCAGCAGAGATAATAACACATAGTGTCTGGACATTGTAATGGAAATTGGATTATAGTTTCTGCTGTTAGTGTGAGCTCCATTGTTGTTTTTTAAATGTAATTTCCCTCCTTTATTCAGATTCAGATTTGGATTCATTTATCACATGTACATCGAAACATAATAAAGATTTTGTTGAGAATTGTTTTGAGTGAACTAAAACCAAGTTAAGACCAAAAACTTCTAAACTGCAATATGGGTTTATTGAAGATAGAGGAACTAGGAACGCAATTTTCATATTACAAATGCTTTCAGAAAGGGCAATTGAATATCAAAATGATGTCTTTTTATGTTTTATTGATTTCACTAAAGCATTCAACAAAGTGCAATATGAAAAATTATTTCAAATTCTCGCTAAACTAAACATTGACAGAAGGGACCAACAACTGCTTCAAATTTTATATTGGAATCAAGCAGCGACGGTAAAAATTGATGATAATATAAGCAGTTGGACTAAAATTCAAAGAGGAGTTAGACAAGGATGCGTTGCCTCACCGGAATTATTTAATATCAATAGTGAAATGATTCTCAGAGAAATAGAAGACCTAGATGGGATAAAAATTGGAGGTGTTAACATCAACAATATAAGATATGCAGACGATACTACCCTAATAGCAAGTGCTGCAGAAGACCTACAAATCCTCCTAGACAAAGTAGTACAAACAAGTGCGGAGTTTGGTCTAACCGTCAACTGTAAAAAAAACAAATGTATGGTAATATCAAAACAGCAGGATACTCCCAACTGCCATTTGTACATCGGTAACCATGAGATTGAACAAAAGTCCAGCTTTAATTACCTTGGTAGCTTTATATCACAAGATGCTAGAAGTCAAGTAGAAATAAAAAGAAGAATTGCCATTGCCAAAACCAACTTCCAAAAAATGAAACCCATTTTTAACAACAGACACATTTCTATGACAACAAGTCTGAGGCTACTAAAATGTTACATCTGGTTAATCTTGCTGTATGCTTCTGAATCATGCACTGTAACACCAGAACTCCAAAGAAACTTAGAAGCAACAGAAATGTGGTTTCTTAGAAGAATGCTGAAAATATCATATAGAGATAGGGTAACTAATGAGACAGTACTCCAACGTGCCCATACACAAAGATCTCTAATGAGAACATTAAATGAGAGGAAACTTAAATTCCTGGGCCATGTCATCAGAAAGGGAGAAATAGAATGTCTTACATTACAAGGCCGTATGCCTGGGATACGCAGAAGAGGATGGCAAAGAAGAAAATATATGGACACTGTGAAAGAACTAACAGATCTAAGTGTGCGAGATATCATTGATGCTGTGAGGGATCGTTTGATTATGGAGAGCCATGATCGCCAAGCGTGTAATGCGCAAGGCACATGAAGAAGAAGACATCGAAACATACAATAAAATGCATAGTTTGCATTCACAGCCAACAAAACCTAAGGGTTTCCTGGGACAGCCCACAAGTGTCGCCATACTTCCCGGTGCCAACATAGCATGCAACCTTGTTCACAGCACACAAAAACAACAACAACAAAGACAATAACTGCAAAAACAATTTGGTTGCTGTTAACATCTGATCTACAACACAACCTATCTCATTTTCAAACAATCTCCCTCATGTCCCCCCCCCCCACACATATACACACACACACACACACACACACACACACACACACAATTAAGTATCTTTTTTAAAGAGATTGCCTCAAACAATATGGCACTGAGGTTCATTCTGGATTATATTCTCAACTCTGCAATAAGCTTTGAACTCACAGTCTTCTTAATCAGATGCCAGAGAGGATCAGAAGCAGAGTACAGAGTGACACATCAATATTACTTTGCACATTTTGAAGCATTTCTGTAATGGAGGAACATCAAAAATAATCAGTTCTGAAAATCTTTGGTGATGGTGTAAAGAAAATCAGCTGGAACACCTGAGATCTCTAACCTAAACCTGTAAGCAGAATGATTTTACAATTAAAGCACATTGGCTCACTGTATTTCTAAAAGACCTGGTACTGGTCTACTGTGTTATTTTTCAGGTAATGTGCTTTTAATATATCTGAATCATCATCATTTTATTTGCATACTTTATTTTGTGTTACATAGTCAACTTAATATGCTATATGAATTCTTTAAACAAATTGCTTGATTGGAAATCCCACATCTTTATTTATTCCATTGTGCTCTTGAGTTACACAAATTATTGTTTCTTATCCCAGTTGGAAGGAATATTAGCCAGCTTTCAATAACTTGACTATGGTCCTGCTAAGTTTCAAAGTTTCATCATCCAGCCCTTCAGACACCATGTCTCAATATCAAACTCAATCCTTCTTTAAGGAACACAGGAGGGTAATAAAGGGGCTTCCAGGGGATACAGACAAGCTGATCCAGTGGGTGAAAACATGACATGGAAAAATGAGAAGTCTACCACTTTGATGCAGCAAGCAGAAAGCAGAATACTTATGAGAATATTGATATTCAAAGGGGCCTGAATGTGTTCTTTCGTACAGAAGCTATTGAAGACCAACATGTAGGTATAGTGAAAGATTAGCAGGCCAAATGCTATGTTAGGTCTTATTACAAATAGGTTTGACTGCAGGAGTAATGAAGTCTTATCGTAATTGTATTGGACATTGGTGAGACTACATTTAGAATTCTGTATGCATATTTTGTCCCCTATCAAAGAAATTGAGTGAAAATATACTATCGTACAAGAGATTCTGCAATGCTAGACATCTTGAACAACACACACAAAATGCTGGGTGACCTCAGCAGGTCAGGTAGCAACCATGTGGGAAAGTGGGTCTTGGCCCAAAATGTTACTGTTCATTTCCCGCTATAGATGCTGTCTGACTTGTTAAGTTCCTCCTGCACTTTGTGTGTACATTGTTGAATATTCACTAGTTTGCTTCCAAAGACAGTGGATTTGATGAACCGGACTGGCACTTTATTGTTTAGAGCTTAGAAGCTGAGACTTTACCAAGTTAAACAAAATTCTTAAAATATTTGCTTGGCAGCTGCAGCCAGCATATTTTCCCTGACTCAGGAGTCTAGGAGAGGAAGCACAGTTTGAAAATTAAGGCTGTTTAGGACTGAGACGAGGAGAAATTTTTTCACTCAGAGAGAGCTGAAGCTTTGGATTTCAATATGTTGAGGGCTATGGAGGCTCAGGTGTGAAGTTCATTCAAAGCAGTGGATAATAAATTTCTGAGCATTTCGGCAATCAAGCAAATGAACGTGAAATAGATCATCTATTATCTTGATGAATGGCAGAGCAGTTTGAAGGGGGAGATAACTTATTCTTACTTCCTTTCCTAAGTCCTTATAACCAGAAATAATTAATAAATTAAGCTACCAAACAATGTACTTATTAATAAAAGAAATTGCTTTGATTTAGTGCAGCATTTCAACCCTGTGCTTAATCCCAAGAGAAAGACCTCAGGAAGCTTCTGCATTAAATATCATTGCAGCATTTGCAGAACAGTCAGTCAAATGGTATCATTCTTAAAATAGTACACAAGCTTTACTTTAAATGTCATATGGGGGCTGCATCCAGCCTGGGACTGAGCTACAAGAACAGCTTGATGGCAGATACGCCAAGTTACTTTCTGCCCATTTGCTGATAAAGTTAATTCTAACAGCTGAAGCCTGGTACAGCAACATACTTTACCATCCACCTGATCTCAATGTATATGATTAATGATTATTTTATGACTTGCTGATAAGGCTGTGTTTGTTCCTCAGGAGCTGTTCATTTCATGCTCTCGTTGCTCGAGCCTGATCCAACCAAACGCCCCTCTGTGAAAGAAGCGATGGAGGAGAAATGGTTAAATGAAGGCTTTTTTCGAAGGCCACTGCATTCAGTTGTTTACAAGAATAGGTACTTCACTAAAAGAGAACTGTGGACATTTTTCTGACCATCAGATAAAGATATTACTCCTAGTTTGTAGCACTCAGCAAGGCACAGGATGGAAATTTCAATACTCTGTGACTATTCAATCCATGGTCTAGAGGGATGAATTTCAGAGGCAGCTTGCAAAATGCATTGTGTGTTTGGCATTACCAACTGAAGATAAATTCCTAGGCAATGTGTAGGAATGTTTCAGAGTGTGTTAAGAATAAACTTCTGTCGGACAAAAATGGAATAATTTTCAATAGTGGAACCAATATCAACAGGTACAGGAAAATGGATGAGGTCAAAATTCAATCTCATTGAATGGATGAGCAGGATTGAGAAGTCACTTGCTTGTTGCTATTACTGTTTCTTATGTTCTTCTGCAGCTGGAGATTTCCATTTGAATTGTGCCTACAGGTGTCAGGCAGAGGCAACTCTATTATTGTTCAGGGAATTTTAGAATGCTCAAGTTTGTGCATAGGATTTGGGTGAAGTGATTATTCTAAGTTTGTAGACAGGTAGGCAGCCTGGTATCCTGACAACTCTGGGCGGCATGGGAGGTTTTTCCTGCCTGTGGCCATCGAACTTTGCAGCTCCTCCCGTGGAGGGTCAGACACCCTGAGCCAATTGGCTGGTCCTGGACTTATTTCCATCTGGCATAGATTACATTTTGTTGTTTGATTGTTTGTGGTTTTTGTATTGCTGTATTTATGCTCTATTCCTGGTTGGTGCGGCTGTAACGAAACCCAATTTCCCTCGGGATCAATAAAGTATATCTATCTATCTATCTAAAGCAATTGGACAGGGCGAGAGAAAGTGGACCCAGATGCTCAAGATTTTGTCTCCAACAAAACAAGTTAGCAAAAAATATACTCAAGCAAATAAATTTTAAAATTCCTTAAAACTAATGGAATTCAGCATTTGTATGAGAAGAGCAAATCCTACTATTTCTTAATGTTAGACTTATTTTCAGTCTGCTCTCCCAAGTGAATGTAATAAGGGCATAACACATGGAAGCACAAGTAAGCTAGACGTTCTGCCCTACTCTCCTATTCAATAAAATTATAGCTCAACTCTTACCTGAGCACTTTTCTCGTGCAAATCTCATCTCCTTCAATGTCCTAAATAACTATGCAGTGGTTTTGAATATACCCAGTGCCTGACCTTCCTCAGCCTTGAGGCTTTATAAGGCTTTGGTCAGACCACACTCGGAGTATTGTGAGCAGTTTTGGGCTCCTTATGTGCTGCCATTGAAGAGGGTCTTGAGAAGGGAGATGAGAATGATTCCAGGAATGAAAGGGTTGTGAATACCGAGCATCTGATGGCTCTGGGCCTGTTCTAGATGAATGAGGGGCAATCTCATTGAAACTTATCAAATATTAAAAATCCTAGATAGAGTGGATGTGGAGAAGATGTTTTCCATGGTGGTGGAGTCCAGAACCAGAGGGCACAGCCTCAGAAAACAAACACATCCCTTTAGAACAGAGATGAGGAGGAAGTTCTTTAAACATAAGGGTGGTGAATCTGTGGAATTCATTGCCGCAGATGGTTGTGGAGGCCAAGTGATTGAATATACTTAAAGTGAAGTTAATGATCACTAATGATCATTAATACATTGCCGTTTGTGGGAGTTTGCTGTATATAAGCTGTCTGTCATGCCCTCCCTCATTACCACAGTGAATATATTTCACAAAGCACCGTCAGGTCCCTGGGGATTTTATGAAAGGTTTATGAAAGCAATTATATGTGTAAATGTTTTCTTGTATAATGCATTCTTTTGACCATTGAACTTGCATTATCCCAGCAAAGCATATGTTATACGTATGTATCCAATTTCTATATTCAATTTTCTCTAAGGAACTCTGTTATTAATGTTATTTCATCATTGTAAATATAGCAGTTTAGTAATAGGCAAATAGATCACACATTTTTTTTACAAATTTAAGGAAATAGTTTCAATATTTAATTTTCTTTAGCCTGCAGCAGAGCAAGCATGTATATGATTTCCTGTTTCTTATACCACCGCCTTTGATAATCAGGATCTGCACTTAATGATATTGTAGGATTAACGTGAATAATAACTTATTTATTTTGTAGACTTCGTTCTGATGAACTGAACTCAGTGGTTTTGAACTTTATGACTGAGAGGAAAGGCTTTGGCCTGATGGAGATTGTTAACACATTGATCAATAACAGGCCATCCCCCAGCATGGCAACTTATTATTTGTTACTGCAGAAGTTGGCACGACACCAAAAGGAAATAAAAAACAAGAAGGTATACAATATTAGTTCTTCAATATTTTACAGTCCTTTCCAGAATTTTGATCTGTTCTGTATTATTGAAAGACTATTTGTTTTTTATTATATCCATCTGGTTATAATTTGTTGACCATTTTATCTTATTCTTTGTTTTATCACTCAGAAAATTGAATCAAGCGAGTGGAATTTATCATCCGAGGATCTGCGGATTGATCATATAGAAAACAACTCCCTAAGTAAAAGGCTAACACAGGTACATTGATGCCAGTTACTTTCTAAATTTACAGTAGATTTAGTGTGCAGATATATCCTATGTCAGTACCATATTTCTACTAACTAGTTTTAATTCCTGAGCTGGTTTAAGGTAGGCGGGTGGTGGTGCAAGGTAGAACCACAACCCCTGTTCCATAAATGAGCCCAATGGTATATTGACTCAAGCTCCTTTGAATCTCTTCATCTGACCATTCATCCATCAGGTCAGAATACAGGTGGAATGCAGGGAAGAGCTATATAGGCTGATGGCTTCTTAGTGCCAAGAGCAAAAGTGGGAGAATAATTCTTTCAGGAATGCAAACTAAAAAATAGAAATTTATATGGAGTGACCTCTTTTGTCACCAGTTCTTCACTGTAGCTTCCTGCTCAGAAATAATAACGTCATAAAAGATGTAACTTTGTTCCAACCTGTGTCTGAAATATGCACTTAACTTCCTTTGGAGGCGACCTTGCCCCCTGTTAGATTAAGCCAAATAAAAACAAATTAAAACATCATCTCCACAGAACTTCACTAGTTTTATCTCCAAGCTTCCTCCTTGTACCATATTTGGAAAGTAACAATTAAAGTCATCTCACAAAATACATCTCCATAGCTAGTGAAGGGTCATTGGTGTGAATTGTTAACTCTGTTACTCTCACTCCAGATGCTGCTTGCCCTGCCAAGTCTTTATAGCATTCTCGGTTTTATTCCAAATATCCAATATATGCTTTATTTTGCTAATCAGGTCTCTGGATCTTACTTATTCTTAACCTTTAATGCAAGTCATATCTTCCATTTCTCAAGACATCACTTCTCGACTTATTCAAAAAGTTGATAAAGAATTGTGGATAGTTTAATGCATGGATGTATGCTTACAGAGAATTACATTATATTGATAGAGCTCAATTCAGTTTGCACCATTTAGGATTGCAACTTTAGGTAAAAGCTGTTCAATTGTTGTCTATAATTTCTGTGGCATGTCAGATGTTGTGAACAGGTATTGCTATCTGTTGACTCGATGAGTTAAGTTTAATTTCTGACAGTGCTACACGGTTAAACCTGAGTAAGACATTAGTAAAAGGCTGAAGGTTAAGTTATAAGCATTATGATGGACTAATCACACCAAAAATTTCAGTTTTCCTCATCTTCAGGTACAGTAAGTAACTACTAAAATGAAAGCCATATTTAGAAGAGATTTGGTATGTCACCAAAAACACTCGTAAATTTCTACAAATGTATCATGGAGAGCATTCTAACTGGCTGCATCACTGTCTGGGATTGGGGGAGCGGTGGACTACTACAGGATCTATATAAGCTGCAGAAAGTTGTAAAATTAGTCAGCTCCATCATGGGCACTAGCCTCTGTAGTATCTAGGACATTTTCAAAGAGCGATGCCTCAAAAAGGCAGCATCGATCATTAAGGATCATTATATACAGTAATTCACAGTTTTCTTTTTTGTCTCTTTTATTATGTATTGCATTGTACTGCTACCAAAAGTTAACAAGTTTCCTGACATATGCCAGTGATTCTGATTCTGATTAAGGTACAGTAGGTTCTACAATAGTGGAACAACTAAGCCCCTGGGAAAGATGGTATTTATCCCCAAGTGTCAAGAGAGACCATAAGAAGATTGATGAAGCAGAATAAGAATAAGAATCAAAGTTAGGTTTATCATCACTGACACAGCTGTATGCCATGAAATTTGTTGTTTTGTGGCAGCAACACCTATATACAATAAGAAATATATATTCAAAATAAATAAGTAGTGCAAAAAGAGAGCCAAAATAGTGGGGTAGTGTTCATGGGTTAATTGTTCATTCGGAAATCAGCTGGTGGAGGGGAGAAGCTGTTCCTAAAGCATTGAGTGTGGGCTTTCAGTCTCCTGTACCTCCTCCCCAATGGTAGTCAACACAAAAAGGCATGTCCTGGCTGGAAGGGATCCTTAATGATGGATGCTGCCTTTTTGAGGCATTGCCTTTTGAAGATGTGCTCAAGAGAATCCAACTAACAGTGGTATAATATGCTGACCATATTTAAAACTTAAGGGCGATATGCTATCTGACCAACTGACAGATTACTTTGAGGTAACATCAAGCCAAATGGGTCACAGGGAGCTCTATGCTGTGGTTTGCTTCAACAATCAGAAAGCTTTTAATGAATTTCCCCAAGAATCTAATAGATATAGTAAATAGAACCATACAGCACAGAAAGTGGCCCTTTGTCCTACTGAGTCCGTGTTGGCATCGGCCATTCATTTATACCAATACCCCTTTATCCTCTCAACATTTCCATCAGCACTGCTAGTATTGTGATGCTTTTGGCAGAGCAGGTTAAAATACTGAGTGGGGTACTTCAAAACTCAGCTGGAACAATTAAGGTTTGTAATACATGAAAATCAGATGCCCATTGCAAAGTAGAGGGTCTATAACAGGGATATAAGAATGAGCTGGAAATGCTACAGAGATGGTCAGAGCATCAGTGAATGCAGACAGCTGTACATGGATGACTTATATAATAAATGGAATTCTGCAATAACCATAATTGAATGGTGTAACAAGGTCAAAGAGCTAAATGACTTATTCCTGTTGCTATTTTCCTATAGGTGGTATAGGAGCTAAGCATGAAGCTGAGCGTGACCATGGACTCTTAGTGGATACAGTGCTAAATATGGAGACACTAAAGACTGTAGATGCTGGAAGCTGGAGCAACACACAAAACACTGGAGGAATTCTGGAGGGCAGGTAGCATCTGTGGAAGATAATGGACAGTTGAGACCCTTCATCCAGACAGGTCACCTGACCCACTTACTTCTGCCAGCATCTTGTGCGTTGATCGAGTCCTAAATATATCCAACCAACAGAAATACAATAATCTATAAGATGTTGAACTATGTTATCAAAACAGAAAAACAGAGGAAATAATCAAAACATGATGATTATATCTGCTTTTCTATTTTTCTTTGGCTGAAATGTGAGGATCATTTTTTAAATGGGTCACTGTTGGAATAATTGTACCAACCAGTGTTGTCCATATGAATGAATGGGTCTTAGTTTTTTCTTTGCTGTCAAACTATCTATATGCTTCCAGTGAGGACTGGCAATATAGTTAACAATTAAAAGCACTTATTAAGCCTGATGAAATGTCTGCGCTACCACTGGGTCATTTCTGGTAAACATATGAAGCATTGAGTTACTTGTAAGGCAGTACTCAGTACAAAAGGGTAGTTCAAGAAGGTGACTAACCACTTCCTTCCGAAGGGTGACAGCCTTCAACGTCAAAGACAAAGTCAAAATAAAATTTATTGTCAAAGCAACATATACTATCTTGAAATTCATTTTTTGTAGCATTGACAGGAGAATAAAGAAACATGACAGAATTTATGAAAATCTGTACATAAACAAAGATTAATAAACAACCAATGTGCAAAAGAAGACAACGCGCACAAATAAATAAATAATACTGAGAACATCAGTTGTAGAGGCATTGAAAGTGCGTCCGTAGGTTGTGGAATCAATTCAGAATTGTTGTGGTGAAGTTACCCACAACTCAGTGATGTCCACATCCTGAAAAGTGGATCTATTTTAAAAATGAAGATACTTGGTGGAACTTTGAATGTTTTCATACACGTAATTATTTAACTATCAGGACTGATGAAGGGTCATGGCCTGAAACATTGACTGTTTATTCCTCTCCATAGATACTGCCTAATGTGTTGAGTTCCTCCTGGATGTTGTGTGTGTTACTCTGGATTTCCAGCATCTGCATGATCTCGTGTTTTTAATTATTTAATTGTTCTTTCTGATGCCTGCAAAGTGATTTTTGTATCTCTTAGAGAGAAAATGAAACAGCAAAGCAAAGCAAGGAAGTAGGGGGGAGAATTTCAGGTGAAAACCTACCATCAGAATCCCAGGAAACTAGGAAGGATACTGAACAGTCACATCAGGAGGATCAGAAGAACTCAGAGACACGTAAAATGCAGCAGGTGCAAAGTCCCACAACAAAAGAGGTGATTAAAGACGAGGAGATCGCAATCTCTTTGGAAAAACATAACAACTATTTCCCAGAAGGTAACTCAAGAACTTTGTTTGAAAGAGTATTGCATTTCTTATCAATAGCCATGTAAATTTTAGTAATATTAGTGTTAAAGATGTACTTAATAACCACAATTTGCATAGTTGAAAATTACAACTGAGCAGACTAGAGCTAAATAGAAATGAGAGAATAGGATAGCATTTCTTGAAGCATTTAACTGAACGTTCATTTCTATAATTGAGGACTTTCATTTTCTCCCTATCTATTTATCTATCTATCTATCCATGCATCATCTCTTTCTGTCTCTCTGCCTCTCTCTATCTATTGAACCAGTTATCTGTCTTTCTATCTACCTCTCTGTCTCTCTTTCTCTTTCCATCTATCTCATTATCCAGACCCTCCCCCCAACTTCCCTTCTCTCAGGAGCCACTTTCAAGTGTTCTGTTGTGACTTTAAATAAGCCGCACAGACACTCCAGTTATAGATGTAAACACTCTCTATTCAGCATTACAAGCAAGCGTTCTGGAAGAATCTTTCTTGAACTTAAAGCAGAATGAGGATTCATACTCTTTAAGCAGGTGATTAAATTCATTTCACAAACAACAGAAAATCTGCAGATGCTGGAAATCCAAGCAACACACACACACACACACACACACACACACACACACAAAGTGCTGGAGGAACTTAGCAGACTAGGCAGCACCTACGTAAAAGAGTACAGTTGACCTTTCGAGCTGAAGGGTCTCAGCCCGAAACATTGACTGTACTCGTTTCCATAGATGCTGTCTAGTCTGCTGAGTTCTTCCAGCACTTTGTGTGTGTTGCTTCTCTTGTCTGATTAAATTAATTTTCAAGGTGGCAGTTCCTTAGTTCATTTCAATATTTTGGCCTTAGACAAGTAACTTCGTAAATTTATATATTTATATATGACCATATAACCATAACCATATAACAATTACAGCACGGAAACAGGCCATCTTGACCCTTCTAGTCCATGCCGAACACTTACTCTCACCTAGTCCCATCTACCTGCACTCAGCCCATAACCTTTCATTCCTTTCCTGTCCATATACCTATCCAATTAATCCAATTTACAATAGGATTATGTCTCAGTTAACAGGACACTTTTAAATATCCGCATAACTGTTGATGGGCCAACTGTTGATGAGCACAAAACCCCAGATACTCAAAATACAATTCTTTTATCACAGTTGTGAGACATGGCTGTCTCCATTTACAAGCACTCCATTTATTGATTTATGAAACAATGCCTTCAACCATGCACTAAGTAACAGCATGGACACCTCATTCTTTCCTTAACTTCATCCTTGGATAATTAACAAAACAATTCATCTATTGTTTTGCCTTGCATAACAAATAATAGTGAAAATCCAAAGTGTTCCTTGCCTTATCACTGGTTTCAGTCTCATTAAGTGGATGTTATATTATTCACTAAAGTATTTTTGTATGTGTTGATAGAAGAGAATGCGTTGTCAGTCTCTAAAATACATCTCTTATCTGAAAAGAAAAATGTCTAAGGTCAGTTAAGTAATAATCAATGGCATTTCAATACGTAGACCAGAATGGATAAAGGGAAGCTTTATAAGGATTGAGGACAGATAATACTCAGATAAAGAGATTCACATGTTTGGAGTAACTGATGCTAGGATGTTACTTATCCAGAGGAATTAAGAGATAGATAAAACAGCCATAAGAAATTGGGTTACAAATGAACATAATTTTATTAAATGATGGAATTAGGTCCTCCAATGTGGTTAAGAAGAAAAATAAACTGGATTAGAATTGTCTTGAAGGCAACTCAAAAAAGTGTAAGTATACTAAAACATTACTGAGCAAAAATCTGAAATGAGGATTTGTGCATGAAAACTTAAAATTTTAAAAAAGCTCTCTAATGAAATTATAATCACGAAGGTACTTTTCACAGTGTACAGTTCAGTTTTGGGGGTCTATTAATAAAACTATCAATGAAGCAATGAGCAGTGAGTGGAGTTACTGCCTTATAGCTCTAGTAACCTGGGTTCCATTCTGATATTGTGTAACCTGTACAACGTTTCTATATTCTCCCTGTGGCTGCATGGGGTTTCCCAGGGTTTCTTCCGACATGCTAATACATCCAGACTGATATGTGAATTGGCAACCCTAAACTGCCCCTGCAAATCATAGAATCTGGGGAGAATTGATGGGAAGGTGAGAAGAATAAAATGAAGTTACAGTAAATGAGTGCTTGATGTCAGGGTGGACCCAGTGGGCTGGATGACCTCTGTCCATGCTGTAAAGATTAAAGACATTACCCTTATTTGTCACATGTATATCAGAATATCGAAACACAGTGAATTGCATTGTTTGCTCCAAATCAAATCAGTGAGGATTGTGCTGGGCAACCATGCTTTCATGCCAACAGACCACGCCCACCACTTACTAACCCCAACTGTAAATCTTTGGAAATTGGGAGGAAACTGGAGAACTCAGAGAAAACCTAGGCATGCACAGAGGGAACATAAAAACTTCGTCCAGGCAGCGGTGAGAATTGAACCTGGATTGGTGATCATTGGCGCTGTAAAGCAATGCGTGAACCACTAAATGACCATGCTGCCTGTGACTCTGATTTTGAAGGAATGGAAAAGTATCTGCTCTTAGTGACCACTTTCTTAAGTACACCTGTACAGCTGCTTGTTAAAGCAATTGTCTAATCAGCCAATCATGAGGCAGCATCTCAATGCATAAAAGCAGCAGACAGTCAAGAGGTTCAGTTGTTGTTCAGATCAAACATCAGAATGGGGAAGAAATGTGATCTGAATGACTTTGACCATGGAATGATTGTTGGTGCCAGATGGGATGGTTTGAGTATTCAGACACTGCCGATCTCCTGGGAGTTTCATGCACCACAGTCTCTAGAGTTTGCAGAGAATGGTGCAAAAAAACAATAAAACTTCCAGTGAGTGGAAATTCTGTGGGTGAAAATGCCTTGTTAATGAGAGAATTCAGAGGAGAATGGCCAGACTTGTTCAAGCTAACAGGAAGGTGACAGTAGCTCAAATAACCACGCAATAGAACAGTGGTGTGCAGAAAAGCACCTCTGAATGCACAACATGTTGAAAACTTGAAGTGGATGTGCTCCATCAGACCACATTGGGTTCAACACCTGTACCTTATAAAGTGACTACTGTGTGTTTATAATGTAACAATTACATACTAATGTTGGCAAGAGTATATTTTTAAAGCAAGAAATAAATAAGGAGAGTATTTTTTCAGTTACTTACTATGCTAGATGTAAAGGGCAAATTAAAATTTACTGATCTGAAATATTGACTTCCATTTCACCAAGATGCTGCTGACTTGCTGTTTCCAACATATTCTGTTTTTATTTAAGACTCACTGCATCAACAGTTTTTATCTGATTACTTACTTTGCTTTGGTGAGAAGACGTCAATTTGTATGAGTCAGGGCCTGGAACAATGATAATCTAATCCTGACCCCATTCAAAACCCACATTGCCATTATTTCTATATTTGAATATTAGATTATATATATACTATTGATCTGGTGATTAAGCTCTCTAATTTAGTTAACTATTATCTAAGTACAAAAATTATGTTGTGTCCTTTGCAGTTTCTAAATTTGCAAACAGGGAACTTGTGCACTTGCATCTTCCTTCCTCTAGACATGCATCTGACCATGATGGCTCAGACTGTCACGGTAAATCAGAGGTCTCCCAATGGACTGTTGCTGCTAAAAGACAAGATCATAAGGAACAGATACAAGAGACTCATTTGCAACCAATAAGTAAACAGGATATTGAAGAGAATCACAAATCACCAATATACATCCCAGATAAAGTTGCACACAGATTTTTGATAGAGTCCAAAGGATATTCTAAAGCTCCAGCAGCCCATCATGAAACCAAGTTTAAAGATCTTCTTCGAGTTATGGAAGACCAAGCAACAGCAGCACACTGGAGGTATCAGGAGAAAGATGGGCACAGTTTTGTAGTCATTAAGACACCTCAATTTTCCCAGTTGCCAAAACTCAAGCATGGTATTTACAAAGATGACCTTCGTAAAAAAATCAGCTGGGTCCAATCTCCTCGACATGGAACAAATAGGTCATCCCCTTTTTTGGTCAGTGGTGCCAGGCAGCCACTATTCCCACCTTCTCGCCAGCAGACTCTAATAGTCAAGAGCTTGCGTCAGTCAAAGGAGAAAACAAAAGCTTCTGTCACGAACAACATATTCAGAAGGAACTGCATTCAACTTAAGGCAGCTCAGAAACCTACAGGTTTAAACCTACCGGTTTTGCCACCAGCATTTCAGTCAAAGTCAGACAAAAAGGGTGAAATTCTAAAGCCCGACTTTGTGTGACACATGAAGACTGAATAGATGGGGAAGATTTTCGTGTTAGTAACAAAATCAAAATTCTTTCTATATACATTTACAATTATATTGTAACTATTACATAGGTTAAATCTTCTTCATTTTCTTCATGAAGATCCATAACAGGCAATGAATAGGCAGAGTTTTTATCAGCCTATGGGAATATGACATTGCTAGAATCACAGAAACAGGGTTTAAAAAAAGGATGGGGCAGGCAACTTAACATTCCAAGGCACAGAATCTTAGGTACAGTAGCATGGATGCAAATGATAAAGGAGTCCATTATTGCAGAAAAGAGGGCGGGTGTCCTAATAAGACATATGGGAAGCGTTTGGGAACAAAAAGTGAGTGAGAGTGATCAACAGAAGGTATAGTACAGGCTTACGAGCAATCAACATAATATGGAAGAGAAACTATGTAGACAAATTGTCAAGGGGTGTGAGAGCAAAAGGGTTAAGTTAGTAGCGGATTTCAGCCTCCAGAGAAGCGTAAAAGACGTTGATGGTGATGCAATTTTTGTAGTGTTTTCAGGAGAGCTTTTTAAACTAGTCCATAAATACTTCTTCTAGAGAAGGGACAGCAGTGGACATTATCCTAGAGAAGGTAACCAGGTAAGTAGACAATGCTTCAATGAAATTATGAAGATGAAATAACAATGGCCCATAAATTAATATCCTGCATTGAGAAAGATTATTCATTACCATTAGATAGTACCTTGTCAAAGTAGACTCGGGATGAGTTATCTTCAGTTGGGTCTACATCAAACATTCAAAATTGAAATAATGAAATAAATTTGAAATAGAGTGCTATTTCCCTAAATGTGTTCAAGGTACTCATTAGGAAGAGTGCTTCAGGAATCAGAGAACTTCCAATATCTAATTTACTAAAACATAATGACTTAAAAAACAGAAAGAGTGGACCATCCACCCTTTGTGCCAGCTCTGCCCTGCCATTCATAACTTATGGCTGATCTTTATTTTTATCGCTACGTTCCTTGATTCCTTTAACATCCAGAAATATAGCAATCTCTGTTTTGAATGAACGTTAATGAACTTGCAAAGCCATCTAGCATTGAGAATTCCAAAGGTTCATCACTCTCTCGGTGAAGAAGATTTTCCTTAAACAGCCTATGTGTTATTCTCAAACAGGGTCCCATGGCCTAAGATCTCACACTGTGGGGAATTATCCTCCCTGCATTTAGTACAACCAGCCCTATAAGGATATTGTAAGTTTTGATAAGATCTCTTTCATTAAACTCTAGAGAACATATTCCCAGTCTACTCAATGCAGAAAGCCTGTATTCTCTGGAACCAGTCCCGTGAATCATTACTGCATAATCTCAAAGTGGGCACCTTTCAATTCTGAGAGGACTCTCTGAATAACTGAGGACTATTTACTCTTTGGACCTTTTCCAATACAGACCAGAGATATTTCTGGATTTTGTTGCTCAATATCATCCGTGATGTGTTTTCTCACACTAAGTTGTGGTGCAATCTGTATCGGATTTCAGACCAAAACATATTACACATCTGCACCCTGGATGAGGATTTCCTTCCAAGGACATCAGAGATGTCATCCTTCTTCAATGAATGGGGTTTCCCTTTCTCCACCGTTAATACTGCCCTCACCTGCATCTCCTCCATTTTCTGGACATCTGCACTCATTCTCATCTTCCTGCTGCCCTAGTTCCTCTTGTCCTCACCTACCACCCCATGAGCCTCAGCATTCAATGCATCACTCTCCACAACTTCTGTCATCTTCAATAGGATCTTGCAGTCCAACACATCTTTAGTTCACTCCCCACCAACCTCTCCCACCCCCTACTGTCTGTAGGGATTGCTCACTCTGTGATTACCTTGTCCTCCCTTGTCCATCTGTCCCTCCCCACTAACCTCCCTCCTGGCACATACCCCTGCAAGCATCAGAAGTTCTACACCTGCCCATTCACCTCCCCCCTCACCTCCATTCAGGGCCTCAAACTGACCTCCCAGGTAAGGCAACACTTCACCTTCAAATGTGTTGGAGTTGTCTATTGTATCTGGTGGTCCAGATGCAGCCTCCACTACATTGGTGAGACCCAACATAAGTTGGGCACCGCATTGTCGAGCACCTCTGCTCCATCCACCAAACAGGGAAATTCCTGGTGGACAACCATTTTAATTCTTTAAATTCCCTGTCCGTCAAGCTGGTCCACAGCCTTTTCTTTTGCCATGATAAGGCCACACTCAGGGTGGAGGAGCAATGCCACCTAGTTAGCCTCCAACCTGATGGCACGAGCATCAGTTTCATCTTCCAGTAATTTTTTCCCTCCCCCACTTCCTTCTTCTTCTATTTCCCACTCTGTCCTCTTACCTCTTCTCCTTACCTGCCTATCACATCCTCCTGGTGCCCCTTCTCTTATGGTGCACTCCTCTCCTATCAGATTCCTTCTCCTCCAGTCCTTTACCTTTCCCACCCACCTGGTTTCATCTTCTAGCTAGTCCTCCTTTCCCTCCCCACACTATTTTATTCTGGCATCTTCCCCCTTCCTTTCCAGTCCTGCAGAAGAGTCTCAGCCCAAAACATTGAGTGTTCATTCATTTCAATGGTTGCCGCCTGATCTGCTGCGTTCCTCCAGCATTTTGTGTGTGTTACTACATATTCCAAGAGTGCATTTTAGATGATAAATATTCAGAGGGAATACAGAATAAGCTCACAAATGGAAATGGTACCATTATCAAGATATGAGCTTGCATTAGTTGATCAACTGGTAGAGTTTACAAAACTGTTTGTAATACAGAGAAATAGCTTTGTGTCAAAATCAAGATCAAGGTCATTCTGGTGAACCATTAGGTTGCAGTTCCACTGTGATATGATTATACTTATGCACTTTTAGAAGTCATGAATATTTATTGTATATGCACTTTTAGTAGTCATGAATATTTATTGTAGTCTATATTATGCTTTGATTTAGTCACTCAATAGAGTGCCAAAGCAATTTATGCATATTTTTGACCTTTTACATGTATAATAAATATAGTTTTTATAAATCAAACTGTACAATTTTAGTTAAATGAATGACTTTTATCTGTAATCCATGAATAGTGTTAAACATATGTTACAATGGCGAATGGAGTTTTCTATGAACTTAACGTGGTTGACTTCCTCCTTGCTCAGGATTCAGAATTTGGTGGAACATCCCTATAGATTTTCTATTCCTCTGACATGATTCAGATGTTTGTAATTTAAATTTTCGATTCCTTGAAGAGTTAATCTCAGACAAAAATACGGAGTTTTCTAACCATGTAAGATATTGATCACACCTCCCCTGTTTATCTTTATTAATGTTGTAATAAATATAGAAAGCAAAAGGTCTGCTTTCCTATCCTAAGTGAAATTACATTTCTAATTCTGACAATACCTTTATGAAGGTTTTTTTTTAAAATACAGTACATATTAACCCTAAAGAAATCATTTGGATCTGTACCCAGAACTCATTTATCATTGTGACTAATCCCTTAAAACTGGTCACTTTTGTGCCTATTTTCTCTCTGTAAATTCAAATAAATAGTATTTTGTGAATATTTTGCAGTGTTTGGCCCATTCCTGATATCCTTCCCAGTCGGAAATTTCATTGGACACTACTGTACCTGTTGCAATTCACCCAATTGTAAGCTTTGTTTTTCTCTCACATTGTACACATATATTATTAACCTACACAGTTCTTTGTAGTTCCTCGATGTCAGAAATTGGATGAAAACATTACAGTTTATGACCTTTATAAATAATTTAGAATGATGTGGGGAGTACGTCACAGTGAAAATTGTTAACCATGCACATATTTATGAGTGGAACACCACCCCATCCCCTACAATTCCTATTCTAAAAAAAATCGGCGATAATAGGTATTATTGATGAGAGAACCTCCAATAAATTGTAAACTGCAGCTTACTGACCACTCTGTGGACCTGATGGTTACTGTTGATCACAAGGGTTCAAACAATTTGTTCCATGGAGGCTCTTGATGTAATAGAAGCCTTGAATAATCCTGAGGGGAAGAAGCTGAGAGTGACTGTGACCCTAAGAACCAACCAGTCCTGACACACATGTGCGGTTGTAGTAGAGGTTGCAGAAGATCACAGATCACAGTGAGGTCAAAGCAACTTGAATGTTGAGTGTCAGTGTGGTTCCAGAGAAACAAGGTTTAGTTAAGTTTAAAATCATACTGAAAGAATGTCCTAGGGGAACAAATTTCCCACCACAAAAGAGCAAAATTCCAAACAAGTGCAAAGAAATGCGTGCAAAAAAGTTCTACAAATTGCACCATATAGGACTTTGTGAAAAGCAGTCCTGTTATCCATGTCACTAACTTCAAATATACAATTCTCATTAAACCTCATTGAGTTTCAAATTTTCCTAACTACTTAAAGCTGTTTCTTTTACTATGTATGCTGTCCCATACTCCACACTCATCCTTTCTAACTACAACATGAATATTGTTGCCTATTTTAGTTAAGTATTCATTAAGAACCTTAGCCACATTTTTAATCACTATACATAGATTAAATATCTTGCCCCTAAAAACCTCTAGCAAGCTCCTTCCTTCGTAATCCCTTTGTTTTTTGTGCACTCAAAGTAACTCATAATTTTCTTTGCTGCTCCTTGCCAGCATTTTTTTCCATCCTTACCTTTGCTTTCTTCATTTCACACCTAAATTCATTCCTTTCTATATTCTTTCAATCTCTGAGCTATTGGTATATAATTGTTGACGTTTTCCTTTCATTGCCTTAGCCTATTCTCTGTGAAAATCGTTCTCCCGGGGACTCTGGATTTGGCTGCTTTACACTATTTTTTTTGTGAAACATACTTACTCTGAACCCCCTAAATTTATTTCTATAATGCCTTCCATTTCATTGAGAATAATTTATTTTCAAGTAGCTGTTTCATTCCTGCTGCATCATTTCTCTGATTGCTGGCATTGGACTTGACAACTTAAAATGTTTACTCTTAGTTTATCGTTGCCCTTTTCCACAACCTAAAGAGATTGTGATTGTTTTCACAAAAGTGCTTTCCCACTGAAGCGCTGATTATCTGCACAGCTACATTCCCTACACCTAAGTTCATAATTCTCTCATCTAGTCCTCTTAGCTGTCTTGAATCGCTGTTCTTCTCCACTTATTTATGTGGCTTGCTACAAACTCGTTAAAAACATTCTCTTGAGTCCAATTTAGGAATTCTGTGCCCTGAATACACTTATCATTGATTGTGTTGCAGTTAATATCGGCGAATTGAGATAACCCTTTCATCACCCTCTGTCCAGTTTTTACATTGTAGGAATGTGCCTGTATTTCGCTCTTCTGTCTCCTCTGGGACAGTTTGGAGGGGTATAGTGTACCCTTTATGCTCCTCTTTACCAGGTTTCAGTAATAACTATTATACTTCCATGCCTCATTGTACTTTAATTTCATGTTTTGTTTTCTGTGTTTGTTCCAATAAAGTATAATCTATTAAGTGGATCCACACTCCTTCATCATTTATTTTCTGATCTATTTTATATACTCTCTCATTAGCTTTCTGTCTTCCATTTCCATCTCTGACTTACTCCCTTCTGAATTCACGCTCAGCTTCCATCCTCTTGTTAAGCCAGTTTGAACCTTCCCCAACCGCTTTAACAAATTTTCCCATGAGAATATTGGCTCTTGCTTACTGAGGTCTGTGCACGTCCAAGCTTCCTCTGCAATGGTCCCAAAGCTTCAAGAATCTAGTATTCATTTAATACACTAAAAAACAATCATCTACAATGAATACAATTACTAGAAGCTCATGAAGTTATTGACTAAACAAGTAACTACTAAAACCCATCGTTGTTAACTTGGGTTAATAAAACTTTTAATCAAATATGGAATTAATGTGCCGATTGCATGATTAGTTCCAGTTATCAATCAGGTCACTGCAAATTTGCTTGTTAGTATCACTGATGTGTGAATAGACTCAAATTGGAAGGAAATAAATGAGGGGAAACAATGATATCACAAAAGTGGTAACTAGTGAACGATAATTTTAAATAAGTACTTTTTGCATTTTTTCTTAGAGTAATTATTTATGTTGCTTTAAAATCAAAATTTCAAGTTCTGATCCTGATCTGAATGGAAAATTATAATTTCTCCAATGTTAGAAAACATTTACCTCAACACACACACACACACACACACACACACACACACACACACACACAAGGGCATCTCACTGTTCTCAGCAAATACACACTCAGAAAGCACACACTTCCTAGCACACTTCAAAACCACACATTTCTCTAAGTATACATTCACTCAGACCCAGACTGCTCTGAGCTAAATACAATGGAATTTCACATGGCCTTCAATGAACACTTAAGTTCAAAATAAATTTATTGTCAATGTAGGTGTGTACATATATATATACACACACACCTACTTTGACAATAACTATATATATATATATATATATATATATATCACCATTTTCTTGCAGGCATTCACAGTAGAAAAAATATGTAGTAGTATCAATGAAAAACTACATGCAAAGAAAGACTGACAAACAACCAATGTGTAAGTACAATAACTAACTAGCTGAATAAATAAATAATACTGAGAAAACGAGTTTGAGAGTCCTTGAACGTGGGTCCATAGATTGTGGAATCATTTCATAGTTGAGGTGAGTGAAGTTATCCCTGCTGGTTTAGTACCTCTACTTCCCTTTGGTATTGTCATCAGCACATATACTGGGCCACACTGCTTTCAATACATACCTACAAACTGTATACAGTGAACATTCTGTATCTTTGGACTGTTCACTGCCCTTAGTATCAATTCATTAGGAACATACAGTGGGCTCACCACATACACTTCCCTCAGCAAATACAATAAACATGAGGTTTTATGTAAGTCTGTAATGCAAGATCATTGTAAATTATTTCCATGCTTTCCATACCTCCTTTATCCCATGATTTATCAGCACTTTATCAGAAAATCCAGAAACAAGTCATCATTGAGAAGAATTGATTTGGGCATAATTTCGTACTTAATCTGATGAACATTAAAAAAATAAAGGATATTCATTTAAAGTAAATGTTGCTTATTGAATGAGCAACTCAGTCCTGATTGAAAGAAGCCAAAGTTCAAAGGGATATGGTCCAGACGGACAGACACATCCTATATATATATATACACACACACACATATACATATATATATATATATATATATATATATATTGAAAAGCACAAATCAGGAGATGGTTACGTTGAATATCCCTTGGAGTACAGTTAAGTCAATCATCAAAAAAATGGGAAGAATATGGCATAGACGTAAATCCACCTAGAGCAGGCCATCCTCAAAAACTGAGTGACTGTGCAAGAAGGTACGAATGAGAAAGGCCACCAAGTCCACTTAAACAAGTCCCCTCGGAGCGGCTGAACGAGCGGAAATTGAGCAGTTCGGAGTGAGCCCAGAGTCGGAGTTGGCTGGCTGATTTCGGCTGGGAGTTGGCTTGACTGAAAGCTGGCTGTGTTTTGCTCGATGCGTGAATGTGGTTTGGAACCTGTTGAGGGAAAGAGAGTGGGGAAGGAACGGAAATTGCTGGGAGGGGGTCGTGTGGGTCCGGTAATGGCGGACAAGATAAGAGGCGGGGTTGAGGGAAAGAAAGTGGAGAAGGAGAGGGATAGAGAGGTAGGCAGCTGGGGAGAGGTGGATTATTGTGAAGGGAGAAATAAAGGGAATGAGGAGGTAGTGAGGGGTCGGATGAATAAAAACCAAGACAAAGGGAATAAAAGAATAAGAAATGATAGTGGAGAAAGCTCTGAAAGTGAGGAAGATGAAGAAGCTCAGAGAGGAGGTGTTGTCATAATTAGGTTTAATGAGAAGGCTCAGGGACATATGAAGAAAATTAACCCATTTGTGCTAACAACAACTCTGACAAATAAGACAGGGGAGATAGTATTTGCAAAAGTCCTTAATGATGGCAACTTATTGGTAAGATGTGCGAATGAGGAACAACTTGAGAAAGCACTCAAGCTAAAAGAGATAGGAAAATGCAAGGTGGAATACACTGGGAGGGTGGGAGCACAAAATAGTGGTTGTGAAGGAGTGATCATGGGGGTACCAATGAGTATAGATATGGAGGAGTTAAAGAGGAATATCAAAGGAGGGAAAGTAATGAATGTTCAAAGACTGAAAACAACAAAGGAGGGAGTGAAAAAGGAAAGTGAATCAGTATTGATTGAATTTGAAGAAGAAAGAGTGCCAAGGAAGGTGTTCCTGAGTTTCATGAGTTACTCAGTAAGGGTGTATGTGCCAAAACCACTGAGGTGCTATAATTGTCAAAGGTTTGGACACGTGGCTAAAAACTGTAAAAGGCAGAAGAGATGTGGTTAGATGTGGGGGTGATCATGAATATGGAAAGTGCGGAACAGGAGTTCAACCAAAATGCTGCAATTGTGGAGGAGCTCATAATGTTGCATATAGTGGGTGTGAGGTTGTCAGACGAGAGACTAAAATTCAAGAAATAAGAGTGAAAAGAAAGATCACTTATGCAGAAGCTGTAAGAATGTCAAGAGAACAGAATAATGCTCCTAATGAACAGGGAGCAATAGGGATACGAGAGATGCAACAAAGAACAAATGACAGGATTTATGGAGACAAAAAGGTTCTAGTAACATTCATTGCAGGAGTGATTAATAGTACGGCTGAGGTAAAGTCAAAAAGTGACAAAATTCAGCTGGTGGTCAAAGCAGCAGTAAACCATTTAGGGTTAGTAGGACTGACATGGGAGGAAGTGAGGGAGAACTTCAGTAATCAGTCAAGCCAGGAAGTGTCATGTGTTGGTTAATACTAATTATGGTGATTCTTTTACAATGGAATGCAACGAGCTTACTGGCCAATAGCCAGGAATTAAAGCACTTTATTAAAGAAATGGTTGTAAAACCGGATGTAGTGTGTATTCAGGAAACTTGGTTGAAACCAACTTTAGACTTTGTGGTATATGGGTATACAATGATAAGGAAAGATAGAAATCTAGGGGGAAGAGGGTGTTGTGCTATGTTAATCAAGCAAGGTATACCATATAGGGTACTGGAAAAAGGAGATGATCAGGAATACATAGTGGTGGAAGTGTGGGAGAGAGGGGAGGGAGTGGTTATAATTAACTACTACAATCCATGTAAAACTTTGGATTTGGACAGCCTATTAAAGATACAAGGACAAAACAGGCATAAAGTAGTGTGGTGTGCAGATTTCAATGCTCATAGCACAATATGGGGGGATCAGATTACAGATCCAAATGGAAAGGTAATTGAAGATTTGATGGAAGAAAGGGATTTGGTGTGTATGAATGATGGATATAACAACAGGAACTGAGTCAGTGTTAGATATTACATTAGTGTCTAATACCTTGGCTGGCATTAGTAACTGGGGAGTTTGGACTGCTTCAACAGTAGGCAGTGATCACTACCCAGTTTTGTGTTCAGTGGGTGAAAGAGTTGAAGTAAGACCAGGTGGCGGAACCCCAAAGTGGGTGTTTGAAAAAGCTGATTGGGGTAAGTTCCAGAAATTGAGTGAAGAAGGGTTGACAGAGATTGATTTTTCTGAAAATGTAGATGAATTAAACAGTCAGGTGACTTCAGCAATTATCATGGCAGCAGAAGGATCTATACCTAGGAGTAAAAATAGGATGAATAGAAAACTGGTACCATGTTGGACAGAGGAATGTTGTCAGGCTGTAAAAAACAGAAATAGAGCATTCAGGGTAGTTAAAAGAACCCATAATATGCAGCATTTGGTTCAATATAAGAAAGCACAGGCAGTGGTGAGAAGAACTATACGTCAAGCTAAAAGGGCAAGTTGGAGGAGTTTTTGCGACAAGGTAGGAAGAACAACACCTGTGGGAGAGATATGGGGAATGATTAAGAGGATGGGAAGAGATAGAAGGGAATGGGAATATCCAGTAATGATATCTGAGGAGGAAACTGCAGTCTCCAGTAGGGATAAGGCTGAGGTCATGGCCAAGTCATTTGTACTGATACACAGTTCAGAAAATTTGTCTGAAGAAGGGAGAAGAAGAAGGAAAAGAATAATGAGCCAACACCCAGGTGTGTTAAGCAGGAGGGAAGGAACAGATGATATAATTGATGATCCATTTACATTAGCAGAAATGGTGAGAGCAATAAAGAGATCGAGACCAACCTCCCCAGGGAAAGATCTGATTTGCTCTGTGATGCTAAAAAATCTAGGAGAAGGAGCGCTCTTGAAGTTGCTGCATTTTTATAACAGAGTGTGGGAGGAGGGAAGATTACCAAGTGCATGGAAAGAAGCAATAGTAATTCCAATAAGGAAGCCTGGCAAGGATCTGTCAAAACCCACTAGCGACAGACCAATTGCATTAACATCAAGTATATGTAAGATAATGGAAAAGATGGTAACAGAAAGGTTATCATATGAGCTTGAGAAAAGGGGAATGCTGGCAAGTTATCAGAGTGGTTTTAGAAAGGGAAGGAATTCCATGGACTCAGTGATTATGTTAGAGACTGAAATAAGGAAGGCCCAGGCAAATAAAGAGTCAGTAGTGGCAGTGTTCTTTGACATTGAAAAAGCCTATGATATGATGCGGAAGGAAGGATTATTAATTAAACTGCATAAGATGGGGGTTGGTGGGAGAGTTTTTAATTGGATTAAAGATTTTTTGTTTGGTAGAAAAATTCAAGTTCGGATTGGATCAGAATTATCAAAACAGTACATAGTGGAAAATGGCACACCTCAAGGTAGTGTGATTAGCCCGTTACTTCTCATCATTATGATCAATGATGTCTTTACAAAGGTATCAGTGGATATAGGTAGTTCACTGTTTGCGGATGATGGGCCCTTGTGGAAAAGAGGTAGGAACATGGACCATATAATCAGGAAACTACAAGAAGCAATTGATGAAGTGCTGGAGTAGGGTTATGATTGGGGATGTAGATTTTCAGTAGATAAAACTCAAACTGTATTATTTACCAGGCAAATGGTTGAGGTAGGGAAGAAGTTAAGGATGTATGGGGTTGAAATAGAAAGGGTTGCATCATTTAAATTTCTGGGAGTTATATTTGATTCACGATTAACATGGGCAGACCATATCAGGAAAGTTGAGGAGAAATGTAAAAAAGTAATAAATGTGATGAGATGTTTGACTAGTAGGGAATGGGAAGCAAGTTGTTCAGCTTTGAAGAGAATGTATGTGGCTTTAGTAAGATCTGTATTGGATTATGGAAATATAGTATATGGATCAGCATCTAGGTCTCTTATAAGGAAACTGGATGTGATTCAGGCTCAGGCCTTGAGAGTGGGCAGTGGGGCTTTTAAAACGTCACCAGCGTCAGCACTACAGGTAGAAATGGGAATAATGCCTTTGGAACTAAGAAGGATGCAACTGATGGCAAACTACTGGGCTAACTTGCAGGGGCACAATGATTCTCACCCTACTAAAGGGGTGTTGCAGGAGTGCTGGGAAAATGGGAGGTTTCAGAGGGATACCTTTAGTCGGGTAGGGAATGATATCGCGAAAGAATGTGGAGTGTTTGATCTGAGGATAAGTCCTTCAGTAGTTTATCCGGTTGTAGCTCCATGGAAGCTTGTATGGCCTGACATAGACTGGCATTTGTTAGAGGTAAAAAGGAAAGAAAGATATAAAACAGATTTGGTAAATGCATTTAACTGTCATGTGATGGAAAAGTATAGTGATTATACTCACATGTATACGGATGGTGTGAAGGAACCTGAAAAAGGAGTGACAGGGTTTGGGGTGGTAATACCAGCAAAAGAAATTGGAATCAGCAGAACATCTAATAAGTTAGGGGTGTTTACAGTGGAGATGCTGGCAGTGTTGGTTGCATTGCAATGGGTGCAGAAAGCCAGACAAGCCAAAGCATTGATATGTTCAGATTCATCCTCAGTTCTGGCAAGTTTAAGGTCTTTTCACACAAACAGTCGGCAAGATGTACTTTATGAAGTCCTTCAGTTAGTTACAAGAATTGCAAATCAGGGAGGTCAGGTAAAATTTCTATGGGTTCTAGCACATGTAGGGGTGAAGAGGAATGAGAGGGTGGATGAGTTGGCAAAGAGGGCATTAAAGAAAGAAAATGTGGAAATGCACATTAGTATCAGTAAAACAGAGGTTAAGTGTGTAATCTGGGAAAAAGTCAACCGAATGTGGCAAGAAAGATGGGACAGGGAGGGGAAAGGGAGGCATTTATATCAAATACAAAAGGGTGTTGCAGTTACTAGGGTAGGTAATGGAAACAGAAGAGAGGAAATTGTGTGGACTAGGTTAAGGCTGGGGCATTGTGCATTAAACAAAACATTGAAAATGATAGGGAAACACCAGACAGGATTGTGTGAGGAATGTCAGGAAGAGGAGTCAGTAGAACATGTAGTTCTGAGTTGCAGGAAGCATGGGATACAGAGAGAGATGATGAGAAATAAATTAAGGGAGTTGGAGATGCAGGAATTCACATTAAAAGGGTTGCTGGGCATGGATGAGAGAGCACAAGTCTGGGTATTTTTAGCGTTTTTAAGGGGTACAGGGGTTTTTTATAGAATATGACGAATAAACAGGAATAGGATACTAGGATGGTCAAAGATGGGAGAGTGAAGTGTAGGTTTGTATATATATATATATATGTGTGTGTGTGTGTGTGTGTGTGTGTGTGTGTGTGTGTGTGTGTGTATGTGTGTGCATGCGCGATTGGGTGAAGGGATTTAGAATGTATGTCTAGTGCACATTCTGGAGCAGAGGGTGGCGGTAAGGCACCATTAAGCTGGACGCCAACAGCCATAAAACAAGATACAGACAGACAGACAGAGAAAGGCCACCAAGAGACCAATGACAACTCTGGAGGAGTTACAAGCTTCATTGGCTGAGATGGGAAAGACTGTGCATACAATATCTATTGCCCGCAGCTTTATGGGAGAATGGCAAAGAGAAAGCCGCTGTTGAAAAAAACTCACATGAAATCTCGGCTAGAGTCTTCCAGAAGGCATGCGGGAGTCTCTGAAGTCTGCTGGAGAAAGGTTCTATGGTCTGATGAAACCAAAACTGAGATTTTTGGCCATGAGACTAAACACTGTTTGGCATAAACCAAGCACCATACATCATCAAAAACACACTATCCCTACAATGAAGGATGGAGGGAGCTACATCATGCTGTGGAGATGCTTCACTGCAGCAGGTCCTGGAAGGCTTGTGAATGACAGGGTAAAATGACTGCAGCAAAATACAGGGAAATCCTGGAGGAAAACCTGATGCAGTCTGCAAGAGAACAGTGACTTGGGAGAAGATTTGTTTTCCAATAAGACAATGACCCCAAGCATAAAGCCAAAGCTACATAGGAATGGCTTAAAAACAACAAAGTTAATGTCCTGGAGTGACCAAGTCAGAGTCCAGACCTCAATCCAGTTGAGAACTTGTGGCTGGATTTAAGAAAGGCTGTTCAATCGTGATCCCCTTGCAATCTGACAGAGTTTGAGCAGTTTTGTGAAGAGGAATGGGGAAAAATTGCAGTGTCCAGATGTGCAAAGCTGATAGCAACCTACTCACACAGACTCAAGGTTGTAATTGCTGCCAAAGCTGCTTCTAATAAATACTGACTTGAAGGGGGTGAATACTTATGCAATCAATTATTTTGTATTTTATATTTTTAAATAATGTAGATCACTTTGTAGAGATCTGTTTTTACTTTGACGCAAAAGTATATTTTTCTGTTGATCAGTGTAAAAAATGCAAAATTAAATCCACTGTGATTCAATAAAACAATAAAACATGAACTTCCGGGGGGGTGGGTGGGTGACAGGTGAATACTTTTTATAGGCACTGTGTGTGTGTTTGCTTGTGTGTGTGTGTGTGTGTGTGTGTGTGTGTGTGTGTGCGCGCGCATACAGATACACACATACTGTGTGGGTTTCCTCCGGGTACTCCAGTTTCGTCCCACAGTCAAAAGACATACTGGTCAGTAGGTTAGTAGGTCATTGTAAATTGTTCCATGATTAGGCTAGGATTAAATTGGGGGATTGTTGGGTGGCATGCCTGGATGTGCTATATCTGAATAAATAAATAACAGACAGACAAACAATCAAGCAAATAAATAAACAAATAGACAAATCAGCTGGTGGGCAGGTAAATTAATTTATTAATTGATAGGCAAACAACTGGACAGGCAGACCAATAAATAAATAGACAAACAAATGGGTGGGCAGGCAAGTAAATAAATAAATAGATAGATAAATGAGTGGATAGATAGATAGATAAATAAATAGAAAATAAATAACCAACCAACCCATCAATTCCAGGTAGTGGATACGGTCAAATCCATTACAGGTAAAGCCCTCCCCACCATTGAGCACATCTACAGACACTGTTGTCGTAGGAAACCGTTGTCACCGTTGTCACTGTTGTCCATTATAAAGGATCCCCACCACCCAGGTCATGCTCTCTTCTCACTTCTGCCATCAGGAAGAAGGTACAGGAGCCATAGGACCCACACCACCAGGTTCAGGAACAGTTATTACCCTTCAACCATCAGGCTCTTGAACCAGAAGGAATAACTTCACTCAACTTCACTTGGGCCATAGCTGAGCTGTTTCCACAACCCATGGATTCAATTTCAAGGATTCCTCATCTCATATTCTCGATACTTATTGCTTATTTATTTATTATTATTAGTTTTTTTTTCTTTTATATTTACAGGGTCTTCAGTCTTTTGCACATTGGTTGTCTGCCCTGTTGGGTGTGGTCTTTCATTGATTCTATTATGGTTACTTGATTTACTATATATACCCACAAGTAAACAATTCTCAGGGTTGTATATGATAGCATATACAGTGGTATGCATGCAAAAGTTTGGCAACCCTGGTCAAAATTTCTGTTACTGTGACTAGTTAAGCGAGTAAAAGATGAACTGATTTCCAAAAGGCATAAAGTTAAAGATGACACAGTTCTTTAATATCTTAAGCAAGAAAACTTTTTTGTTTCCATTTTTTACAGTTTCAAAATAAAAGGGCCCGAAGCAAAAGTTTGGGCACCTGCATGGCAGTACTTACTAACACCTCCTTTGGCGAGTATCACAGCTTGTAAAGGTTTTTTGTAGCCAGCTAAGAATCGTTCAATTCTTGTTTGGGGGATTTTTGCCCATTCTTCCTTGCAAAAGGCTTCTAGTTCTGTGAGATTCTTGGGCCGTCTTACATGCACTGCTCTTTTGAGGTCTATCCACAGATTCTCGATGATGTTTAGGTCAAGGGACTGTGAGGGCCATGGCAAAATCTTCAGCTTGCACCTCTTGAGGTAGTCCATTGTGGATTTTGAGGTGTGCTTAGGTTCATTATCCTGTTGTAGAAGCCATCCTCTTTTCATCTTCGGCTTTTTTGCAGACAGTGTGATGTTTGCTTCCAGAATTTGCTGGTATTTAATTGAATCCATTCTTCCCTCTACTAGTGAAATGTTCCCCGTGCCACTGGCTGCAACACAAGCCCAAAGCATGATCGATTCACCCCCGTGCTTAGCAGTTGGAGACGGGTTCTTTTCATGAAATCCTGCACCCTTTTTTCTCCAAACATACCTTTGTTCATTGCGGCCAAAAAGTTCTATTTTAACTTCATCAATCCACAGGATTTGTTTCCAAAAGGCATCAGGCTTGTTTAGATGTTCCTTTGAACCTTTTGAATAGAACTTTTTCAAATATTTTGTATCATTTCATTTTTTTTAATTTTAAGTTTCTACATTCACAATTATTCTGAATTTTGTTAATGCAAATTCATCATTCTAGAAGCTATGCTTTCCAAACACACCATAGTTCAGTATGGAGAGGCTGCCTGTAATTGTTGGTGTTGAGTGAGCTGGGGTAAGTGGCATGACTGCTCAGTGCTGAGATATGGGGGCAGGGTTACACCTTACCTGCACAGCGAGAGAAGGCATTACTGAATTGTAACAGCACCTGCTCCATGTTTCGATGGAATGCTCAAATTCTACAATGTCTCTTTCATCACCTTGATACCAACACATTGATGCAATCATGTTGGTTGCTTTATTTCATTAGGAAATTTGAGGAAATTCGATATGCCTCCAAAAACTTACAAACTTCTATAGATGTACAGTGACGAGCATTCTGTCTGGTTGCCTCACTGCCTAGTATGGACACTCTAATGCACAGGATCACAAGAGTCTGTCGAGGGTTGTAGACTCATTCAGCTTTAACACAGTCATAACCTTCCCCACCATTGACAACATCTTCAAGTGACAGTGACCCATGAAGGTGGCATTCATCACTAAGGACCTTCATGAACTGGGTCATGCCCTCTTCTGATTATTACAGCCCAAGAGGAGTACAAGAACCTCACTCAATGATTCAGAAACAGTTTCTTCCCTTCCGCCTGAAAATTTCTGAATGGCCCATGAACCGATGAATGTAAACTTGGTATTCATTTTTCACCCAATTTATTAATTTTTGTAATTTATTGTAATTTTCTGCCTCTGCACTGTCCTGCTGCCACAACACAACAAATTGTAAGTCATCCAAAGTAGTGGTAATAAATCTAGTTCTGGTTCTGGTTCTGATTCTGATCTCTTGATTTTGTGATGTTAACTTTATCTCAAACCTTTCTTTGTTTTCTCTCACAATTCTCCCCAGACCAGAGAGTTCTCAATGGTAGCAAGCCCAATGATGGTTGCTTGCCATTGAACTTGTTACCACTGAGGAACCTCTGGACTGGAGAGAACTGATCAGCCAAAAAGAGAGGGAGGCAAAAGCTTCTATTGATCCAATGGATACCTCCCTCCAATGCTCAATTGTCATGATCATTGAGACAAGGTCATGTTCCACTGATGTCCTTGAGTCCACTACATAGAATGTGAAAAATTCCTCACATGAAGCCTATGATTAGAAATTCTAACCCAGACAATACACACTGTGTGTACTAAAATAGTATTTGCACAAAGTTTTGATCAAAACCAGCTCTAGTCCCACATGTTGTACTACTCTAACACATGTTTTCTGTTTTTATGTAATTTTCCTTTATGTTTTATTGAGTTATCATAACTTTTGGTAACTAATGAGGTCAGTAGTTTCCAAAAATAAGTTTGGAAAGCTTAGCTTCCAGAATGATGGGATTGCATTGACAAAATTCAGAACAAGGAATTTAAAATGGGGAAAAAGAACTTATAATACGAATCCTTTGATAAATACATAAAAAGGAGAAGTCCTGACGAAGGGTCTCGGCCTGAAACGTCGACTGCACCTCTTCCTACAGATGCTGCGTGGCCTGCTGCATTCACCAGCAACTTTGATGTATGTTGCTTAAAAAGGAGAAGGTCAGTTTTGGAGACGAGAAGAACAGCAGAAATGTGTGCTTCATGATGTAATGCAAGTTACAAAAATATTTGTTTTTCTGTGCGGGATTCTGCAAGAACAGCTTCTAAATTACTTTACAAGGTGTTAAGCTGATGTAGTCTTACAAGTTGTAAAATAAGAAACGTGCCAAAGATAGAAACCCTTATAATGATATCCCAGATTTATATCATATAGTTGTTTCTTTAACAAAGTAAAGATCACTTGTATAAATATTTTAAAAGCAAAATATAACTTGGCAGAAATACAGAAAACGCTGTAAATAATTAACATGCAACTGTCGGATTGGATAACATTTCCTCTGTAGGTATCTGAGCCTGATATACTGGTGAAAAGAGATTGAACTAAAGACTGCTGGCTGTAATAACTTAATTTTACAGTGGTGAACAAAATCATCAACCAACATCAAACATTAACTGAAGGTTATGAATTAAATAAATGTAACCTCAATAGAGTATCAATCAATGAGAAATTGAGATACACTAAAGATCTGTCCAAGTTTTAAAGCAAGATTCAAGATTCAAAGTATACTTATTATCAAAGTACGCATGCAGTATACAACCTTCAGATTCGTCTTCCCACAGACAGCCACAAAGCAAAGAAAAACCATGGAACCTGTTCAAAGAAAAACATCAAACCCCCCAACGCACAAAAAAAGAACAAGTCGTGCAAACAGCAAAAAAAATGGGTGAAAAACACAGAATATAAAACATCAAACCACAAAGTCAGTTTGGAAATAGTGAATAGTAATGCATTTCCACCTACAATGTAAATAAACTACACCCTGTGTCAGAGCCTAACTGGAAGTGGAAGGAGAGTCTTTGAGGGATCGATCTTTTTTTTGCACTACTTTTGAATTTTAACATCCACAACAGAGTTTGAGATTGAAATATAGTTGAGTGATCATGATGCCTTGCATTAAATGCAGATGGCATTCTGTCCATATGACACAGAAGCAGAATTAGGCCATTCAGTCTATCAATGATTAAATCTGTTTTTATTGTTAAAGATACTTAATAACTTGGAGAAGTGAGAGACTGCAGATGCAACACACAAGAAGGTGGAGAAACTTGGCAGGTCAGATCACATCTACAGACATCCCACCTCTCCCTGAAGGTCCGTTAGTCTCCCACATACCGATAGTGGCTCCCTAACGCCCGGAAATTATGTACAACATCCCGGAAATGATTCTTTTGAGAGGGAGAAGGAAAGGGAGAGCGAGCATCCTGATTGGTCTCTCTTCGTGCTAAGAGTGGTCCCCAACCAGCGAGGAAACAATATGATTTGGCGATCTGAAACGATATGAGTCAACTGCACCTTTGCTCATTCCCTATCACACACTGTTGAATTTTAACGCACGTGAGGTCATCCGTGACCTATTTGTGAATGTCCCCGGTGAATCATCCAGGTCAGTGCAGGAAAAAGATCAACTCCTCCAGCTTGCAAATGACGATGGGCTGAAAAGTATGTTTGACATCACATCTCTGCTGGCATCCTGAATCAAAGTCAAGGCTGAATATCCTGAGATAGCCACAAAAGCACTGAAAACGTTGCTTCCATTTCCAACATATTTCTGCGAAGCAGAGTTTTCTGTAATGAATGCAACAAAAATTAAATTGTGGAATAGACTGGACATAAGGAACCCCCTACGAGTATCGCTGTCTCCCATCACCCCTCGATAGGACCGTGTTGTTGCAGGAAAACAAGCCCAGGGCTCCCACTAATTCAGCGATATTGGTGTGTTGCAATGATTTTATATGTTCATATGAGGAAAATATCCGCTGTGTGTTTAATATCCAAACATTACTTAAAATGGTATGATGCTATTGACTTATAAGTGACTTATAATTCAGTGGTTCCCAACTTCTGGGCCGCGAAGAATACAGCGGTGGCCGGAACGCACCCAGCACATCTTTAAGAAAAAAGTCGAAATAAACAAGGTAATTAATTAGGTGCCACCCGGCACGTAAATGTCGACCCAGATCGGAGGTGATTGCCAATTGCCGATAGCGTCATCTCTGATCTGGGCCAACATTTACGTGCTGGGCAGCACCTAATCAATTAGCTTGTTTATTTCGGCTTTTTTCTTAAAGATGTGCTGGGTGCACTCTGGCTACCGCTGCACCCCTGCATTCTTCGCAGCCCGGAGGTTTGGGACTACTGTTATAATTGACTTATCACTACATTCATGTGAGGAAAATATGTGCTGTGTGTTTAATATTAAATTCATTAGATAAACCCCTTTAGAAACGAAATTGAGTGTTTTAGCCACTTACAAGTGACTTATAGTTGACTTATCACTTATATTCCGGTCACGTTTAACACCCACCACCGCCCCCGCCCCCCCCCCCCCACCGGGTCAGCTGGTCCACAAGAATATTGTCAATAATAAACTGGTCCGTGGTGCAAAAAAGGTTGGGGACCCCTGATTTGAACTAGCTGGCTAGCTGCCAAGGAGCTACGCTATTGATGTCCTACATGATGAGGCCAAACTCCCTGTAGACTTGCTTAAAGTTGTAACAGAATAAACATGATAATATAATATAATATAATATAATATAAGTACATATTTTAATGTCACATTTGCTGCATATACCCAACTTGGTTTACAGATTAGACGAAATTACTAAACAAAGTATTACATACACACATACACCCTTGGAGGTCGACGGTGGGGGGGGGGAGAGATATGGGGTTGCGGGATTGGGGGTACTACCTCCCTGAAATGGTGGTGCTACCTCCCTGAAATGAGTTTTTGCAGGGTGGGATGTCTGCATCGAT
This sequence comes from Mobula hypostoma, assembly GCF_963921235.1. Lineage (NCBI taxonomy): Eukaryota > Metazoa > Chordata > Chondrichthyes > Myliobatiformes > Myliobatidae > Mobula > Mobula hypostoma. The sequence continues at coordinate 103,250,084 of NC_086098.1, read as the reverse complement.
GAGGGGAAATGGAGTAGTCATCATTTCGAATCAAGGTTCTGCATTGATTACGTATTTTGCAACTAAAATAATTAATCCACTTAAATAAAAAAAAGATACTAAATACTCAATGTAACTTTTGAAATGAACTTGTGTTATCACAGACAATTTCAGAAGCCTGTTTACACACGACAATTTTTGTTTACTTCAATAGGATGTTTAGGTGGTTTTGACTGAAGAATTAATGTTCAGCAATACCTCTTTCATCACAAGTAATGAAGCAGTGGAACCATTAACTTGAACCAGCTAGACAGTGACTTAAATTGCTATCATAAAAGCAGAAAGTGTTGGAAACATGCAGCAGGTCAGGCTGCATCTGTGAAAAGAGAAACAGTTAACGTTTCTGATCTGGGATTTTTCAACAGATAAATTGACTATTTTATATATTAAAAAAAATCACTGTTTTCTTTCCGAGACAGCAGCATACTGAACTCCGGATTATATACTCAAACCATAGGGTTTTTCGGAAAATCATGGAAATCTACCTTTAAAGCATGATTCATATAATTACTACCAAACATAAAAAAGGGTTTTGAAAAGTTGGTGCATGGCCTATGGCAAAAGTTAAGGTAATATCAAGGACACTTTGTTCATAATCTTCCAACTTCTGTGGTTGTATTTTTTTTCTGTTCATGCTTTGTGAGGCACACCATTACACACGAAAGCTCGTATTTTGTTCAAGTAAGATCAAGGACCTAAAAAATAAACTTTTTACTAATTGGACCTTGGAGCAAGACAATGAAAAGATATTGTAAAAAATTACTATAAGGGTCAGAGCCGTCTCTATTTCCTGAGGAGACTGAGGTCCTTTAACATCTGCCGGACGATGCTGAGGATGTTCTACAAGTCAGTGGTGGCCAGAGCGATCATGTTTGCTGTTGTGTGCTGGGGCAGCAGGCTGAGGGTAGCAGACACCAACAGAATCAACAAACTCATTCGTAAGGCCAGTGATGTGGGGATGGAACTGGACTCTCTGATGGTGGTGTCTGAAAAGAGGATGCTGTCCAAGTTGCATGCCATCTTGGACAATGTCTCTCATCCACTACATAATGTGTTGGTTGGGCACAGGAGTACATTCAGCCAGAGACTCATTCCACCGAGATGCAGCACAGAGCGTCATAGGAAGTCATTCCTGCCTGTGACCATCAAATTTTACAACTCCTCCCTTGGAGGGTCAGACACCCTGAGCCAATAGGCTGGTCCTGGACTTATTTCCTGGCATAATTTACATATTACTATTTAATTATTTATTGTTTTATTACTATTTAATTATTTATGGTGCAACTGTAACGAAAACCAATTTCCCCGGGGATCAATAAAGTATGACTATGACTATGATTATGACTAAATAATGCACATTCTACATCTCCATATAATTTGAAACAAATGCATTGTCATTTTTAATAAATTCCTTTGTGTATAATTTCAAATCCACTTTCTCTATTCATGCTGTACCTTTTATTGATGTATAGACATAAAGCCTCAAGTCTCTTTATTCCTGTATTCTTATTAGAATTGTGCCTTCTAGATTATATTGGTTCTTTTCATATCAGTTGTAACTGCAACACAACACATGGACGCTAACAATATACCTTCAGTTAATTTTGAACGTTATTTCAGAATTTCTAGGCAGATATGACTCAAGGATTACATTTAATGAAGGGAAACTATATATAGGGCACAAGCGCCTTAAAACTGGAATTTATATTATCAACAAAGAAAGCCAAGAATTGAACTTGGCATCCTTTTATTTTCTTTAACATGTTAAGGAATATATTGCAGTCTATTTCAGTGTAGCTGATTTCTCTTGGATTGTTCTCTGTGCTTGGAGCGCGAAAAGGAAGAAATGAAAAGTCAATTTGGCTGATGGAGAAGGAAAATAGACTTAATAATATCAAACATTATCAGGTAATGGTCTTGTAAGGTTCTCAGGGACATCTTATTGTATTCCAGGATATAAGTAAATGAAAGCCATTATTATAAATGTCCACCTACTTTTTAGGTGACTTCTTAAACTACCAACATACACATTTTGTGATGTGGAAGGAACTCAGAGCATTCTGCAGAATGCATTCAATCAGAGTGAGAATGTGCACAAACCACACAAACAATACCAGGCAGCAGATTAATTTTATTTAACTTAGCGACAGAGTGCAGAATAAGCCCTTCTAGCACTTCGTGCCACACCACCCAGAAACCCAACAACCTCAATTATCTCCAGCCTAATCACAGGACAACCAATTAACCTACCCAGTATGTCTTTGGACTGTGGGAGGAAGCCAGATTACAGAGGGGAAAGCCATGTATTCCATGGGGAGGATGTTCAGAGACTCCTTACATAATGATGTCAGAATTGAACTCTGAACTCTGGAATGCCCAGAGCTGTAATAGCATTGCACCAACCACTACACTTCTGCTAGCTCCCCTCTGTGCCACCAGTCGCTCACAGATGGGAAAGATTTCCCGTACTAATTTACTCATAAGTCTGTGTCAATTGTAATTAAATGCTAACTTATACTCAATAAAAGTGAAAATATACCCAATAAAATTTTTAAAAAGGGGGAAGAAATATCAGTAAACAACAGCCAGGCTATGTTGTTACCATAGGGTTAGGTGATTCGTTGGGGTGAACTGTGCCACACACACACAAGCACACACACACGCCCACTCACAAAGAGACATCATTTAATTAGAACATTCATCAATTAGATTCAGATTCAGATTTATTTATCACATGTACATCAAAAATACAGTGAAATACATTATTTTCATTGTTAACCAACACACCTAAGGATGTGTTGGGAACAGTCCGCAAGGGTTGACACACATTCCAGCGCCAGCATAGCATGTCCACAATGTTCAGCACAGCAACACAGGCAGCAAATTATTGCTAACAAAGAAATAAGATTTTACCACAGAACTTGTACAATATTATACATTACTGTATGTTTAACTCCTATTTCCTTGGAACCATGTCAAAAAGTTAGAAACCTCTGCTTCCCCTCCATTGCTTTTAAGTAGCAGTGTTCTCAATTAGAATATTATGTGTAGCACCCACGGGAGTCTCGTGCTGAGAGCATTGAAAACAGTCCCTGATGTCCCATGATATTCCTCCACAAGCAACCTGACCACACACACACTGTCTAAATACACAAACTTACCGCACACATGCTAAAACGACAAAATGACATACTTCTTAATCAATAGACCAGTTTTTGTAACACAGCCGGATATGTTGAAATATTTTGCAGAAGGGAAATTATGTACATTAATTAGTACCAGCATCAAACCAATGTGTTTTAGAACATAAAATTAATAATTTTGCAAGTTATTTGGGTATTCAATCTTGTCAGTATTTACATTAACAAATGCAAGGAACCATTTGCAGCTGCTCTGCATTAGCTGATCAAACAATCAATCTTATTATCATGGCTTAATCCTTCAACTAAAATATTGCTATTGACCTTTGTAACTTTCTCTGGCAGCAGACATAGGTGAAGAATTATGACATGGAAGACATAAGGACAATACAAATGGTAGACAGCTAAATACTCTGTGTCTGTCCACTTTAAACTTTAGATGGTCATAAAAAATTAGTTTATTATTGTCACATGTAGTGAAGTAAAGTGTAAAGCTAGCCCTTCATACCATCCATATAAATCAATTCATTACAATAGTGCATTGAAGTCAATAACAGAGTAAGGAACAGTTACGAAAGAGCCATGCAGGTAGGCAGTAAGGTGCAAAATCATGTAAGATGCTGGTGTTTTTGCAATCCAAATATTCTTTCGAAGTCAAGAACGAGGCATAAAACGTGTTGCTTATGACTGTTTTATTAAGTGTGACAAGAACAAAGAATGAACAAAGAAAGGCAAAGGAAAAGAAGTTGTGATTGTTTCATGCTCAGAATCAGAATAAGAATCAGGTTTATTATCACTGGCATGTGACGTGAAATGTGTTAATTTAGCAGCAGCAGTTCAATGCAATACATAATCTAGCAGAGAGGGAGAAAAAAAATAAATAAAATAAAACATAATAATAAATAAACAAGTAGATCCATTATGCATATTGAATAGATTTTTTAAAAATGTACAAAAATGGAAATACTGTATATTAAAAAAGTGAGGTAGTGTCCAAAGCCTCAAAGTCCATTTAGGAATCGGATGGCTGAGGGGAAGAAGCTGTTCCTGAATCACTGAGTGTGTTCCTTCAGGTTTCTGTATCTCCTACCTGATGGTAACAGTGAGAAAAGGGCATGCCCTGGGTGCTGGAGGTCTTTAATATTGGACGCTGCCTTTCTGAGATACCGCTCCCTAAAGATGTCCTGGGTACTTTGTAGGCTAGTACCCAAGATGGAGCTGACTAGATTTACAACCTTCTGCAGCTTCTTTCGGTCCTGTGCAGTAGCCCTTCCATACCAGACAGTGATGTAGCCTGTCAGAAAGCTCTCCACAGTACAACTATAGAAATTTTTGAGTGTATTTGTTGACGTGCTAAATCTCTTCAAACTCCTAATAAAGTATAGTCGCTGTCTTGCCTTCCTTATGATTACATCAATATGTTGGGACCAGGTTAGCTTCTCAGAGATCTTGACATCGAGGAACTTGAAGCTGCTCACTCTCTCCACTTCTGATCCCTCTATGAGGATTGGTATGTGTTCCTTCATCTTGCCCTTCCTGAAGTCCACAATCAGCTCTTTTGTCTTAATGACGATGAGTGCCAGGTTGTTGCTGCAGCACCACTCCACTAGTTGGCATATCTCACTCCTGTATGCCCTCTCGTCACCACCTGAGATTCCACCAACAATGGTTGTACCGTCAGCAAATTTATAGATGGTATTTGAATTATACCTAGCCACACAGTCTTGGGTATAGAGAGAGTAAAGCAGTGTGCTAAGCACACACCCCTGAGGTGCGCCATGTCAATCATCAGCGAGGAGGATATGTTATTACCAATCTGCACAGGTTGTGGCCTTTCGTTTAGGAAGTTGAGGATTCAATTGCAGAGGGAGGTACAGAGGCCCAGGTTCTGCAACTTCTCAATCAGGATTGTGGGAATGATGGTATTAAATGCTGGGCTATAGTCGATGAACAGCATCCTAATGTAGGTGTTTGTGTTGTCTAGGTGGCCTAAAGCCATGTGAAGAGCTATTGAGATTGCTTTTGCCATTGACCTATTGTGGCGATAGGCAAATTGCAATGGGTCCAGGTCCTTGCTGAGGCAGGAGTTCAGTCTAGTCATAAACAACCTCTCAAAGCATTTCATCACTGTCGATGTGAGTGCTACTGGGTGATCGTCATTAAGGCAGCCCACATTATTCTTCTTAGGCGCTGGTATAATTGTTGCCTTTTTCAAGCAAGTGGGAACTTCTGTCCATATCAGTGAGAGGTTGAAAATGTCCTTGCATACTCTTGCACCGGTTTTCAGAGCCTTACCAGGTACTCCACTGGGACCTTCTGCCTTTGTTCATGAAATTAATTCACATGTGAGCTAAGCTGCTAGTTGCGCCTCTGTTCGTGTTACTCTCTTATTGGTCAGGTTCCTGATAAATTCCAAAAACTTGAGCATAAGAAACCCAGGCTGTGAATTTTGTGCAGTAAAGAATACCACACTGCCATCTTTCTGATTAAATGTTCCATGTACCGTCAATATGGATGATAAACATTTTAAAGGAGGACTTCATCAAGTGCAAGAGAATTATCTATGTTTCCCAGTCAATCTTATCTTTCATTTTTTTTCCTTTCCAAAAAAAGATTCACTTCAAAAGGGAAGAGATTACAGACTACGGTGGGAAGCGAGGGAGGAGATTGCTGAGCCTCTTGCAATGATCTTTGCGTCATCAATAAGGACGGAAGAAGTACTGGAGGATTGGAGGGTTGCAAATGTTCTTCCCTTGTTCAAGAAAGGGAGTAGAGATAGCCCAGAAATTATAGACCAGTGAGTCTGACTTCAGTGGTGGGCAAGTTGCTGAAGATCCTGAGAGGCAGGATTTATGAGCATTTGGAGAAACATAATCTGATTAGGGATAGTCAGCATGGCTTTGTCAAGGGCAAGTCATGTCTTACGAGCCTGATTGAATTCTTTGAGGAAGTAACAAAACACATAGATGAAGGTAGAGCAGTGGATGTAGTGTATATGGATTTCAGTAAGGCATTTGATAAGGTCTCCCATGCAAGACTCCTTCAGAAAGTAAGAAAGCATGGGATCCAAGGTAACTTGCTTTGTGGATCCAGAATTGGCTTGCCCACAGAAAGTGAAAGGTGGTTGTAGATGGTTCATATTCTGCATGGAGGTCAGTGACCAGTGGTGGTGTTCTGCAATCCCTCCTCTTTGTGATTTTTATAAATGACCCTGAAGAAGAAGTAGAAGGGTGGGGTTAGTAAGTTTGTTGATGACACAAAGGTTGGGGGTGTTGTGGATAGTTTGGAGGATTGTCAGAGATTACAGCGAGACATTAATAGGATGCAGAATTGGGTTGAGAAGTGGTAGATGAACTTCACCCCAGATAAGTGTGAAGTGGTTCATTTTGGTAGGTCAAATTTGAAGACAGAATATAATATTAATAGCAAGACTCTTGGCAGTGTGGAGGATCTGAAAGATCTTGGGCTTCATGTCGATCGGGCACTCAAAGCTGCTGCACAGGTTGACAGTGTTGTTAAGAAGGCATATGTTGTGTTGGCTTTCATCAACTGTGGGATTGTGTTCAAGAGCCGTGAAGTAATGTTACAGCTATATAAGATTTCGGTAGACCCCACTTGGAGTACTGTGTTCAGTTCTGGTCACTTCACTACAGGAAGGATGTGGATACTATAGAGAGAGTGCAGAGGAGACTTACAAGGCTGTTGCCTGGAGTGGAGGGTGTACCTTATGAGAATAAGTTGAGTGAACTTAGCTTTTTTCCTCTTGGTGTGATGGAGGATGAGAGGTGTGAGATGATGAGGGGCATTGATTGTGTGGATAGTCAGAGGCTTTTTCCCAGGGCTGAAATGGCTAACACAATGGGACATAGTTTTAAGGTGCTTGGAAGCAGGTACAGAGGGGATGTCATGGGTAAGTTTTTCACTCAGAGAATGTGTGTGAAATACACTAGAATGTTACCTGGGTTTCATCTCCTAAGTTACAGAAAAAGATTGAACAAGTTGAGTCTTTACTCTTTGGAGCATAGAAGGTCGAGGGGGGACTTGATAGAGGTATTTAAAATTATAAGGGGGATAGATAGAGTTGACGTGGATAGGCTTTTTCCATTGAGAGTGGGGGAGATTCAAACAGGAGGACATGAGTTGGGAGTTAAAGGGCAAAAGTTTAGGGGTAACATAAGGGGTAACTTCTTTACTCAGAGAGTGGTAGCTGTGTGGAACGAGCTTCCAGCAGAAGTAGTTGAGGCAGGCTTGATGTTGTCATTTAAATTTAAATTGGATAGCTATATGGACAGGAAGGGAATGGAGGGTTACGGGCTGAGTGCAGGTCAGTGGGACTAGGTGAGAGTAAGAGTTCGGCACAGACTAGAAGGGCCGAGATGGCCTGTTCCCATGCTGTAATTGTTATATGGTTATATGGTTATATGGTTATAATGTTTGTAAATGTTAGCACTTCTTTCTAGTCACAAATGCAAATTGCTGATATATTGAATGAGTGGAAGGGTTCCTAAGTCTGGAAGCACTCCACTGCTAGCTAAGCTATTCTGAGAAGTCACAATCAGAATCAGGTTTATTATCACCGGCATGTGACATGAAATTTGTTAACTTAGCAGCAGCAGTTCAATGCAATACATAATCTAGCAGAGAGAGAGAGAAAAAAAACATAATAAATAAACAAGTAAATCAATTACATACATTGAATAGATTTTTTAAAAATGTGCAAGAATAGAAATACTGTATATTAAAAAAAACGAGGTAGTGTCCAAGGCTTCAATGTCCATTCAGGAATCGGATGGCAGAGGGGAAGAAGCTGTTCCTGAATCACTGAGTGTGTGCCTTCAGGCTTCTGTACCTCCTACCTGATGGTGACAGTGAGAAAAAGGCATGCCCTGGGTGCTGGAGGTCCTTAATAATGGACACTGCCTTTCTGAGACACTGATCCCTAAAGATGTCCGGGGTACTTTGTAGGCTAGTACCCAAGATGGAGCTGACTAGATTTACAACCTTCTGCAGCTTCTTTCGGTCCTGTGCAGTAGCCCTTCCATACCAGACAGTGATGCAGCCTGTCAGAATGCTCTCCACAGTACAACTATAGAAGTTTTTGAGTGTATTTGTTGACATGCCAAATCCCTTCAAACTCCTAATAAAGTATAGCTGCTGTCTTGCCTTCTTTATGACTACATTGATATGTTGGGACCAGGTTAGATCCTCAGAGCTTGACACCCAGGAACTTGAAACTGCTCACTTTCTCCACTTCTGATCCCTCTGTGAGGACTGGTATGTGTTCCTTCATCTTACCCTTCCTGAAGTCCACAATTAGGTCTTTCGTCTTACTGACGTTGAGTGCCAGGTTGTTGCTGTGGCACCATTCTACTAGTTGGCATATCTCATTCCTCACTCCTGTAGATGAGAAATAAACAGAATTCTAGTGATAATAATTAACCTAAAAAACAGGCAGATTCAAATGGCTTGACACCTGCTACAGGAGATTAAGAAGCTCCTAGTAAAATACAGAATCAACTGCTATACTTTCTGGAAAATGCATTGAACAATTACATTTATATAGATGATTACATAAAAATGCAAGCAAGCATAGGAAAGTTGAACAACAGGGAGAATAGGAGAAAAAATAACAATTCTACATGCACTTTAACCCAACAGTCACAACGAGGTAGATTATAAGGTCAAGAATCTATCTGATTGCATTAGAGAAACATTCAAATAGTGCTTTAACAGTAGGGTAGGTAGAAGTTATTCTTGAATCTGCTGATTCAGTCTTTCATATCTTCTGCCCATGAGAGGGTGTTGAAGAGAAATGTCCAGGAAGAATGTTTTAACCCAGATGGTGGTTAGAATCTGGAGTGCACTGCCAAGAGGGTGGTGGAGGCAGATACGCTCACAATGTTGGTCTCCAGATGAGCACTTCAATTGATAGTGAATAGAAAGTTACTGAACAAAGGCTTAAAATCAGACCAGATGGTACTTCCTTCAATCAGTATAGTTAGCCAAAGAGCCTGTTTCTGTACTGTATAACTATAACTCCATACAGTGAAACTCTAAAAATCCACTGCTTGACTATTCAGAAATCTCAATGCTTTGTCATTTGTTCATTTTGACCTGCTTCCCATATGTCCTTTAAACACATCAGAGCTCCAATTCTCACATACCTTGGTTCTGGCTCTTATGCTGACTTTAAACGGGGGCATTGCTCCCTTTAAAACCACCAGGGCTCCATTTCTCATGTTCTTTATAATCGTATCATGTTCACTGGAAAAATATATTACAATACTGTAGAACAACTAAGAAAAAGAACATTAAAGATGTGTTGGAGTATGAATAGGAGTAACAGTCTATAGTCTGGAAAATCTGCCAGCCAAGTACCAACAAAGTCCCTAGTGTAATGTATGGATCTATTTTTTTCAGAGCAATGACCCCCTACCCCTTAGCAGTACCTATTGATCTGTTGTCAGCACATGTGCTGTTCTCTATACATGCACATTGTTCTCTCTCTCTCTCTCTCTCGCTGCAATGTGAATACACCAGTTAAAGCCATCTCCCACATCCGTGCTTTATTTAATTGATATGTAGTTTTGCACAGACGCAACAAATTGGCAACAGGTGTGAACTTGAATGTCAGAAAATATCACAAATTGCACCGACAGCTACGAGATGAAACAGCGAGAGTTAAACAGCACGGGAAAGCTGAAGGACCTGTGAGTAACAGTGAAAGATGTGCTGAACTTAAAAGTGAAAATAACATGGTGGTGACTTCAGTCAGGAAAGTTGATGAATTTGATGCGCTAATGAAGGCTGGGAGTCATATATCGAGAGGGTGGAGCTACATTGTAACGTGAACAACATGGAGGAATAAAATAAAGTTCCTATGCTTTTTAGCTTAATTGGTGCAAGGATGTCTCTTATGCTACCTAGTAACCTCTGAAAAGCCAGCAAGCAAGAACTTCGATGCAATTGTTACAATTTTACAAAATTACTTAAACCCTAAACCACTGGTAATAGTTGAGAGATTTAGATTTTACAAAAGGAACTGGTCAACAGATAAAAGCATCTCTGAATACATTGCAGAACTGTGCAAACTTTCCCAGTGCTGTGACTTTAGAGATGGACTTTCTGATGTATTAAGGGACAGGATTTTATGTGGTATGCATAGACAAAGCATTCAAAAGAGGCTACTGTCCAAAAGAGACCTAACCTTAGAACGGGCATTGACCATTGTAATATCATTAGAGACTGCAGCAAAGGATGCAGCAGAACTACAGAAAAGGAGGTTAGAATATGACATGCACAAAATGTCCCTAAATGGGGCAAAAAGCCAAAAATGTTACTGATGTGGCAAATCCTCCCATGATGCAAATGACTGTTGGTTCAAAGAAAAAGTGTGAAGAAAGTGTCACAGACAAGGTGACACAAAGAGAGTGTGCAAGTCAGGTAAAAAGCACAATCAGAGGGAAAACCCCACACTGAGTGAAGGGTTTCACACACAAAACTAAACAAATGCATAAAAAGACCAAATGCGACTGAGTCTGATGAAGTTGAGCTGTCATGCCTAGAATTGCATGGTATTACTGAAGCAGATCACAAAATCATAAGGGTCTCAAAAGCATTGTCTGGTGTAAAATTGAAAATGGAACTGGACACAAGGTCAACTTTGTCTTTAATTTCAGAGGCTGATTACAACAGATTGTTTTCTAAGCTACCATTAGAGAAGACCTCAGTGTTCCTAAAGACCTACCAGATCAAAAATGTGACTCCCAAAGGCAAACTGAAGGCAAATGTGACATACAGTTTGGATGCTAAACACACCAATTAGAGCTTTATGTATTGAAAAGTGGACAGCCAGCACGTTTTGGATGTGAATGATTGAAAAAATCCAACTAGACTGGCACTCAATTAAATTTCTCAGTGTAGCATCAACAGGCAACTGCAGCCCAAGTGGTAGCACTAACCAGAGGCTGCCACAGCTGCTTAATGCTAATCAGAAGGTGTTTGAGAAGGGTATAGATAAACAGATGGAAGACTTGGCCAAAAGTTGATTGTCAAAAAGTTCAAAATGCACCCCTAAGGTGCCATTACACCTGTGGGAGTGATTGTTTTCACCATGGCAAAGAGTACATTTTGACTTTGTTGTCCTATTCATGGAATCCATGTTCCTGATTGTTGTGGATGCTCATTGGAAGTCGCCGGCGATTATACTAATGAAATCAACCACCTTAGCAAAAACTGTCTCTGTTCTGAGGACTATCTTCACCAGAAACGGCTTGCCAGAACAAATTGTGAGTGACAATGGACCACAATACAGGTCAGAAGAATTCCGACATTTCATGAAGAGAGAAAAATGGCATCAGACATTTCAAGTCAGCTCCTCGCCATCTAGCAACAAACGGGTTAGCTGAAAGCCAACTGTATGTGAAAGAGCGAATAGGATCTAGAATGTTAGATTCCATCTCCCGTACCCAACTTTGAGTCCTGTCCATTAATGGTGCAGATAAACCTAGGTTATGTATTTAACTATATTGAATTGTAACGATGATTAAGTTATTGTAGTAGTATCTGGAGGCTTGGAATATTAATCGGGAACCATGAATTTGACTCACACTGGGAAATTGTATTCAGATTACTGAGCAAATCTGGAATAAGGAAAAATGGTATCAATAACGTTGCTGCTCAGTTCTGGGAGGAATTAGAGAGAAGAAATTCCAACTCTAGTAGCACCATCTACATACATAAAAAAAGAAAAGGAAGAAATTGAAAAAAAATAGAGATACCAATAAGGGCATTATGTTTGCAAGCAGTTTAAGACAGAAATTATTTTCTACTTAATGTGAACAGCAATTAAAGCAAAATCCATTTCTGATGAACTTGTTTACAATCTATTCGAATTTGTTATTGTTAAACATCAGTGAAATAAACTTTTGCAGCAATTGACTGATGATCATTCCAGGTCCAAAATAATCTGCCACAGGCATATCCTAAAATAAATGAGGCTTATGAATGGAAACAATTCATATGTCACACAAAGCTTAGCTGAAGCACAGAATCAAACAATGTGAGAGGGTGAAGAAGGACTGATGACTGTGTCACTTGCCATTAAAAGATATCAGTGGTGTGTGACAGCTTGAAACCCATGCTGCATTCATTATTGGTTTGAGTTTCACTTTTTTGGACATTTACAAATTTGTTTTATTTCAGAAATATTATTGAAGAAATCAAAAACAGTTTAACTGATTCAATATCTTTTCCCATTTCATACGCAATATGTGATAAATCATTCCAAGCATGACTTATCGAGGTGTTTAATCTTTGCAGATCTTTTCTATTTAATTGTCAAAGGTTTGGATTTTATTGAAATATTAATGGTGAAGATATCAATATTTACCATTATTATAAGGTGAATTTAACCATTCTAGAAGAGAAAATAAAACAGAAACGTACAGCAAGACTCCTATAAACCGCTATCCAATGATTAAAAAGCCGCAATGGTTTGGGTCATTGGGTAACAATCGTTATGCTCCCTTCCTACTCAACAGGCCCAGAGCTTCCATGATCCTGCCCCACTCAGTGGAGCCCTAAGGTTGCATGCTTCCTTATTATCACCATGGCACCAGTATCACACGCTGTTTTAGCTCACATGGTTTATTGGCATATTTATTAGGACATTAAGTACCATTTAAAAACTTTGATTAAGAGTATATCACTCAATAATCCAGCATCACCAAAGTCCAGAGAGTGCCAGATTAATGCAGTTTTACTGTATTATGTACTTGGTGAGAGATTTCAGAACTCTGGGGTGCAGTAAGCTGCTTCATGATTTGCAAAAGGCAGAGTCCAAGCACAGCAAGTACCAGAATGCCATTGTTTATTGCTGGGGGAACAGAATATAAAAGCAGGAAATTTACTTTTTATTAGTGTGGGGCATTGATGTGGCCCACATTTGTAGTCATGTGTAAAAGAATGGTTTATTTATTTAAGGAAGGATTTTAAGGTACTTGAAGCAGTTCCGAGAAGGCTTACTAAACTAATACCTGGAATGGGCTGGCTATCTTATGAAGAAAGGCTGGGCAGTGCTTGCATCCCCTATGCAGAGTTCAACACCAGAAAGTGCTATATGCAATGACTAAAGCTAAGCCACATGGAAGCTGTAACTGAGAAATATAGAAGTTTTTATTTGCATGGTAAACCTCCGGGAGAATCTCACTCTCCTGACACAATATACTTCCCCACGAAGCTAATGATAAACAATTAACTACAACTTCAATTGCAATAATCACCTATAGTACATAATTTTAACATTTGGAAGGCGAAGTGACAAAACAGATCTGTCTTGAGCTGTTTCTTAAGTGGCAAGGGTACACTTTAAACAATGTGTTAATAGCAGGAACATTCATCTGAATCCCCCACATAGTTTCGATGGAACAAATTCAGAAATGTCCCACATCCAATGAATGGTTTCACTAACTACAAAGTATCAGTTGGAAGTCCAATTGTATACAGGTTTTATTTCCTGAAGACTGGTTCTCATTTTCATTAATCCATAATTATGCTTGCATCCTAACTGGCTTGTTTGTAAAATGGAATTTCAAGAGTGAAAGGAAAAAGAAGCTTGCATTTATACAATCTCTCTCTCAATCTCAGTGCATTTCAAAGATCTTCTGAGCTAATTGAATAGTTTTAGTTTAATTTTTTTGTTAAGTAGGAAACATAGCAGTTGAATTCTGCATAACATGATCCCACAAACACAGAACCTGGAGTCAAACAAGAACAATAAATGATATAAGGTAAGTGAGTACAAAGTGACGAGTCAAAGGAACAAATGAAGAAGAGGTATAGCCAGCAGAGTTATGGATGACCTGAGGTTAGCATAGTCGTTAGCATAATGCTATTACTGTGCTGTCTGTAAGATCGGGGCTCACTGCCCACTAAAGACCACCAAATGGGGAGCAGAATTGGAGGAGCAAATTGGTAAGGAGATAGCAGATATTTGTAGTAAGCACAAGGTTGTGATTGTGGGAGATTTTAATTTTCCACACATAGACTGGGAAGCCCATACTGTAAAAGGGCTGGATGGTTTGGAGTTTGTAAAATGTGTGCAGGATAGTTTTTTGCAGCAGTACATAGAGGTACCAACTAGAGAAGGGGCAGTGTTGGATCTCCTGTTAGGGAATGGGATAGGTCAGGTGATGGAGGTTTGTGTTGGGGAGCACTTCGGGTCCAGTGATCACAATGCTATTAGTTTCAATATAATTATGGAGAAGGATAGGACTGGACCCAGGGTTGAGATTTTTGATTGGAGAAAGGCTAACTTTGAGGAGATGCAAAAGGTGTGTATTGGGACAATTTGTTTTATGGGAAGAATGTAATAGAGAAATGGAGGTCATTTAAAGGTCAAATTTTGAGGGTACAGAATCTTTATGTTCCTGTTAGGTTGAAAGGAAAGGTTAAAAGTTTGAGAGAGCCATGGTTTTCAAGGGATATTGGAAACTTGGTTCGGAAAAGGAGAGATATCTACAATAAATACAGGCAGCATGGAGTAAATGAGGTGCTCAAGGAATATAAAGAATGTAAAAAGAATCTTAAGAAAGAAATTAGAAAAGCTAAAAGAAGATATGAGGTTGCTTTGGCAAGTAAGGTGAAAATAAATCCAAGGGGCTTCTACCATTATATTAATAGCAAAAGGATAGTGAGGGATAAAATTAGTCCCCTAGAGAATCAGAGTGGACAGCTATGTGTGGAGCCAAAAGAGTTGGGGGAGATTCTGAACAATTTCTTTTCTTTGGTATTCACTAAGGAGGAGGATATTGAATTGTGTAAGGTAAGGGAAACAGGTAGGGAAGTTATGGAACCTATGATGATTAAGGAAGAGGAAGTATTGGAGCTTTTAAGGAATATAAAAGTGGATAAGTCTCCGGGTCCTGACAGGGTATTCCCTAGGACCTTGAGGGAAGTTAGTGTGGAAATAGCAGGGGCTCTGACAGAAATATTTCAAATGTCATTAGAAACAGGGATGGTGCTGGAGGACTGGCATATTGCTCATGTTGTTCCATTGTATAAAAAGGGTTCTAAGAGTAAACCTAGCAATTACTGGCCTGTGAGTTTGACGTCAGTGGTGGGTAAATTGATGGAAAGTATTCTTAGAGATGGTATATATAATCATCTGGGTAGACAGGGTCTGATTAGGAACAGTCAACATGGATTTGTGCGTGGAAGGTCATGTTTGACAAATCTTATTGAATTTTTTGAAGAGGTTGCAAGGAACGTAGACGAGGGTAAAGCGGTGGATGTTGTCTATATGGACTTCAGTAAGGCCTTTGACAAAGTTCCACACGGAAGGTTAGTTAGGAATGTTCAATCGTTAGGTATTAATATTGAAGTAGTAAAATGGATTCAGCAGTGGTTGGATGGGAGATGCCAGAGAGTGGTGGTGGATAACTGTTTGTCAGACTGGAGGCCGGTGACTAGTGGGTGTGCCTCAGGAATCTGTACTGGGTCCAATGTTGTTTGTCATATACATTAATGATCTTGATGATGGGGTGGTAAGTATGCAGATGCTACGAAGATAGGTGGAGTTGTGGGTAATGAAGTAGGTTTTCAAAGCTTGTAGAGAGATTTAGGTCAGTTAGAAGAGTGGGCTGAAAGATTGCAGATGGAGTTTAATGCTGATAAATGTGAGGTGCTACATTTTGCGAGGACTAATCAATATAGGACATACATGGAAAATGGTAAGGCATTGAAGAATGTAGTAGAACAGATGGATCTAGGAATAATGGTGCATAGTTCCCTGGAGGTGGAATCTCATGTGGATAGGGTGGTGAAGAAAGCTTTTGGTATGCTGGCCTTTATAAATCAGTGCATTGAGTATAGGAGTTGGGATGTAATGTTGAAATTGTACAAGGCATTGGTGAGGCCAAATTTGGAGTATTGTGTACAGTTTTGCTCACCGAATTATAGGAAAGATGTCAACAAAATACAGAAAGTACAGAGAAGATTTACTAGAATGTTACCTGGGTTTCATCACCTAAATTTCAGAGAAAGGTTGAACAAGTTCTATAAAAATTAGTGAGGGTTTTAGGGGACAGGCCAAATTTCTTTAGTTTTCTCAGGAAGTAAAGGCGCTGATGGGCCTTCTTGGCAGTGAACTCTGCTTGGTTGCACCAAGTCAGGTCATTTGTGATATTGACCCCGAGGAACTTAAAGCTTTTGACCTATTCCACTTGCGCACCACCTATGTAAATGGGGTTGTGCGGTCCACTACTCCTTCTGAAGTCAACAACCAATTCCTTCGTTTTGCTGATGTTGAGGGACAGGTTATTGTCTTAGCACCACGCCACCAGGTTCTTAATTTCCTCTCTGTACTCAAACTCATCATTACCCAAGATATGTCCTACAATTGTTGTGTCATCAGCAAACTTATATATTGAGTTTGATGGAAACTTGGCTACACAATCATGGATGTACAGTGAGTACAGCAGGGGGCTGAGTACACAGCCTTGTGGGGCACCAGTGCTCAGAGTGATTGTAGAAGAGAGCTTGTCCCCTATTTTTACAGCCTGGGTCCTGTCTGTGAGGAAGTTGAAGATCCAGCTGCAGATCTGAGTGCTAAGGCCCAGGTTCCAGAGCTTAGGAATCAGTTTATTTGGAATGATGGTATTAAAGGCAGAGCTGTAGTCTATGAAAAGGAGCCTTACGTATGCTTCTTTATTCTCCAGGTGTTCTAAGGAGGAATGTAGGGCCAGAGAGATGGCATCTGCCATTGACCTGTTGCTCCAGTAGGCGAATTGCAAAGCGTCGAGGTTGACCGGTAGGCTGTGGTTGATGTGTGCCATAACCAATCTCTTGAAGCGCTTCATAGCAATTGATGTCAGAGCTACAGGTCGATAATCATTCAGGCATGCCACCTTGCTCTTCTTCGGCACTGGGATTATCGTTGCCTTCTTAAAACACGAGGGGAT
Source organism: Mobula hypostoma (assembly GCF_963921235.1). Classification (NCBI taxonomy): domain Eukaryota; kingdom Metazoa; phylum Chordata; class Chondrichthyes; order Myliobatiformes; family Myliobatidae; genus Mobula; species Mobula hypostoma. Next base: position 103,232,944 of record NC_086098.1, on the reverse strand, counting down.
CTTAGACTGAAGCAAGGAGCAGTTGAAGATGTCAGCAAACACTCCAGCTAGCTCGCTGGCACAGGCCCGGAGAACCCATCCTGGGACGCCATCTGGGCCCGTCGCCTTCCTTGGATTTATCTTCAGGAAGGCCCTTCTAACGTCCTCCTCGGTGACGATGAATCTCGATGCCACCAGGTCCAGTTCATCCGGAGGGAGCGGGTCACTCCTCTTCTGTTCGAATCTTGTGTAGAATACATTAAGGTCGTCAGGAAGAGAAGCGCCACAGTTATTGATATTCCCAGCCTTTTTCTTTGCGCCCAGTGATCTCATTTAGACCCTGCCATAGTCTATTGGCATCCCTCTGGTTAGCCTGGGCTTCCAACTTGGTTCAATATTGCCTCTCGGCGCCCTTAATGGCTTTCCGGAGTTCACGCCTGGATTCCGTGTAACGACTGGTATCCCCGGACCTAAAAGCCACAGCTCTAGACTTTAAAAGGGACTTGACCTCATAATTCATCCAAGGTTTCCGGTTAGGGAATACCCGGATCGTCTTGCAAGACACAAAGTCCTCCGTGCATTTCCAAATAAAGTCCGTGACAGCTGAGGCATACTCATTGAGGTTAGCTGCCGAGTCCTTGAATACTAACCAGTCCACCGATTCAAAGCAGTCACGGAGGACCTCATCCCTTTCCTCCGTCCAACATGACACTACTTTTGACACCGTGACCTCCCGCTTCAGTTTCTGTTTGTAAACCGGGACGAAGACTAAGGCCTGATGGTCCAATTTTCCGAAGTGAGGTCGTGGGACGGAACGGTAGGCATCCTCAACTGTGTAGCAGTGTTCAAGTATATTTGGGCCTCTAGTGCGGCAGGAGACATGTTGGTATAACTTTGGCAGCGCCTTTCTGAGGTTGGCCTGGTTAAAGTCCCCAGCTGTAATGAGCAAAGCCTCCGGATACCTGGTCTCAAGTTCACCGATGTTGGCATACAGTATGTTCAGAGCACACTCCACGTCTGCCTGGGGGGGAATGTAGACTGCTGTCAGTATGAATGAGGTGAATTCCCATGGCAGATAGTAGGGACGACACTTCACCGACAGGTGTTCCAGGTCTGGGCTGCAGGAGCTTGTCAGTGCCACTGTGTCCAAGCACCATGCAGTGTTGATCAGTAGGCAGACACCACCTCCCCTCGTCTTGCCAGAAGACGCCACGCGGTCCATCCGATGGATCGAAAATCCCTCTGGTTGGATGGCACTGTCGGGGGTGGCAGGGGAGAGCCAGGTCTCGGTGAAGCAGAATACACAGCAGTTCTGCATCTCCCTGCAGTAGGTGAGTCTCCCTTTAAGATCATCCACCTTGTTCTCTATGGCTTGCACATTAGCTAGTAGGATGGTGGGCACAGGGACCCTGAAGCCCCTCAGCTTCAATCTGACCAGCAGACCAGCTCTTTTCCCACGATTCCTCGGTAAGTAGTGCATCTTTCCAGGTTTCCATTGATGCAGTGTGTTGTTGTCAGCTCTTTGAGGTAGGTGGACGTGTCCTGCGGAAATCGATCAGCGGGTCACGTCGTTGTGCGCTCCGGGTCAGGTCGAGTAACGGGGGAGGCTCCACTGCCACTTCCAGCTGCCGGGGTCCCGGGCTGTCGATTGGGTTAGGCCCCGAAGTCAACACTTAATCCCGGATGGCCGGGCTCCTTGCTGAAACAAGTCCTTAAGCCAAGACACGGTTGTGGAGGCCTCCGCTCCAGCCGATTCTCGGGCTTGATTTCCGAGATCGGCAGCGGAGGCCTCACTTCCGGCAGCTGTGGATGGCCGCCAACAGGGCTTTACAGTGGTCTCTCCGGAGAAGCGTCTGGGGCACCTTGAGGTCTCCATCGTCACTTCTGTGTGGTCGTCTGCTCCAGAGAAGTGCCGGTTGGAATGGGTTGTGTCTCCAAGCGCTCCGGCACGGTAGCAGACCGCGGGTCTCCGGGAACGTGGTGGGCCTCGCTGGTCGGGTCCAGGTGCGGTCCGGAGTTTAAGAAGCAATTCTGATGCGGTGGTCTCCAGCTGGGTCAGTAGCTTCGCCAGGGTGTTGTTGATCTTGATCTTGCTAGATTGGAGGTTTAAAAGGGTTTCTCGGGTATAGGATAGTGGAGAGGGCAGTTTGCCCGGGAGAGCACGCGCAAAGTTGCCAGTTACCGGCGCCATCTTTGACGGAATGGTTATATGATTATATGGTTATTGTCTCTAAGGAATTTGTATGTTCTCCCTGTGACCATGTGGGATTCCTCACACATTCCAAAGAAGTATGATTAGGGTTAGTGAGCTGTGAGCAGGCTATGTTGGCGCTGGAAGCCTGGGAACACTTGCCCAGCACAATCCTTGCTGATTTGATGCAAATGATGCATTTCATTATATGTTTCAAAGTACATCTGACAATTAAAGCTAACCTTTATCTTTAGATACACAGAGCGTGAGGGCAAGTCATCAAGATGTGGGAATTGTAAGGGTGGAGGATGCAAAAGCAGGTATATGAATTTCAGTGGGAAATAAATTGAGAGAGACTATTTCTGTTAACAGGTTCAGGAAAACGATCAGCATGAAATATTCGGGGCAAATATGAATATGAAAGAAGGAAGCCCAAACATTTCACCACATAATTCTGAAAGAAGGAACTGGTATTAAGAACCTGAGAGGATTGGGAATACTAAAGCTAAGACAAGGACATAAAGTCTCATTCCCATATGATTGCTCATCTGAATTTCAATGGAATGAAAATTGTACAGATATCATAATGAGTTGGAAATCTGTTCCATCGGTTTATCTTGCTAATGCTTTGAAGACAAACATTTACCTCAAAGCCATGGGGAACTAATAATGAAGTCAGAGCCATTCATTCTTTGTAGAAAACTATTTCAGTCCTGTCTGCAAGCTCCTTGATTATCCCCCACCTTGAGTTAAAAGCAGGAGCCGAATAGAATTCAGCCTCATGCATCCATTCTCTGGGTGTTGGCTTCTCTGGAACGGAGAACATTTATTACAAAATTTATTTAGTAGCTCTCTTTGATACAACTGAGCAGAACATCTTGGCAAGCAGTTTAAGGTTAAGCACATTGTCCTGGGGCTGGAGTTACATGAAGGAAGTAAGGAGGGCAAAATCCCAACAATAAATGTCATACATTAATAACATAAACTCCAGGCACCTCAAATCGTTTTACAGTCAATTAAATTGTACTCACTACAGTAGTACAGGAAACTGACAGCCTGCTTTCTGTGGCAGTTTCCCACAAACAAGTTTGGATTGTAGCTGAAAAAATAATTTTAAACTGTAGATTAAAAGCTTCATGGTAGTCTGGAAGACATCATTGCTATCGTTTGAAGTTGCATCAGGGAAGCTATTATGTATATCTCAGGAAAAAGGTAATTTAATATCTCCAGAAGAACAGCAACAACAGTGCCAGATTCCCTCAGTACTATACCATAGAGTCAGTCCAGCATTTTGAGTTTATCTCCCAGACCCTGCTTCATACAATGTCAATCAATTGTGTTTTTCCTATGTTAACTCGGTATCAGCCTATTAACTTACGAACGCAAAGTATCTGTACTCTTTTTAGCTTCCCAAATATATCATACCTCATTCATTAAATGCTTTAAAGCTGCACTGAAATGACAGAATCATAACATTTGTTTTTCATTGTTAATGACATAGCCCTAAATTGTACCACATCCAAACTGGATTGATAACATGGATGCAAACTCCTTATTCTTTTGAGGTGAAATGCTGCTACCCTAGCTAATCTGTTCAGCAAGTCCTGACATGATGGGAGTAAATATGTGATTTTCAAGTTAACTCTAGGTTAGGTATTACTCAAAACAAAAATGGAATATTAAATTAGCCTTCCTTAGTTGGGCCTTTAACTTTCACTATGTTGAGAACTGAAATATTCAATATCTTCTCCAAATGACATTAATTGAAATTTGGTAGCTACTGATTAATTCTGCCTTTTCCAATAAAAGTAGGGGCTTCAAGGTCTGGGAGCAGAAAAGGACAGATCATGGTCTTGCTATGTCTCATTTCAATAGGATTGTGAAATGAAAATTATATTGAAGTAATATTCAACACTTGCCACTTTATCTGTTCACTTCCCATCACCCCAGCACCTAAACATTTCAAGTTCAAGTTTACTGTCCTTCAACTGTTCACATGTGTACAGCTAAACAAATAACATTCCTCTGGGAGCCAGGTACAAAACACAGCATACAGCACATAAAGTAATATTAACACAATAATGTTAACAGATAATTGTAAGAAAATATTCTGTAGATATATGTAGCCTGGGGAAAAAATTACACGCTCAGGACAACAAAGACTTTTTCGGGTTTTAATTCCTTTATCGGTTTTCGGTGTTTAAGTGCCAGTAGAGGGTTGCGAAACAGAACGAACAAATTTACAATCAGTTCTTGTCGTTACAATCTCAGTTTAACTTTCGATCCACACCCTTGTGTATGGACAGAATTGCGTATGCAGTATAAAAATACCAGAACTAATACGGTACTAATACGGTACAAATACGGTAGTGGCAATCCTGAAGGAACACAATACAAACAACGTTAGAATCCCACCCACCCTGCATTTTATACATAACAGCAAAAAATGTAAGCGAATACATCTCAACTAAGACATACACACGTGCTGAACTTCAGAACAGAGACTAAACATTCACGTTACGCGGTTACATGCACAATCAGTCCTGATACAATAAAGTTAGACAAAAGGTACACTCTGGCACAACTTTTACAAGATATTGCCTGCTAGTTAAATTACAGGAAGCCTAACCTACTTGGATGGTGAGGAACTTTGCCCAAGCCACGCGATCCAGTGTTGTGTCATTCAATCGAGAAAATCTAAAGCATCCACATGTAAAACATGTCAAACTACCAATATTCTCAATTCGCCAGCAAGAATAAATGAATTCACATGGATATCGTCAATTAATGCTCACCTTTCCTCACCATGCCCAGCACACTCTGGGAAGAACCCAATTCCAGTGCCTTACCACGTCTTCAGCAGAAAGCAAAATGGTCTCCCCACTATCCCGCGTGTGCGTAATGACATCACTGTCTTCCTCAAAGGCATAGACAACTACTCTAGCATTACCCGGATGGATGCCCAAGTACACTTTTAACGATACTGAATTAGATCCGATGGTCACCCGGTTACATATACAATTTGACATAAAGTGTATATATGATGTACAGTTAAATATACAACAGCATAATGTCGTAAATAGTGTGTACTGGATGGTAACAGGGTGTTCAGAGGTCTCACAGCCTGAGGGAAGAAACTGTTATCCAGCCTAACAGTCCTCGTTCTTATACTACGGTAACTTCTACTGGACAGTAAGAGGTCAGATTGCGGGACGGATGGGAAAGATCCTTGACGATGCTGACAGTGCTGTGGAGGGGAAGTGGGGAGAGAAATCTCTATGTTTCTCTTGGCCGTCCTTACAATCAGTTGCAGAGATTTGGCACGTCATCAAAAACCTTGGCAAACTTCTATACATGTGCGGTGGAAAGTGTGTTGACTAGCTGCATTATGGCCTGGTAAGGGAACTCCAATGCCTTTGAGTTTAAAATCCTACAAAAGGTATTAGATTCAACCCAGTACATCATGGGTAAAACCCTCCCAACCATTGAACACATCTACATGAAACGTTGCGGTAGAGAAACAGCATCCATCATCAAAGATCCTCACCACCCAGCCCCTGATCTTTTCTCACTGCTGCCATCAGGTAGAAGGTACAGGTGCCTCAGGACTCGCACCACCAGGTTGAAGAACAGTTACTACCCCTCAACCATCAGGCTGTTGAACAAAAAGGGGTAACTACCCTTATTTAAGGACTCTTTTATCTTGTTATTTCATGCTTGTTATTTATTGCTATTTATTTGTATCTGCATTTGTACAGTTTGTTTACAGTTTACAGTTCCTGTTTACAGTTCTGAAATTTGCAGCTTACAGACCTCTTTACGGTTACTGCTCTATAGATTGGCTAAGTATGTCTGCAGAAAAAGAATCTCAGGGTTGTATGTGGTGACATGTATGTACTCTGATAATAATTTTTACTTTGAACTTTGAACTCTTCCAGGTTAAGGAGCAATTCACTAGTATTTTTCCAGTTTAGTGCACTGGATTCAGTGCTCATAATAGGAAAACAAAGAGCAGATTGGGTTGCTAATTTGCATACTTTCACTCAGACTGCAGTGGTGACTTTCACCTGCCTGAACTTTTATTCTTCATTCCACTCTACTTCTGAATACTCCCTCTTTGCCCTCTTCCAGTGAAACCCAATGCTAGCCTGAAAAAGAGCAGTTCATTTTCCAGTCCCTCAGAAATCAACACTGAAGTCAACTATTTTAGATGATCTCTTACACCTCACTTCCCAGAGTTCAGATTCTTTTGTTCTCTTCTGATATTTCAGATTCATTCATCTCCACCTATTTGCAGCTACCCCAGACATTCCTCTGCTGTAATCCTTCAGTCAGCATCACAACCACCAGCATCATTCACGTTCTCAGGGTCTCCACCTTGTTGTTCTTTCCTTCCTACTTTTCATTATGACTTAAAACATTTCGTTTTTCACTTATCTTTAATAAATGGTCTGAACTGTGTCTATTTGTATAAATGCTGCCTGCCCCTGCTGAGAATTTCCTGAAATTGTTCTCCCCACATTCCAAAGACATAAGGGTTAGAAGGTTAATTGGTCACATGGGTGCAATGGGCTAGCACGGACCTGTTGGGCCAGAAGGGCTTGTTACCTTGCTGTATCTTGAATCTTTTTTCTTTTAATCCAACATCTAGAGTATTTTCCTTTCAAAGTGCTAGATTGATTTTTGCTGAGAAGTTCACAGCAACCAGTGCCACAGTTACTTCAAAAGATGATAAATTAAGTCTGTGTTAGACAGAGGACTGAAGCTGTATGGACCCTCAGAAGCAGCAGGATAAAGCTCTGGGTTCAAAATCGGAATGCCCTAATTTAGCACTGACTGAATGTTTTTTGCCCTGCAGCTCTAATTCCTGTTTGTTGACATCTCCTCACAGAATTTGAAATCAATTGCTACTAAGTTGCTAGAAGATGTCTTCTTGTACTAATTAGGAAACAAACAATTGGGATGTGTCCAGGAAGCTTTTTGCTCATTTGTCTTCTAAATATTGTCCTCATTATCAAGATTGGCAGGCAGCAAGATGCAAGGGAAATACAATGCTTCCCAATGCAGAACCACAGCTTTGACTGTTAGTCCAATGACTTAAATACTCAGCTACAATACATTGCATGAATCATCAAATCATTGGAGCAAAGACAGTTATTTGGACAATTGAGTCTTTGTTGATCCCTCATAGAGCAATCTATCAGTTTAATTCCCACAATCTTTCCTATAGACCTGAAAACTATTTTACCTGGTGTTCACAGATTTCCTGGGCAACCATTCCTATTCATTGACAGTTGACGTACCTTTTAAGTTTGTAAAGCTAAAATATTTCACCATGAAAATACCAAGTCCAACTACTTATTTTGCGGGACAAATGGTTTAAGGTTTTGATGCCACATATTTCCTGTATGTATGTAGAATAGATAAGAATTAAAGTCAAAAGCAGAACATTTCGGATGCTGGAAATTTCAAATAAAAATGGAAAATTCATTGCCTTGAAATATCAGCTCAGTTTTCTCTCTCCAAAAATGCTGCATGACTATTAAGTATATTCAGCATTTCTGTTTTTATTTTCAACTTTTTCTCTTTTTATAAAAATACAGAGTTAATTTTAGAAAATCCTTTACTTAGCCCATTGATATGAGGTTCTACTTTGTGAAAAATATCCACTTATTATTCTGTGCGTCAAAGAATCAATCTCAATATTGACTTCACTTGGATGACTATCTGAATTAATCTTTAGGCCACAACAGAAAAACAAGTGTGCTTTTTTGCCCCCCAAGGAACACTCTTTAGTTGCTTGAGCAATCTGTATTCCATCAGTGCTGAATCCAGCATGAATTATTCATCGCTGAGTTTCAGATACCAGGAACCAGAAGCAATTAAAGATTATAATTAAAAAAAAATTCTTTGCCTGAATATACCTCAGCAACTGACCAGCACCATCATCTATTAAAAAGATTTAGAAAAAAATTGAATTATAGTATGCACTGAGAGACAGAAAATCTGAAAGAAAACCTTCTAAAGTCCTTTTTCATGTTTATGACATGATAAAGTATATATCTATCAAATTTTTGCGGCTTAAATTAAACTTACATTGTCACATTATCTTGTTTAAGTAGATAAGCATTTGTGTGTGAAGAAAGATTGAAGCATATTAAGTTTTGTATGACGTTCAAAGTTCAAAGTTCAAAGTGAATTTATTATCAAAGTACATATTTGTCACTATAGCAACCCTGAGATTCATTTTTTGTTGTAATGCTCAATAAGTCCATAATAGAATAACCATAGTAGAATCAATGAAAGACTGCACCAACTTGGGCATTGAACCAATGTGCAAAAGACAACAAACTGTGCAAATACAAAAAGAAAGAACTAATAATAATAAATAAATAAGCAATAAATATTGAGAACATGAGATGAAGAATCCTTCAAAGTGTGTTCATAGTTTGTGGGAACATTTCAATGATAGAATAAGCAAAGTTGAATGAAGTTATCCCCTTTGGTTCAAGAGCCTGATGGTTGCGGGGTAATCATTGTCCCTGACCCCTGGTGCTGTGAGTTCTGAGGCTCCTGTACCTTGTTCCTGATGGCAGCAGCAAGAAGATAGCATGAATTGAGTAGGGGGGATCACTGATGATGGATGCTGCTTTCCTGCAACAACGCTTCATGTAGATGTGCTGAATTGTGGGGAAGGCTTTACCCATGATGGATTGATGGACTGGGCCTTATCCACTATTTGTTTTGTAAGGCTTTCTGTTCAAGGGTAATGTGTTTTCATACTGGGCTGTAATGCAGCCGGTCAATATATTTACCACCATACATCAATAGAAGTTCATCAAAGTTTTAGATGAATCTTTGCAAATGCATAATAAAGTAGAGGCACTGTCGTGCTCTCTTCATAATTGCACTTACATGCTAGGCCCAGGACAGCTCCTCTGAAATGATAACACCAAGGAATTGAAAGTTGTAGACCCTCTGTACCTCTGATTCTCTGAAGAGAACTTGCTCACGGATCTCCTCTGGTTTCCTCCTCCAGATATCAATAATCAGCTCCTTGGTTTTGGGGACATTGAGTTAAGAGGTTGTTGTTATGGTACCTCTCAGATTTTCAATCACCCTTCTATATGCTGATTCATCACCATCTTTGATTCAGTCTACGATAGTGGTGTCTTCAGCCAACTTGAATATGGCATTGGAGCTGTGCTTAGCCACGCAATCATAAGTGTAAAGTGATTAGAGCAAAGGGCTAAGCAGATAGCCTTGTGGCGCACCTGTGCCGATGGAGATCGTGGAGGAGATGTTGTTGCATATCTGAACTGACTGGCTTCTGCAAGTGAGGAAATCAAGGATAAATTTACACAAGGAGGTATTGAGCCCAAGGTCACGCTTATTGCTTTGTTTTGAGGGGATGATAATATTGAATGCCAAGCTGTAGTTGATAAAATAGATCCTGATGTACCTCAGACTGCTGAAGCAAGAGCTTAAAGGTCTCCGTGAACACTTCAACCAGTTGACCAGCACAGGTCTTTAGTACTTGGCTACTGTCCAACAGAGACTGTAATCACAGGATCATCTAGGGCTGTGAGAGTCTGTAATGTTTTGATAGTCAAAGCAAGCATAAAAGACATTGAGCTCTTTTGGAAGAGAAGCCATGCTGTCTCCTCTATCGCTTGATTTTACACTATAATAGGTGATAACACTCAAGTTCTGCCACATCTGCTGAGCATCCTTCATAGATTTGAGTCAGCAAAACCAAGGAATTAATTGTGGACTTTAGAAAAGGGAAGTCACCTGAACACACACCAGTCCTTAGGGCAACAGTGGAAAAGGTGAGCAGCTTCAAGTATCTGGTTGTCAGTCTCTTGGAGGTTCTCTCCTGGTCCCGGTACATAGATGCAACTATGAAGAAGAGGCACCAATGCCTCTACTTTCTTTTAAGGAGATTTGGTATGCCATCAAAAACTTAAAGAAACTTCTACAGATGTACAGTGTAAAGCACTGCCTGGTTCAGAAATTTCAATGCACTGAAATACAAGACGCTACAGAAACTGTGGTTTCAGCCATTTCCACTGTGAGTACAGTTCTTTTTACCATTGAGGACATAATTAAGCAGATCTTACAGGAACTTGCACACCCACATTTCAAGATTCATCAATAGCTTCTTCCTATTGGAAGAAGAAGAGGAGAAGATGGCGGTGTGACACAGCTTGCGCAGCCACTCCAGTGAATGATATCTGTAATCTGTCAAGTAGGGTGCCGTGCACAATCCTGATTTGATGGAGACAGATGTGAGAGAATGGAGGAACATCTGGAGAAATTTCTGAAATGCCTTTTTCTCTGCCGCTGTTACTGTGTGATCCAGAATCTCTGGAGGGGAAGGCCTCGAATCCTCGACTTTTCTTGTTGCTTGACGGCCGGGACGGGCTTGAAGCGCTTGGCAGAGATGGTGCTCGGTGCTGGGTGTCGAAAGGCTGGTTGGAGGCTTGAAGTTTTCGGACGGACTCAGAGTCGTCTGTGGTCGGGTGCTTCCAATGCATCGACAGTTGTCGGTGCCTGGTGGTTTATGGCAGAGAGTGTTTCTCCCTTCTGCCGCCTGCTATCAGGGACTATCGGGAGTCGATCAGAACTTTGAGACTTGTTTTACTGTTCTCATTGTCTGCTCTTTATCAAATTATGGTATTGCTTTGCACTGTTGTAACTATATGTTATAATTATGTGGTCTTGTCAGTGTTAGTCTTTGGTTTGTCTTGTTTTTTTTGTGATATCTCTCTGGAGGAACATTGTATCATTTCTTAATGCATGCTTGCATTTCTAAATGGCAATAAACGAGGACTGAGTGTCCTCATAATCTAATCTAATCCAATCTAATCCTCACTGCCACCAGCTTTTTGGACTGATTCGGAAAACTATAACAACTACCTTGGACTCTATTTCTTTCTTCTCCCTCACGTTCATGCATTTATTTTTGTTGTGTAAGCTATTTCAGTTTATCTTAGCCTAGGTTTGCCATGTTTGTAATGTACTGTGCAGCAAAAAGCTAACTTTTATCGCATTTCTAGCCAAGGTATGTATTCCGATGACAATAAACTTGAACTGGATTATGTATTTTGATGGATCTAGAAGTCTTGTATTGTTGGGTGCCTATCACAGTACCAACTTCTAGTGAATATATAAATATTAGCTTAAGGTTATGAGCAGTCAAACCATCTAGAAATTCAGGATTGTTAGAGTTTTTTAATAGTCTTGAGTACAAGTTACCAATTCATTATGACCCTGAACAGTCAATAAACACAGGGTTGTCTGGGTTGAAATTTCAAAGTTCAAAGTAAATTTATTATCAAAGTACATATGCAGTACGTTGCCATATACTAACTAAGGATTCATTTTCTTGCAGGCATTTACAGGAAAATTAAAGAAATACAACAGAATTTACAAAAAATCCTATACATAACCAAAGGTGGATTAACAACCAATGTGCAAAAGAAGACAAGGGGTGCAAATAAAAGCTAATACTGAGAACATGAATTGTAAAGAGTTCTTGAAAGTGAGCTTGTAGGTCATAGAAACAGTACAGAGTTGTGGTGAGTGAAATTTACCGTGCTGGTTCAGAAGATTCTCTCTCAATCTATCTCTCTTTCTCTCACTCCCTCATTCTCTTTTTAATTCTCTCTCTAATCATCTCTTTCTCTATCCTCATAATTGTGCTTTTCTCACAGCCTTGGTTCTCTCTCAGGACATGCTGGTATATTACGTTTTGCTTAACTTCTGGACTCATGGGCTTCAAGTTTCTTCTATACAACTGTCTCACCTCTTATGGTTTATAATAAAAAAAATTGAGAGCCATGATAAAGAGATGTGGGGAGTCAGGAATAGAAGGGATTCTGGGCTGGAGAAAATGGAATATGTGATTAAATGATGAAAGGCAACATTAACAAATAGCAAAGGCACAAAGAGTGGGTCTAGAAGCTTCCCATATTTGGAGGCTAGATGACAAAGTCAGGGGTAGTCCAAGGAGAATGGGATGCTGCTGTTCAGAAGGAGATGTTTCGAGTAAAGGGAGTTCAGTTGGCCATTTTCTTCTAATGACCTGCAACAAAGGTCTGGAAGTGTCAAGTACAGAAGTTGATTCAGCTCCCTGAATTTTCCTTGAAGCTGATGCATGGTGAAGGTCACATCCAAGGTGCCCTGAGATGGATGGAGTACACACTGCTATTCATGGAGCACCTCATCTGCCACTGGAAACCTTTCCTACAGTGAGCACAAAAGAATTGCATTTTCTTTCTTGGTCACAATTGTCCCTTAAGTCCTCAGGCATATCCTCCATTTCCATGGCATGGGAGATGAAGAGGCAAATTGATGAAGTACCTGCTAGCATTCTCTCCTATGGCTCAGGACAACAGTGATACAGCATGGTGATAGATCTTTTTATTTGGAGGTACAGAGATACAGCATGGTAACAGGCCCACCCAGCCCAACAAGTCGGTGCTGCCCAGTTACATCCATGTGACCAATTAGCCTACTGATTCACACATCTTTTGAATGTGGGAGGAAACCAAAGTGGTCATGGGGAGAACCTACAAACTCTATACAGAAGGCAGCGGGAATTGAACTGAGATCACCTACACAGTAAGGTGTTACACTAACTGCTACACTAGCACGCTGCTCATTACGGCTTTTATATAACAATCTACATGATAACCATCAGAGCAGTTCTTTAATGTATTTTTCTCCAGTTTTCCGAAATTTTGAATGTCACCCATCTAGGTGATGTTGGTCACATGCACTGAGTGTCAAAAGAAGGGTAAGCAATTTCGAGGCACTGGTGTAGTTTAGGAGATTAGAGATAGATCGTTCCTAGAAATTCATCCCTATTTGTTAGTACTAAATACACTGTGAAATAATGTCAGCACACTCTGCTTCGGCTGAGGAACTGATTATATTGAATACAATGGAAAGAATTTCAGAGGCAAAGTAGAACATGATTCCTCCCTTATATATTGCATTTTGTGTTAACAGTGGAAATTGAAATTCTATGAGCAGTAATTTCATGTTTCTTCCATTTTTCTGTGAGACTAAGCAGTACAACATAAGACAAGATAATCAAGGCATTTTCAATAGCAATGTAAGCAAGTAGTTATAGTTCAGGGAAGCAAATATTCTCTCTCTAAACATTTTACCCAGGGGCTGCATCTGTCCGTTTGCCAATCTGTGATGCTAAAAGTGCCATCCAATACTTGCAATGCCAGGGAAATGCTGAATTAATTGTAGGACTGTCTGGGAGTACCAATCAAAAGGGGGCAAAACAGCAATAGAGAGTTGTGGTTCATGGTCACAGAAATTGCCTAGAAGTATAATATCCCAGCATGTTCAAAGAGAGCTGGGAATCTATCCCATTTTATTATGAAGATATACTGTAATTCCACTGAAACTGCTTTCCCACTTGTAACCCTGCAATCTAATTGTTGGAACTAAGTGTTCGCCCATCTGTAATGTAACTTAGGAATGAAGTTGTTACGTTGAAAGAAATTCAGAAGATACCAGCCAGGAGAGACTAAAATGACTGAAGTCTGCCTGCTCATTCCAAGTTGGGAGGGGTTGTGTGAAACTTCACTGGAGTCATAAATCATATTCCATCAAAGAGGAAACTGCAAGAACAATTGCTGATGGTGACCTGTGTTTTACCTTAAAGATAAGACCTCTCAGCCATGAGGGGCACCATAGTTGGTAAATGTGACTTGGTCAGTTACCAGCAGGTGGACCATCTAGACAGGGGCTGCAGTAAGAAAATGAGGCCTGATGGGTCTTCAAATGCATGCCTCAATGGATCATTGGCATTCTGACCCAAGGATGACTAATAGCATGGACAGTTTTCATGACATAGCACAGAGAGTTGGACAAAACGAAATGAAATCCTAAAGTCATGGTGCTACATCAAGTCACTGTAGTAGCTCAACCTCAGTTAAAGCTACTTCACCAAAGAATAATGAATTTGGGTCCCTTGACATTTGCTAAGAACCAGAGGCAGAATTTAATGCAGCTGATAATAATCCAATCGTAGATCTACTACAAGCATAGGCAGGTGGGTAAGACACCAGCCTGACAGGAGAGGCTGTTCTCAGTTGTAATCCATGTCAGTAAGCAGCGTAATTCATTAAAGACAAAAAAATAATGTCTGTAGCCTTCAAATGTCCAGAACTTAATACCTGCCAAGCGGTACAACAATTATAACTTACTGATGGAACATGACCAGTCCCAAAGAAAGATCAGCCAGCAATCCACACCCATTTGTATTTGAAGTCTTATTTGAAATGACTAATCTGGTAAATTGAAAAATTGGTTTATTATTGTCACATGTACTAAGGTACAGTGAAGAGCTTTATTTGCACAATGTCCATACAGAAATTCATTACAAAGGTGCATTGAGGTAGTACAATGTAAAACAATAACAGAAGCGCAGAATAAAGTTATAAATAAATTATAATACAGAAACCATTAAGTGCAGATAGCCACTCAACTCAATTTACAGTAGAGTGTGCCAGAACATCTAAGACATTTTAGATACATTTTGCTATTCCAATGTTTTAGTTGGTTTCTCATCCCAAATGAAGCATTAATCTAACCCTTTATAGAGAATGACTGACTAGTAAAATCTGTGTATATTTTATCTCAAATTACCAAAATTAGTATTTTCTTTCATGTTAACAATTCAACAACACAAATTTGTTTTTATATTTGGCCTGTAATGGAAAACACCCCAAAGCACTCACAGAAGTGATGCTGAACAATAGTTGATACTGAGCCTCATAATGACATGTAAGAGCAAATGGCCAAACACTCGATCAATGATAAGTTTTAGAGAGAGGCATCTTAATAGAAGGAGAAAGGTAAGGAAGTGGAAGGTCTAGAGAAGGTATTCCAAAGCTTAGAACTTAGCAGCTATAGATAACAGGCATCATTAATAAAGTAAGTAAATTTGTTGGATTTAAGAATGAAAGAATTAGCAGAGAGCTGCTATCTTGAAAGGTTCTAGAGTTATAGATGTAGATCATGGAAATATGGAGCTAGTTAAGCAAGGATTTGAAAAACCAAGATCATTATTGCTCTTCAACTGGTAGCCACTGTTGCTGAATTAACTTGCAATAATAGTTACATCAGATCATTAATCCTTCAGTGTAGACATCATCAACAGTTGCATATTGGTCATCAGTATGATTAAAACTGACATTCAATATGATACTTGCTGTGTGTGTTCATTATGGTGTCTCCCAGTATTCAGCCTGCCACTTGCTTCTTTCTTCACTAGGGTATTGGAAGTGATATCCAAACTAGTTCTCAATGCTAGTATTTAAAGTTCCCTGACCTCATCGCTTCATCATCCCTGAGGCCTAACATGGTTATTCTGTCAGAAACCTTGAGGCAGACAGTGCCTTGGAAAGACCATATTGAAAAGCTATTTGAATGTAAGAAGGCCAAATACAAGGAGCAGGTAGAGCAGTGCCAGAGACAGGGGCAGAGGGCATGAGGTTTTGATGGCTGTTCGCTGTGCAGAACCTATTTTCTTCTTGGCATTATGGGAGCTGTAAAGAGGCATCAGGACCATCACAGAGGCCTCCAGATGACTATGGATCAAGAGGTGTGAACCATGGACCAATGCAGCTGGGACACAAGCCAGGGATCTGATCACCCCAGCTGGGTCGCCTGGGCGAGAGTGTCTGATGTTGAAAGACTTGGAACACCCGATGACCCCAGGTTACATCACTGATGATGTGTCCCAGCACATCCCAGAATGTATCTCAGCAACACCTCCTAGTTTCAAGCAAAAAGAACCAGCATAAAAATCTTGCTCAGTGCATGATTCCACATGCGTGTCTCTCAGTAACATTATAAATGTATAAGTATCTCCAAAATACTTAATACTTGAAGACTTCAGGTTGTCCTTTGAAATGAGCATTACTAACACTGCCTCCTAAATGCTAATTGGTTAAGTACGCATCTGTGTCTTTTAGTTGATCTGTCACCATCCCCTGTAATAGAAGCAGGCACATGAACTCTCTATGTGCTTTAGCTGACCAGATCTTAGTAGGTAATTTGACACTTTTTGACGAGGCGCGTGCCACAAATTCAAAAACAAGCCTGACTCGTATTTCGCAGTGAAATAATAACTGTAGACCAATGTCGTTCATCAAGTTTCTAATATTCACAATACTCATTCATAATTTATTGTTTTCTCTGCAGGACAACATGAAGGGAGTTCAGACAGGTTTAAGTGTGAGGTCATTTAACTTACCAGGTAATCAATAGAGGGAAGGGACCAGACAATGCCATTGCGAGGATAAAAGACATAGAAGCTAAAACAATCTTTTTATTTATAATTCTTATAAGAATAGAAAGACAATTAGCATTTATTCAGTGAATCATCTTGTCCTCTCAGAGCATATTATAACCATTAATTTAATTTTGAGTTCCATATGCAATTATCATAAAAGTAGAAGGTTATTTCACCTTTAAGAATCATCTATGCACCAGACTACAATCCAGCTAAACAGAACAAAAAAACAGCATGTAATAGAGAGATCTAAGTGAAGTCACCATCAGGACACCAGATCAGGACTCTGCACTCATCTTAGCTTTCTGTGTGGGCGATGGAGAATTTAACACTGTTGGGAGGAGAACCTTCAGTGATGGGAATGGTCAGAATCTGAACACAAAAGACAAGGCTAGATAATTCAGATTCAGATTTATTTATTACATATGTATCAAAACATAAAATGAAATTTGTCATTGGTATTAAATGACACACCAGAGGACATGCTGTTGCCACACATTCTGGTTCTAACATAGCATGCCTACAATGCTGAGCAGAGCAACACAGAACACAACAAGCAATAAAACAACAACAGCAAAATGAGCTTTTTTCCTCCCCAGCCCACTCACCCACACAGACGGTCCTCCAACACAAGGCATCTGGGCCACCAGTCTCCAGGCTCCGGCCCTTGGTCTTCAACTTCCGGACTTCACATCTCCAGGCTTTGAACTTCAGTATTGACCCCCTAATTAGCCAATGACAGGACCCTGAGCTCCAAGCTTGAACTCTGGCATGTTGACATACCAGCCCTCATGCCTTCTGCTCACATGCATATCTGATCCTGGAACCCACAGATCTGGAAAATGCCCAATATCCATAGATACCCTTTGTCACCCATCCATGTCATTGGCCTTCGAGTGTAGAGCGGTGGCCTAGAATCCAGAAGTCCTTCATCTCATACAACAGGAATTCTGCAGATGCTGGATATTCAAGCAACACACATCAAAGTTGCTGGTGAACGCAGCAGGCCAGGCAGCATCTCTTGGAAGAGGTACAGTCGACGTTTCAGGCCGAGACTCTTTGTCAGGACTAACTGAAGGAAGAGCTAGTAAGAGATTTGAAAGTTGGAGGGAGAGGGGGAGATCCAAAATGATAGGAGAAGACAGGAGGGGGAGGGATGGAGCCAAGAGCTGGACAGGTGATTGGTAAAAGGGATACGAGAGGATCATGGGACAGGAGGTCCGGGAAGAAAGACGGGGGGGGGGGTGAAAACCCAGAGGATGGGCAAGGGGTATATTCAGAGGGACAGAGGGAGAAAAAAGGAGAGTGAGAGAAAGAATGTGTGTATAAAAATAAGTAACAGATGGGGTACGAGGGGGAGGAGGGGCATTAGCGGAAGTTAGAGAAGTCAATGTTCATGCTATCAGGTTGGAGGCTACCCAGACGGAATATAAGGTGTTGTTCCTCCAACCTGAGTGTGGCTTCATTCTTACAGTAGAGGAGGCCGTGGATAGACATGTCAGATTGGGAATGGGATGTGGAATTAAAATGTGTGGCCACTGGGAGATCCTGCTTTCTCTGGCGGACAGAGCGTAGATGTTCAGCAAAGCGGTCTCCCAGTCTGCGTCGGGTCTCGCCAATATATAAAAGGCCACATCGGGAGCACCGGACGCAGTATATCACCCCAGCCGACTCACAGGTGAAGTGTCGCCTCACCTGGAAGGACTGTTTGGAGCGCTGAATGGTGGTAAGGGAGGAAGTGTAAGGGCATGCGTAGCACTTGTTCCGCTTACAAGGGTAAGTGCCAGGAGGGAGATCAGTGGGGAGGGATGGGGGGGACGAATGGACAAGGGAGTCGTGTAGGGAGTGATCCCTGCGGAATGCAGATAGAGGGGGGGAGGGAAAGATGTGCTTAGTGGTGGGATCCCGTTGGAGGTGGCGGAAGTTACGGAGAATAATATGTTGGACCGGGAGGCTGGTGGGGTGGTAGGTGAGGACCAGGGGAACCCTATTCCTAGTGGGGTGGTGGGAGGATGGAGTGAGAGCAGATGTACGTGAAATGGGCGAGATGCGTTTAAGAGCAGAGTTGATAGTGGAGGAAGGGAAGCCCCTTTCTTTAAAAAAGGAGAACATCTCCCTCGTCCTAGAATGAAAAGCCTCATCCTGAGAGCAGATGCGGTGGAGACGGAGGAATTGCGAGAAGGGAATGGCGTTTTTGCAAGAGACAGGGTGAGAAGAGGAATAGTCCAGATAGCTGTGAGAGTAAATAGGCTTATAGTAGACATCAGTGGATAAGCTGTCTCCAGAGACAGAGACAAAAAGATCTAGAAAGGGGAGGGAGGTGTCGGAAATGGACCAGGTAAACTTGAGGGCAAGGTGAAAGTTGGAGGCAAAGTTAATAAAGTCAACGAGCTCTGCATGCGTGCAGGAAGCAGCGCCAATGCAGTCGTTGATGTAGCGAAGGAAAAGTGGGGGACATATACCAGAATAGGCACGGAACATAGATTGTTCCACAAAGCCAACAAAAAGGCAGGCATAGCTAGGACCCATACGGGTGCCCATAGCTACACCTTTAGTTTGGAGGAAGTGGGAGAAGCCGAAGGAGAAATTATTAAGAGTAAGGACTAATTCCGCTAGACGGAGCAGAGTGGTGGTAGAGGGGAACTGATTAGGTCTGGAATCCAAAAAGAAGCATAGAGCTTTGAGACCTTCCTGATGGGGGATGGAAGTATATAGGGACTGGAATCCATGGTGAAAATAAAGCGGTGGGGGCCAGGGAACTTATAATCATCGAAAAGTTTAAGAGCATGAGAAGTGTCATGAACATAGGTAGGAAGGGATTGAACAAGGGGGGATAAAACCATGTCGAGGTATGCAGAAACGAGTTCGGTGGGGCAGGAGCAAGCTGAGACAATAGGTAGGCCAGGACAGGCAGGTTTGTGGATCTTGGGTAGGAGGTAGAAACGGGAAGTGCGAGGTGTGGGAACTATAAAGTTGGTAGCAGTGGATGGGAGATCTCCTGAGTGGGTAAAGTCGGTGATGGTGTGGGAGACAATGGCCTGGTGCTCCTTAGTGGGGTCACGATCGAGGGGTAAATAAGAGGAGGTATCCGCGAGTTGTCGCTGTGCCTCGGCAAGGTAGAGGTCAGTACGCCAGACTACAACAGCACCCCCCTTATCGGCGGGTTTAATAATAAGGTTAGGATTAGTGCAGAGGGAGTGGAGAGCAGAGCATTCCGAAGGAGTAAGGTTGGAATGGGGACAAGGTGCGGTGAAGTCGAGACGGTTGATGTCCCGTCGGCAGTTAGCGATAAAGAGATCCAGAGCAGGCAGAAGACCAGAGCGGGGTGTCCATGAAGAAGAGGAGGGTTGAAGACGGGAGAAGGGGTCATCGGTGGGGGTGGAAGAGTCCTTGCTGAAGAAGTAGGCTCGGAGACGGAGAGTCCTTCATCTCATGTTCACTTTGCAGGCCTTCAAGCCCGGATTGGAGGCCTGGATGTGATTTTGGATATCTTTTGTCATCTGTCCATATCACAGGCCCTTGAGTATGGAGTGTGGAGGCCTAGACTCTGGCCTGATCTCTAATAGCTCCACATTCCTTCCTAAACAATAAAATGGCCCCTAACTCCCCTCTCTGCCCCCAAAATTATCCAATGAACTTAAAAAACAAATAAGTCTGAGCCACGACCTCGATGGTGGTCACGTTATCAGCCACATTCAACCAGAACTGCTCAGTGAGTGACATACTGTCTGAGATCCACATCATCGTAGGAGCCAATCTGCAACCCATTTGATGCAGTCCACTTGGAATCAAGAAAGTTTGAGAACACTGGACAGAGTTAAGAATATGGGACAAGATATCACCCTTGGTTCAGAACTGAAAATTAGCACTTCAGTTGTCCTACTGAAACAACAGCACTGGTATCTACCTGATAACATATAAAAGTGTTCAGGTAAGTCATCAGCACTAAAAGCTAATTAATTACCAATCTATTTGAAATCATCAGCAAAGCCAAAGTAATCACCGGTAGTGCTTTTGAACAGTGCTTACTAACAACTTGCTCATTAATTCCCAGTTTGGGTTTCACCAAGAACATAGACCATAGAAATCTACAGCACATTACAGGCCTTCTGGTACCCAATGTTGCACCAACCATGTAACCTACTCTTAGAAACTGCCTAGAATTTCTGTGCCGCATAGCCCTCTATTTTCCTAAACTGATGTACTAAGAGTCTCTAATAAGACCCTATTGTATCCACCTCTACCACTGTCACTAGCAGTGCATTCCATACAACCATCACTCTCTGTGTGAAAAACTTATCTCTAACAATATCCCGTACCTACTTCCAAGCACCTTAAAATTATGCCCTCTCATGTTTGCCATTTCAGCCTTGGGAAAAAGCCGCTGGCTATCCACACAATCAATGCCTCTCATCACCTTATACACCTTTATCAGTTACCTCCCATCCTCCATCGCTCCAAGGAACCCCCATCAGAACCTTAGTCCAAATACAGAAGAAACACCTAAATTTTGGAGGTGAGAAGAAGCTAACAGCCTTAGACTTTTGACACAGGAGTAGAAAAGTTCATAGATGATTGCATAATATGCAATTCTATTTGCTTTTCTTCAGCAAATGAAGCAGTGCATGGAAAGCATGCAGTAAGATCTTGACAACACTTAGGTGAGATCATCCACTTTGGAAGGGATAATAGAAGAGCAGGTTATTATTTAAATGGTGAAAGACTGCAGCATGCTGTTGTGCGGAGGGACTTGGGAGTGCTTGTGCATAAATCTCAAAAGGTTGGCTTGCAGGTGCAACAGGTTATTTAGAAGGCAAGTGGAATGTTGGTCTTCATTTATAGAGGGATTGAATTCAAGAGCAGGGAGGTCATGGAGTACCTGGAGTACTGTGTGCAGTTCTGGTCTCCATACTTGAGGATATACTGGCTTTGGAGGCAGTGCAGAGGAGGTTCACCAGGTTGATTCCAGGGATGAAGGGGTTAACCTAAGAGGAGAGATTTAGTCGCCTGGGACTATACTCTCTGGAGTTCAGAAGAATGAGAGGGGATCTTATAGAAACATATCAAATTTTGAAAGGGATAGATAAGATAGAAGTAGGAAAGTTGTTTCCACTGGTTGGTGAGACTAGAACTAGGGGACATTGCCTCAAGATTCAGGGGAGAAGATTTAGTACGGAGATGAGGAGAAACTGTTTTTCCCAGAGAGTGGTGAACCTGTGGAATTCTTTGCCCAGGGAAGCAGTTGAGGCTTCTTCACTAAATATATTTAAGAAACAGTTAGATAGGTTTTTACATAGTAAGGGAATTAAGGGTTATGGAGAAAAGGCAGGTAAATGGAGCTGAGTCTACGGACAGATCAGCCATGATCTTATTGAATGGTGGGGAAGGCTCGATGGCCTACTCCTGCTCCTATTTCTTATGTTCTTATAAGCAGATAATGGTCAGTAATATTTGTACCATGGAAATGGCAGGCAATGGCTGCTTTCAAAAACACAGAGCTATGTCTCCTACCTTGGTATTCAATGGCCAAGCTATCCCTCCATCAACACAGTGAGCTTCGCTACTGACCAAAGGCTCAGCAGGACTAGCCACATAAATAAAAGAGTTGGCCAGAGACTGGATAGCCTGTGACAAATGATTCAACTGAGGATACCTCAAAACCGTCTTGTACAAGGCACAAGAAGGGATTATGATAGAAGACATACACTTGATTGAATGAGTGCAGTTCCATCAGCATGTAACAAAGCACACAGTCCATGAAAAAGCTACCCCCTTCATGCTAAATTTTCACTTGATCCACCATTAATATACGGTGGCTGCGGATTGCAGCTTCTACAAAGTTCACTGCTGTTCCTGATCTAAGTGGTTGCAATCACAAGCCCACAACTTCTGCCAATGACCGAGGTGGATAAGGGCAATAGGTACATGGAAATCTCATCCAGTTACAGTTCCCTGTTCAAGTCACAGACCACTTGAACTGTTACTAGCGCAAATATTTCTAGTTAATATTCATTTCTGATTTCTAGGCATTACTTGTAAGGCCATCCTTTTTGTTTTGCCAATTCCTAATGGCCATTGAATATGTATTGCAAACTTCTTGAACCATTGAATCAATGACAACTAGGGATGGGTAGTAAATGATAGGAAAGAGATGCTGGCCTTGCCTGGCTCACTGATAGTCAAATAATAAAGTATCCTGACCGGCTGTGTCATGGTTTTGGATGGTAATTCAAATGTACAGGAATGTAATAAGCTGCAGAGAGTAGTAGATTCTGACTGATACATCATAGGTACATTGCTGCACTCTATTGGTAATATCTACAGGAGGTACTATCTCAAAAAGGCAACATCCATCATCAAAGATCCCCATCATCAGGGCTGTGCCACCTTCCAACAGCTACCATCAGACAGTAGGTATGGAAGCCTAAAGTCTCACCCCACAAGAGTAGCTACTTCCCTTCAACCACTAATTTTGCAGCACTTTGACAACTTTGAATTAAAATAGATTTTTTTTTCTACTTGGAAAAACTTTTAATTTATGATTAATTTATATTTTTCTTCCGTTTGCTGATTTTATGATGCTATGTGCCTGTGATATTACAGTAAGTATGTTTTTCATTGCACCTGTGGATATGACAATAAATTCGACTATTAATGATTAAGTAAATAGTATCTGCAGTGATTACCTCCAGAATTTTCACTGAAAACATAAACATCCATACAAAGTTCATAAAAAATTAATCCATTTTTAATTCTAAAAAGCAATTTTTCCAAAACATGAACTCTCCAGCATACAAAATGCTATTAAAGATGATTTGCAGAGTAATTAAAGTGTTTATCCTTCCAAATGCCTGCTTCTTTTGCACAAAAGGACCACCTGGTTTTCTTTGAAAGTGAGTGACTCCAAATATTGTCTGCTTGAGTGTGCCAAGTAAACAATTTTATACTACCAGCAGCTTGTCTCTCCAGTGACTTACATTGACAGTCCCAAATTTGTCCTGATTTTCTTTGAAAGCAGGTGTAATGCCCTGGTTAAGGTGTCTACTGCTAGGATGCCAGTATTTCATTTTAGCAGTCTTCTGCCAAAGCAGTGTGTCCTGCTCCTAGAATGTTTTGGTTGCAGCTAAAGATAAGAAGGCATGCTGTTCCACTTAGGAATGTTGTGTCTGCCGGTCAGGGTGGTGGGATTAGGAGAATGTTCTAGAGAGAGCAGGATGGAGAGAGATTTGTGATGGACAGTAATCTGGTTTGGGGTCTTTGGGTGGGTGCTGAGAAGTGGGACACAAGGGAAGATGCTGCAGAATGCCTTTGGAGGAGAGTCCCCATTGCAAGAAGTGCTTTGTGCATATGAGTGGCTCTAAGGCAGAAGGGTCAATACTCCTGAGAAAGCCAGTTTCTTTGAGATGGGCTTTAAGGGAAGTTCGGAACATGGTGGGTGCTTTCACACAAATCGTGGGTCCAGCACGTGAGGAAAGACGACTCCAGAATGAGCTCCAACTTTATGTGCACATTGGATTGGTTTAACTGTAATGGGCTCTTTTTCTTTTTGTTTTCCTATTAACTGTTTAGAAAAGCTGAAATTTACTTTCATACTTCCTTTAAAAATTTATGCAGTGTACAATCTGTTATTTCTTGCCAGCCGATAATTGTGAATGGGCAGTACTGACGCAGCATTCACTCAACTCGAAGTTCCTTTAATCAGATCATCACAACATTCCTGTTTGGTTGAACTGCAAGTCATACCAACCCTAGACGTATAGTGTTTATGAAACTTGGCCTTCTTACTGCTGAGTCACGTGGTTTATAGCAGAGTTAGCTAAACAGCCAAGTTTGCATACGAGCCCTGGTGAGAGGGTTTTGGATGCTGTGTGACTGTTGTTTTAGGATTGATTAATCGGTTTGTGTGTTTAAGCCAGTGGTTAGGCTAGTGTTGGGGTAGTACTTGATTATGAATTCAGCAGAGATAAATTCAAAGTGGTGCAATTCAAAGCAGCTATTCACAGATAATACTTATGTTCTGAGCAGGGTGGATATTTGAAGACCCGATGAACTGTTACTCAGACTTAAA
Organism: Mobula hypostoma; assembly: GCF_963921235.1. NCBI lineage: Eukaryota > Metazoa > Chordata > Chondrichthyes > Myliobatiformes > Myliobatidae > Mobula > Mobula hypostoma. The sequence continues at coordinate 103,208,377 of NC_086098.1, read as the reverse complement.
CACGAGGAATTCTGCAGGTGCTGGAAATTCAAGCAACACACATCAAAGTTGCTGGTGAGCGCAGCAGGCCAGGCAGCATCTCTAGGAAGAGGTACAGTCGACGTTTCGGGCCGAGACCCTTCGTCAAGACTAACTGAAGGAAGAACTAGTAAGAGATTTGAAATGGGTAGGGGGATGGGGAGATTCAAAATGATAGGAGAAGACAGGAGGGGGAGGGACCAACCCTCCCCTCTCCACCGACACCCCCAGCCTCCTCCCTCCCCCCTCTGATCCCAGCTCTCATCTATGCCGGGTCTTTACCAACCCCTCTGACCTTCGACTGTCTGAGGCAGAATGCTCTGTCCTCAGTAAGGGCCTCACCTTTGTCCCCCTTCGCCCACACCTCAGCGAGTTCCGCGTTCGCCATGATGCGGAACTTCTTCCGCCGTCTCCGTCTCCGAGCCTACTTCTTCAGCAAGGACTCTTCCGCCCCCACCAATGACCCCTTCTCCCGTCTTCAACCCTCCTCCTCTTCATGGACAGCCTGCTCTGGATCTCTTTATTGCTAACTGCCGAAGGGACATCAACCGTCTCGACTTCACCGCACCTTGTTCCCATTCCAACCTCACTCCTTCGGAATGTTCTGCTCTCCACTCCCTCCGCACTAATCTTAACTTTACTATTAAACCCGCCGATAAGGGGGGTGCTGTTGTCGGCTGGCGCACTGACCTCTACCTTGTTGAGGCACAGCGACAACTCGCGGATACCTCCTCTTATTTACCCCTTGATCGTAACTCCACTAAGGAGCACCAGGCCATTGTCTCCCACACCATCACCGACTTTATCCGCTCAAGGGATCTCCCATCTACTGCTACCAACCTTATAGTTCCCACACCTCGCACTTCCCGTTTCTACCTCCTACCCAAGATCCACAAACCAGGCTGTCCTGGCAGACCTATTGTCTCAGCTTGCTCCTGCCCCACCGAACCTGTTTCTGCATACCTCGAGATGGTTTTATCTCCCCTTGTTCAATCCCTTCCTACCTATGTTCGTTACACTTCTCACGCTCTTAAACTTTTCGATGATTTTAAGTTCCCTGGCCCCCACCGCTTTATTTTCACCATGGATTCCAGTCCCTATATACTTCCATCCCCCATCAGGAAGGTCTCAAAGCTCTCCGCTTCTTTTTGGATTCTAGACCTAATCAGTTCCCCTCTACCACCACTCTGCTCCGTCCAGCGGAATTAGTCCTTACTCTTAATAATTTCTCCTTTGGCTCCTCCCACTTCCTCCAAACTAAAGGTGTAGCTATGGGCACCCGTATGGGTCCTAGCTATGCCTGCCTTTTTGTTGGCTTTGTGGAACGATCTATGTTCCAAACCTATACTGGTATCTGTCCCCCACTTTTCCTTCGCTACTTCGACGACTGCAGTGGCGCTGCTTCCTGCACGCATGCTGAGCTCGTTGACTTCATTAACTTTGCCTCCAACTTTCACCCTGCCCTCAGGTTTACCTGGTCCATTTCTGACACCTCCCTCCCCTTTCTAGATCTTTCTGTCTCTATCTCTGGAGACAGCTTATCTACTGATGTCTACTATAAGCCTACTGACTCTCACAGCTATCTGGACTATTCCTCTTCTCACCCTGTCTCTTGCAAAAATGCCATCCCCTTCTCGCAATTCCTCCGTCTCCGCTGCATCTGCTCTCAGGATGAGGCTTTTCTTTCCAGGACAAGGGAGATGTCCTCCTTTTTTAAAGAAAGGGGCTTCCCTTCCTCCACTATCAACTCTGAGAGCAGCTCCCCCACTTCATACTCATCTGCTCTCACTCCATCCTCCCACCACCCCACTAGGAATAGGGTTCCCCTGGTCCTCACCTACCACCCCACCAGCCTCCGGGTCCAACATATTATTCTCCATAACTTCCGCCACCTCCAACGGGATCCCACCACTAAGCACATCTTTCCCTCCCCCCCTCTCTGCTTTCCGCAGGGATCGCTCCCTACACGACTCCCTTGTCCATTCGTTCCGCCCATCCCTCCCCACTGATCTCCCTCCTGGCACTTATCCTTGTAAGTGGAACAAGTGCTACACATGCCCTTACACTTCCTCCCTTTCCACAATTCAGGGCCGGAGACAGTCCTTCCAGGTGAGGCGACACTTTACCTGTGAGTCGGCTGGGGTGATATACTGCGTCCGGTGCTCCCGATGTGGCCTTCTATATATTGGCGAGACCTGACGCAGACTGGGAGATCATTTTGCTGAACACCTACACTCTGTCCGCCAGAGAAAGCAGGATCTCCCAGTGGCCACACATTTTAATTCCACATCCCATTCCCATTCTGATATGTCTATCCACGGCCTCCTCTACTGTAAAGATGAAGCCACACTCAGGTTGGAGAAACAACACCTTATATTCCGTCTGGGTAGCCTCCAACCTGATGGCATGAACACTGACTTCTCTAACTTCCGCTAAGGCCCCACCTCCCCCTCGTACCCCATCCGTTATTTATTTTTATACACACATTCTTTCTCTCACTCTCCTTTTTCTCCCTCTGTCCCTCTGACTATACCCCTTGCCCATCCTCTGGGTTTTTCCCCCCTCCCCCTTTTCCTTCTCCCTGGGCCTCCTGTCCCATGATCCTCTCATATCCCTTTGGCCAATCACCTGTCCAGCTCTTGGCTCCATCCCTCCCCCTCCTGTCTTCTATCATTTTGGATCTCCCCCTCCCCCTCCCACTTTCAAATCTCTTACTAGCTCTTCCTTCAGTTAGTCCTGACGAAGGGTCTCGGCCCGAAATGTCTGGCCTGCTGCGTTCACCAGTAACTTTGATGTGTGTTGCTTGTTACTCAGAGTGCTGAAAGTTATGTTGAATGAATGGCATTTTAGCCAATTAGCTGATAAGGAGGTTATGTTAGTCCAGACTGCTTGATATGTTAAGAGACCCTGAAGAGGTGGGGCTAAGGGCAGTCCATATTTTTAGAGATGTGGGGAAAGGTAGCTGAGGGTGAAGACTTTAAAGACAAGTTGTTTTCATTTCTGCAAAGTGAGGGAAAAAAGTCTGATGTTAAAGGTCTAATGGGTCCTTCAGTGGTTGATTTAAATTCTGAGCTGGTTTTGGCAATTACATCACTGCCAAAGTAACAAAGTATACCTGCAGAACGCCAAAGTTTTCATAGGCTGGGAGTGTTCTCTGGAGTTAAGCCCACTCTCAATGGGGAAAAAGAATATGAGAGCTGGGCAAAGCAGACATCTCAGTTATTGGATGAATGGCAGTGCTCAGATAATATGAGAAAAACAAGAGACTGGTAGAGAGTTTAAAGGATCTGGCAGCTGATATAGTGAGGTTCTTAAAGGCAAAGAACCCATTAGCTACAAGCTCTGGAAGATGCTTTTGGCACTGCTGAAAGTATAGGTGATCTGATGATGAAGTTTAATCATACATTACAGGAGGAAGGAGAGGAGCTGTCTGCCTACTTTTTCCAATTAGAGAAACTGCTGTATTGTTTGTGCCATAAGGGAAGCATTCAACTGTCTGAAAGGAATTGCTTGAGGATGGAGCAAGTTGTGAAGGGTATGCTGTCACATAATGTGATTGCTCTATGTATCCAAATGACCTGCAAGATGAGCCCTCCCCTACCTTTTACGGAATTACTCAGAGAAGTTAGAGAGGAGGAAAACATGATTGGGAAGCAGAACATTTCCAAAAGCCAAGTAGTGTCTTCAGTGGTAACCTCTGCTACTAAAATGACCCCTGATGCCACAAAGATAGAACTTTTGAGGGATGAGGAACAAAATCTTTGAGCAGAGCTGACTTAATGGATGTCTGCAAATGTTTCAGCTAAATGTGACACATCCGTTGGGAAACCTGACCCACCTGTAGGACTTACAATGCAGACAAACGCTGCTGAAAAGGGTCTCTTGACTAGAGAGGCCGTCGGTATTTTCTGTGAAGATGGACATTTCAAGTGAAACTGTAAGGGTGGGAAAATCTTCGAAAAGTAAGACAACGGTTAATAAACAGAGGAGAAATGAGGCAAAATTATGGAGGAACACAGTAAAGTAACAGCTGGCGTCTCGGAGAGGATACGTTCCAATCAGTGTATCAAGAGAATACTAAAGTACCAAACACTATTCCTGAAGGCTTAGTGGGACCAAGCTCTAATGTATCCATATGGATTGAAGGTGTTTTTGCTAGAGCTATACTTGACACAGGTTCTCAAGTTACTTTCCTTTATGGATCCTTTTAGAACCAATATTTGATGCATTTACCATTGATATCACTCAGTGCCCTTGACATTTGGGGGCATACAATGGTTACTTGTCATTGAAACTGGAGTTTTTGGAAGCAGTTGGAGTAACTGAGACTATTGACACCCTAGTGTTGGTCTGCCTGGATCCATTTGAAAAGGGTGAAGCTTCCGTTCTTGTGGGAACAAATACTTCCATCGTGAGAAGGCTCATGGGAGCATGCAAGGAGACGAATGGAGAGAACTTTCTGAAAACCTTGCCCATTCACCCAGTGTTCTGAGCTCCTTTTGAGAAGGTGCAAGTTCTTCCTAAGCTGGATGACAAGCAGTAATGAGGAACTGTGTAATACACCCAGTCTAAACCTGTCATGTTACGTCCTGGAGGAGTAGCTAGAGTGACGAGAACCCCAAAATTGCTGGAATGCCCAATGTCTCGGCCATCCAGGTGGATGAGTCATGCTTATCTGCAGGAGTGCTGGTGAGATTTGAATTGCCGAAATTTTTGGCTGAATACACAAACAGGATGACAGTGATCTGGAACACCTCAGGAAGAGATGTTACACTCAGATGTGGAATACTGATTGCCCCTCTTTCTTCCTGTGCTGGTAGTGTCTAGTTTTCCAGGGGAGTCACATGGCTGTTAGCAGAGTTAGCTAACGAGCCATGTTTGTATACAAGCCTGGCAAGAGCGTTACACAGGTTAGATAATGAAATCATTGTGCATTGAGGTAAAGGTTTTCAGTATTTCAGAATTCCAAGTACTCTAGGAAAACACAATGTTCCTATTAATTAGAGTCAGTAAGCAAATGTGAAAAATGTACTGAATAAGCAAATACAAGATTGATCTAGGAAAATGATTAAATTCATATTCAAAGTCTTTAATGCCTTGACAACCACATTAATGATGTAAAATAAAAATAAGTGTTGAATGGTGTTGTATAAATAATTACCTTTAGGCTATATTTGTGGATCACATTCAGTGTAATGTTCACTACATTTAATTAAAACAAAACAACCCAAAGGTTAAAGAGGAGAAATTACCATTCGTTAGACGTACTAGGTGGCAGCTTGTGTTCCTGGATCTGCACAACTACAGCAGAAAAAACAGGGAGTAAAATGATTAAAACTTATCTCCCTATCAGACACCACTACATATCGGAGTTCTAATTATTCTAGTTTAGAGTCCAAACTGTCTTCTTTCATAAACAGGCGAGTGACCAAAAATAGCAGATAGGTTTTTTGATATTGTTGACTCACAACATGGAAAGGTTTTGAGCCAATTTTTCACTTGATACGAAAGTTATCCAATCCAATTGTAAGCATAGTTAATCCAATGCAAAGAAGCAGATATACGTACCTGTGTGATGGATCGCAACAATAAAAAGTTGTGTGCTGTTGAGACTGAACCTGATAGCGTATAGAAAATTAATACATGCACCATGGACTGAGTATCAAAGGGGAAGGTGTTGCAAGTTATGTTACTCCAATAAATGACGTAAATACTGCTCCCCTTCAAAGTAAATAAAAAATTAATACTATTTTCACTGCCACTCTTTCAATTCCATACTTTAGTTATCATGTTTTCTGCAATAAATAATCATAGGATATATGTTTAGAACCACAATAATATGTATAAGAATGTATTTTCTCAGTAACTAAGAACTTTGATACAGACAACTACATTATATAGTAATTATATAATCAATTATGTGCTTTTAATGATTATAGATTATAGATAAATATTGCCAAACTTACTTCATTTGTCATATTTAGATTCCAATAAAGCACTTGGAACTTTTTAGAAGTACTTACATTACCTGGAGCATTTATAAATGTTTGAGATTTGCACATCCTATTAGAGCTTTTGACCCTGGTGAAATTGTGGGAAATTGGTGATGTATGGAGCTGTTCTCCTTCTCAATGGCTACCTTATTGGACCATTGATTAATGATGGCTGATAGCTTCTGAAACAACATTGACATTGACTGTTTGCTTACCCATGGCCCTATGGGAACTGGTGGCCTACCAGTGTTCCACTCAATATGTGGTTACTCTCTGTGGGACAAATGACAGGCAGCATCAGTAGGCTAATCATCAACAAAACCAGATGACTCCAACCCAAGTCCTGAACCCTGAAATACGTTACACTGATCACAGCTAAAACCACTTCTTAGACCTTTCCAAGAATCAGGGACAAAGTAACTGAACTATTGTGAACCATATTTTAATTTTCTGTGGTTAAAGTCAAACTTATTTATTTATTGTCATGTAACGGCCTTTGCCCCCCTGACTCCCGTTGCTTAGGGTGAATAGTCGTCGACCCTGCCAAACAGTGCAAATCCTTTGGTGCGGATAAGGTGTGAGTCACTCAATGATCAGCCACAACACAAATAAGAAACAATATACTGTTACGTACCCCGTAACTGGGTTGCCAAACCAGCAGAAATGGATCACTCAGTTGGAGTCTGGATTACTAGAACTAAGAAAGTTTTATTAAAGAAACAAGCAACACAGTACTCTAATCAAAAGGATAATAAATGCAACAGTTCAGCAATGATAAACACACATGTACACAGAATTAAGATAACAGGATTAATCAAGCTCTATCGTTGTCTAGGGGTAAATGACCAGTTTCAAAGTGGCGCAAAGTTCAGTTCAATTTAGTTCAGTTCAGTTCGCAGTAATCGCTGCCGTGGCGATGGACAGTGGGGGAAAGGAGAGAGAGAGCAAACGAATGAATATTCAAGGAACACACATCAAAGTTGCTGGTGAACGCAGCAGGCCAGGCAGCATCTGTAGGAGGAGGTGCAGTCGATGTTTCAGGCCGAGACCCTTCGTCAGGACTAACTGAAGAAAGAGTGAGTAAGGGATTTGAAAGTTGGAGGGGGAGGTGGAGATCCAAAATGATAGGAGAAGACAGGAGGGGGAGGGATAGAGCCAAGAGCTGGACAGGTGATAGGCAAAAGGGGATACGAGGGGATCATGGGACCGGAGGTCCGGGAAGAAAGACAAGGGGGGGGGACCCAGAGGATGGGCAAGAGGTATATTCAGAGGGACAGAGGGAGAAAAAAGGAGAGTGAGAGAAAGAATGTGTGTATAAAAATAAGTAACAGATGGGGTACAAGGGGGGAGGTGGGGCCTTAGCGGAAGTGAGAGAAGTCGATGTTCATGCCATCAGGTTGGAGGCTACCCAGATGGAATATAAGGTGTTGTTCCTCCAACCTGAGTGTGGCTTCATCTTCACAGTAGAGGAGGCTGTGGTTAGACATGTCAGAATGGGAATGGGATGTGGAATTAAAATGTGTGGCCACTGGGATATCCTGCTTTCTCTGGCAGACAGAGCGTAGATGTTCAGCAAAGCGGTCTCCCAGTCTGCGTCGGGTCTCGCCAATATATAAAAGGCCACATCGGGAGCACCTGACGCAGTATATCCCCCCAGTCGACTCACAGGTGAAGTGTTGCCTTACCTGGAAGGACTGTTTGGGGCCCTGAATGATGGTAAGGGAGGAAGTGTAAGGGCATGTGTAGCACTTGTTCCGCTTACACAGATAAGTGCCAGGAGGGAGATCAGTGGGGAGGGATAGAGGGGACGAATGGACAAGGGAGTTGCGTAGGGAGCGATCCCTGCGGAATGCGGGGGGGGGGGGAAGATGTGCTTGAAAAATATTCAAGGCTTCCACACAGACCTTCGCAGTCAGCTTTCAGGCGAGTCCTTTGTGATGTCATCTGAGGTCACCGACCGTGACCCCTCCGTTTCCAGATACGATCGTTACTCTGCGGTGAACCCAGCACCCAGGCAAGGGTGGACACACACCAGGTTCCCGCCGATCGTGCCTTTCCACCCTAAGCGTCTATGGCTTGATCCCGCGATCAGCCGTCCAAGAACTTCCCACCGACTTGTGAGAGACGCACCGCTTCCAGGGTCTCGTTACCTCGGGTGTCGTATGTGTCCTGCCTTAGCGAACCTGTCCCTTTTTATTCCCCTGCTGGGGTATCGCCTGTCCATCACTTCAAATAGTTCAGGGTTCAAAGGGGGAGCCGATCTTGACAGCTCTCCTTCCCCTTCATTAACATCTCCAAATGCTGCTCCATTGTTTTCCTTACCTCTCTCTCTCCTGAAGACAGGTGGCAGACCAACTGCTGATCCCACTGGTGCCAGCACAGGACAGCTACATCTTAATCTATGTGTATTCTTGTCACACTTCCCCCCTTTAAGGATTTTTACTGGGTGTAAAAATTACAAACATGAATACATTATTTGATATACAGCTATTATTTATCAGCTGTTTGGCTAATACAGCGAGTCTGAAGTTGTCAACACCTGACAGACAGTCAGCCATCACATTTTCTGTTCCTTTTATATGTGTTATTAATAATCCCTTAGACCAGGCTCCAATTTAGCAAACTTCATAGTGGCCAAAAACACTGATGAATTGCAATCAATGTACCTTCTCATTGGGTTTCGTCCCGGACCACAATAACAAGGGTCGTCCCATTCCGACTTAGTTTTCTCTCGCAAGGGCTTAGTAGGAGGGGGAGGGGTAGTGACCGCAGAGTTATTGCAAAACTTCCTACAGTACCTCACCATCTCCAAGAGCCTTCTGAGGGCCCTCTTGTCTGTCGGGGTTGGGATGTCAGAGATAGCCCGCACTTTAGCTTGCATCGCTGCCAGCTGCCCCTGTGTCACCACAATTCCCAGGTAAGTGATCTTCGTGTGGCCGAACTCATTTTTTTCAAGGTTCACTATCAAGCTGGCTTCAGACAGCTGTATTACATCGCCAATACACACCTCTGTGTTCGTCAGCCCTGAATTACTCATTCTATAGGGCTGGTGCTCGCTAGGCTAACCTAGTGTAACAGACACCACCCAACATCCCAATTCTTTGCATCGCCTCGGGACAATCAAACACACGGGTGCGAGTCGTTTAATTACTTCTCCTAAAGAGTCGCTTTGTTCGGGGATTAAGGGAGAGGCCTTATCAGCAGAGCTGGCCAAAACAATAGCCTTCTCCCATCTGGTCGATACCATACTCATCTTTTCAAAATAGTTTTTTTCTCTTATCAGGGGGACCCTAGCTTCATTGATTTCCGCGCTAACACTGACTAGGTTTGTTAGCATATCAAAAGCCTGTGACCGTCTCAGTTAGCGTTGGCCATAATCAATAACATCCTTCCCCCGGGCAGCCGGTAAACCTCTTTCATGATTCCACCAACTGTTTCCTCCAGCACCGCAAAATGTCCACCGGGGGGTACCTTGTGGGCCAGGTTAAAAACCTCATCCCCATAACTCTTTTGCACCACCCCCCATTCCTCATCTGCGGGTATGGTACTTGGTCTCCCTTTCTTCCTTAGCACTTCCTCCTCCACACAATAGCCTACTAGTTCCCTTGTTAAGTCTGTGTCAGAGAGAGCTGTCTCTGCCAAAACTATCAGCCCCTCGTCTCACTCCTGCGCCTGCACAAATTCTTTCCTGGCTAATGCTAAGTCTGTCTCAGCTCCCTCACTACCTCTTGTTTCACTACACTCCTTCTTTTCACTTTCTACCCCCTTCTCGTACAAGGCTGGCAGAAACGTCTCAGCTAAATTTACTACCGCAGTCCCGTGATGAACCTGTGAGTCCATGGGCGGGGCCTCAATGCTGGCAGGCTGACCTGTCAATCTCACTGCTTCGAACACGATTCCCCCGGCGAGGTCATTACCAAGCAAGACTTCCACGCCTTTCATCGGTAATTCGGACCTCACCCCGATCGTGACTAGTCCAGAGACCAGGTTGCTTTGTAAGTGTATCTGGTGCAAAGGGATGGCCTCTGTCCCTCCCCCAATACCTTTGACCTTGACCTCCCCAGTCTGGGTCTCTGAGCTAAACTCTAATACACTCTTCAGTATTAGTGACTGACACGCTCCTGTGTCTCTCCAGATCCACACTGGAACTGGTTTTAACCCCTCCTTCACCGACACCAATCCGGCCGAGATAAACCTCTCGCGCCCTTCCTGAACTTTGGCAGACCTGTTCTGTCCTAGCGGTTCATTTACCAGCTTGATACAGCCAGTCAAAATCGCCATTTTTCCTTTTCCCGGCTCCTTCTTTGGGGCAAAGCACCTGGACGCAAAGTGTCCAACTTTCCCGCAATTATAACAGATGACCCCAGGAGACTTCCTACCAGACTGCTCCTGGTCTACCTTATCCTTCTCACTAGTCCCCGGCTTACTTTCTGACTTTTCTGGCGGACTCTCCCCGCCGTCCTGACTACCCTTCTGATAGCCTTTATTCGGGGCAAACTTCATTTTATGCGTCAACGCATACTCATCCGCTAACTTAGCAGTTGCGGCTAACGTGGCTGCCTCTTTCTCATCTAGGTAGGGTCTCATACCCTCAGGGACACAACCTTTAAACTGCTCAATCAGGATCAGCTGTAGCAGTCTGTCATAATCCCCCTCTACCCCCTTCGAGGCGCACCAACGCTCACAATATGTCTGCATCTCACGGGCAAATTCTAAATACGTGCGGTCCCACTGCTTCCTCGCATTCCGGAACCTCTGCCGGTATGCCTCCGGGACCAACTCATAAATCCTGAGGATGGCCTCTTTCACCACCTCATACCTCTGGGCATCTTCCGCGGACAAAGCTGAGTAAGCTTGTTGGGCTTTCCCTTTCAGTACACTCGAAGCAAAACAGCCCACTTATCCCTCAGCCAGTCCTGACTTGTTGCAACTTTTTCGAAATGGAGAAAGTACCAATCCACATCGGTATCGTCAAATGGGGGAACCAGCCTAACCTCCTGGGTCGCCCGAAACCCTCCACCTTGGTTCGGCACGGGCCCCTGCTCTGCCCTTATCTTTAACTTCTCCAGCTCGAATTCCCTTTCTCTCTGTTTCTCCTCTCGCTCCAGTTCTCTCTCTCTCTCTCTCTCTCCTGCCTTTCTAACTGTTTCTCTTTCTCCCGCCTTTCTAACTCTCTCTCTTTCTCCTGCCTTTCTAACTCTCTCTCTTTCTCCCTCCTTTCTAACTGCTTCTCTTCGTGTTCTAACTGCCATACCCGGAACTCGTGCTCGAGTCTCAGTTTTTCAAGCTGTACCTGTACCGCGTCTCCGGCAGGTTTTTCAATAGACACCACCTCCAGCTCGCCTTGGGGAAACACACCTTTTGATACATAGTGCTCTACGTTAGCTCTGTGTATCTCCTCTCTCCTCATTGTCGACTTCCCCTTAGCAAGATTCAACCGTTTGGCCACAGCTACCAATTCCGATTTCCTGGCATCCTCTAATGCCTCCAAGGTCGGCGCCTTTATAATCTCCTCAGCCTCCATTTCTGCTGTTTGTCTTTTCTTTCTTTCGGGAATTTTGACCCAATCAATTTACTCCGTCCCAAATTTAGCGTTCAAAATCGCAGACGAGAACCCCACTTTTGTTACGTACTCCGTAACTGGGTTGCCAAACCAGCAGAAATGGATCACTCAGTTGGAGTCTGGATTACTAGAACTAAGAAAGTTTTATTAAAGAAACAAGCAACACAGTACTCTAATCAAAAGGATAATAAATGCAACAGTTCAGCAATGGTAAACACACATGTACACAGAATTAAGATAACAGGATTAATCAAACTCTATCATTGTCTAGGGGTAAATGACCAGTTTCAAAGTGGCGCAAAGTTCAGTTCAATTTAGTTCAGTTCAGTTCGCAGTAATCGCTGCCGTGGCGATGGACAGTGGGGGGAAGGAGAGAGAGAGCAAAACGAATGAATATTCAAGGCTTCCACACAGACCTTCACAGTCAGCTTTCGGGCGAGTCCTTTGTGATGTCATCTGAGGTCACCGACCGTGACCCCTCCGTTTCCAGATACGATCGTTTCTCTGCGGTGAGCCCAGCACCCAGGCAAGGGTGGACACACACCAGGTTCCCGCCGATCGTGCCTTTCCACCCTAAGCGTCTATGGCTTGATCCCGCGATCAGCCGTCCAAGAACTTCCCACCGACTTGTGAGAGATGCACCGCTTCCAGGGTCTCGTTACCTCAGGTGTCGTGTGTGTCCTGGCTTAGCGAACCTGTCACTTTTTATTCCCCTGCTGGGGTATCGCCTGTCCATCACTTCAAACAGTTCAGGGTTCAAAGGGGGAGCCGATCTTGACAGCTCTCCTTCCCCTTCATTAACATCTCCAAATGCTGCTCCATTGTTTTCCTTATCTCTCTCTCTCCTGAAGACAGGTGGCAGACCAACTGCTGATCCCATGGTGCCAGCACAGGACAGCTACATCTTAATCTATGTGTATTCTTGTCACAATACAAAGTGCAAGTAAAGAATTATACTTTATAGCAAATTTTTGGTGATGGGTTAGTAGCAACAACTAAAAGAAAAGGTGCCACATAAGTAACTTATCAGTCTTGTGCACATAATATTTTAATACGTTGGAGCTCACACCTCCGATTCCATCCACAACATCCTTCCAAGACTCCGGCCACCCTCGGAACCCCCGAGGTCTGGTATCCACCGCCCTGGAACTGCTGTCCATTCCTCACACGTCCGTCCTCTCTGCTTGCCTCCCAAAAAAGCCCACACTCCTCAACTCAGTACACATATACAAGATAACAGAACATGACTTCCATTGGCTAACAAATGAATACAGTTTCTATTATCACACTGTATAACCCAAACATTGCTGTTACAGAGAACCCCTTGCTCAGCAGTTAACAGTACGAGAAGCCATTTTAATATAACACCTCAGAGAAGTCATTTTGGTAATAAGCGGATTACAGTTAACAGCCCGTCTCGTATTACTGAGAGCCCTACAGTCATATTGTTATATGCACAAGTACATGTATGGGTAGGTGTAAGGAAAAACATAGCTACAGTGTGTGCCTGGGTGTACGAGGAAAATCAAGTGGAATTATTATTTGGCTTTTAATGTCAAAATTATAATTCATTAATGTGCCAATGCAGTTTAAATAATCAATTGTTAAATCGTGAAGGACATTACTTTTTCATGCCTGTGAGGGGAGGCTTTAAGCCTCTGCCCAAGATGTAGATACATTATTTCAGTTGAAACTCCAGTCCAGGTACAAAGGAACTCTGCACTTTGTGAGAATTGGCAGGCTTCCAAAAATATAGACCCTAGGCTCTATTTGCAGAAGAGCAGGGCAAATTTCCTGTATGCTGGACTATTATTATAGCTCAATTTAATTGGTTTATTACTTCATCATAACTGTGTGCAATTTGGTTGCCATGTTTCTCTGGATTGCCACATTTATAAAGAACCAGAGGGATGCTAAAATTCTCTGTGGCATCTGAAGGTTGTTAAAATGTCATAGAAATTATGCATCTTCTTTTTTCTATATGTATGAAACATTTTGAGCCTCTCCTGCAATACACATTTTAATGGAAGTAATTGTGTATATTAACTCTGCAGCAATACTAAAGCAAATATGCACCAATGTAGGATCCAGGCCTGAAACCATATCATTTGAACAGATCTTTCATCAGCAAGTCACGAGCAAGCCTACTGCTTACACTGTAGTCTCAAGCTGACCTCTCACTGCATATCAGGAGTCCAAACCTCCAAAAGTGATATTCCAAACACACAGAAGACGTAATAGTCATCCACTGCAACCAAGAAGTAAATAAAACAAAATAAGTAAATAGTTTCAACCATTTGGCAAATTTACATATTACATGAAATATTCCAGTACAAATAAGTATAACTTCAAAATTTCATTTTAAAGTTTTGTTCTGTTTCAGCAGTCTGGGCTCATCCTGAATACAAAGGAGTTTCCTGCTAATGTCAGCCACTTTTATTTTGTCTGGCAATTTAATCTTATCTAGATGAATGTAAATGATCTGAAGGTGATGACTGAAGAGACCTTTATGACATTCAATATCTGCTCAACACAAATAGACAGATAGAAGATCATTACAATTAATTATCCATTATAAACAACATTAGTAATCATTTTCAGTGAAACAGAGAGTAAAATATCTTTTTCACTGGTAAAGAACCACTTTTTTTTAAATTACATACATATCAATTCATCAATTTGGTCAATGATTTAACAGATTAAACAATATTTCAAGAAATGAATATACAACATTTGAAGGGTCCTTCTTTATTGGTTGATCAGTTTTCAGGTAAAGTTACAAAATAAATGAGTGATGCTTAGGCAATTACTGCCCACTTCTGATGCTCTCAGCTCAATTCCATCCCACTGCAACCTTACCCTGAAGTTTGCAAAGTAATAGCCAGGTGTGGCATTTTGGAATATATATACATTTTCTAACATTTTTAAAAAGCACTGGTATAATTGTAATTAATGTCAAACTAAATTTTTTTTTCTTCGACGTTACTCAAACTTTATACCAGGCAATATTTCCCAAAACTGTAAACACGCATAGTACTTTTTCACAAAAGAAGAGATCATATGAAACAGAAGACAGACTTAGCCATTTGGCTCCGTGAACCTGCTTTGTCATTCAACAAAACTGTGGCCAATTACTTCAAATCCATCTTATGCTACTATTCCCACACCACTTTTGGGGCAAAGATGTTATTCTCATCTCAGTACTAAATAGCTGAGGCTGCATACTAAATTGTGAGGCTGCATCTCTGCTCCTGGTTCTAAACACACCAGCCTGGAGAAGTATCACCCCTGAATAGATACCTCAGCTGCTTGCTTTTAAAAAAGCTCATGGCCTCTTAAGATATATCGATTTACTTTTGTTCACTGGGTGAATTCTGTGCTTAGCAAAGCTGTCTAATTCTAAGCAGACATCAAATATTATGGAAGCTTACTAACCATCAAACAAGCAAGGCTTCTAAAACCTCAAATGTAGTGTTACACTTTAAATTCCAGATCGAGGAGATGGGTGAGATGGCAGATGCTTCCTAACTTATATTTCTGAGCTAAAGATCAGAAGTATATTTAGGAATATTATAGCCAGATAGGAGAGGTTGTCTTTCCCATTGATCTTCCTGGTCATTGTCAGTGATATATTAGCCATGTCTTTCTCACTGAGTCATGGTCATACAGTAGAGTTATGGTTTTTGGCTTACCATGTCCACGTTTACTATTTTGCACATTGGACCATATACTTAGCTTACTAGTTAAAACTCTTAATAATTTGTTCTCTCAAAAGACTTCCACTTCAGAAATTTGAAATGGGTGATGACCTGTGAAGGAGCTGGGTACTTGCATGGAGCACCCTCTAGTGGTTTGAATGTTCTGTCATGTTTTAAATCATCAATGGGCTGATTTCAATAATATAGCCCAGTAGTTATCCAGAAGTTACTAAATGCATGTTAGCAAGCAACTTGCAAAGTTGGGAACAATCCACAAAGGATATCATATGAAGGAAGATGGTTGCTATTGTTGAAGGTCAATTATTTCAATCACAGGGCATCACTGAAAGAATTTTTCACAGAATGTCCTAAACACTGTTCCTTCTAAGCCATGAAGGTGTGTGGCCACATAGTAACTGAAATGTTAGTGCGCGCATAGCTTTTGTTGCTGTGCGTCAGGAATTTTCTTAACATTTAAACATTCAACGTCCTTCCCAGTCTTCAGGCCATGCAAAAGTTTCCTGTTCAGAGCAATGGTTGATTTGTGCAGCTGTAAAAAAAATTACAGGGATTGTTGGTCCAAAAGAAAGTCGACTGATTCACCAATGGTCTGATTATTGCTATATAATTAGATAAAGCTGATTAATTCACAGACATGTCAGAAAATAAAGCACATTATGAACAATATTCAGAAGGCCATAAATATAATATAATATACATGTTATTTTAAGGCAGTGAACATTGCTAAATTCCCAAACAGCATCTAAGAAGTTTTTGGTGCTCAATACTCAACTTAAGAACAGATGAGAGGCAGCATGTGATACTCCTTCTCACTAAAGATGAATACTTCTCAGTAAAATCATACCTCCACTAACTAGAACTGCAGTGTGATATTCTCTACTTGACCAGATGAATGCAACTATAATAATGAGTAAGAAGCTGGCCAACATCCTTGTTGGGGTTTGGTCAAGATAGCACTCTGGATTACTTAACCCGACTCATTTCTGAAATGATTAAACCTCACTTAGCATCTGCTCTACCTGATGCATATAGCTGCAACGTGCATCAGCACTGTCGACATGTTCCCCTCCAGGATACGCCTCCTTGACCTAGAAGTACATCACTATTCGGTATGTCATCTAAAACTTTGACAAACTTCTATAGTTGCATGGTGGAGAGTATCCCGAATGGTTACATCACAGACAGGTATGAAAACACCAATGCCTAAGAACAGAAAAGCCTACAAAAAGTGGGGGAGACAGCCTAGTCCATCACAGGCAAATCACTCGACATCATTGAGCACATCTACAAGGAGTGCTGCCACAAGAAAGCAGCATGCATCATCAAGGACTCACACCATCAAGCTCTCTTCCCACAGTTGCAATTGTGAAAGAAGTACAGGAGCCTTAGGTCCAACACCATCAGGTTCAGAAGTGGCTATTACCCTTCAACCATCAGGCCCTTGAACCAACGTGGATAACTTTTACCCTCCCAAACTCAGAACTGATTACACAGCATATGAGCTTACTTTCAATTACTTTATAATTTATGTTCTCAATAATATTTATTATTAATATTTTGGTTTTCATTTTGTATTTGCAGTTTGTTGTCTTTTGCACATTGATTGTTCGCCTGTCTTCAGTTGTATGTAGCTTTTCATTGACTCTATTATGTTTAACAATGCCTTCAAGAAAATTAATCTTCAAGTGGCATATGGTGACATATATGTACTTTGATAATAAATTTACTTTGAACTTTGAAGCCTTCTATTTCAGTAACTATCAAACCCCTCACCTCTACTATTTAAGAAGATAATATCATCTGCCAGATGAGAAAACCACAAGTTACAATTTACATTGAAAGATAAACCCTGGGTTACATAAAAATGTACAGATGGCCTTCTACCTTCATTGGATCAACGTCCTGGGACACCTTGCTGAACACTACTACTCCCGCAGCTCTTCAAGAATGCAGCTTGTTCGGCTCAACCTGGCACTCGTCAGTAAGGCGAAAGACCTGATTGTAGACTTCAGGAAGGGTAAGATGAGGGAACACATACCAATCCTCACAGAGGGATCATAAGTGAAGAGAGTGAGCAGCTTCAAGTTCCTGGGTGTCAAGATCTCTGAGGATCTAACCTGGTCCCAGCATATTGATGTAGTTATAAATAAGGCAAAACAGCGTCTATACTTTATTAGGAGTATGAGGAGATTTGGCATGTCAACAAATACACTCAAAAACTTCTATTGATGTACCGTGGAGAGCATTCTGACAGGCTGCATCACTGTCTGGTATGGAGCGGCTACTGCACAGGACCGAAAGAAGCTGCAGAAGGTTGTAAATCTATTTACATCCATCTTGGGTACTAGCCTACAAAGTACCCAGGACATCTTTAGGGAGCGGTGTCCCAGAAAGGCAGCATCCATTATTAAGGACCTCCAGCACCCAGGGAATGCCCCTTTCTCACTGTTACCATCAGGTAGGAGGTACAGAAGCCTGAAGGCACACACTCAGCAATTTAAGAACAGCTTCTTCCCCTCTGCCATCCAATTCCTAAATGGACATTGAATCTTTGGACACTACCTCACTTTTTTTTAATATACAGTATTTCTGTTTTTGCACGTTTTTAAAAATCTATTCAATATACATAATTGATTTACTTGTTTATTTATTATTATTATTTGTAACATGCTGTAGGGTTTCACTGCTGTTTAAAATGCTGTAGGGTTTCACTGATAACGTAATGGTTTCTCTGTAGCAGCAATGTTTGGGTTATGACTAGAGATAACGGGGTTTGGAATGCTGCTGTTCTTTCTTGTGAGCTGGAAGAGAGATTTTCGTGGTGTTTTTGCCAGGGAGAGATGAAGAGAGAAGATGCGAATGGAGAGAGTTGGTAGACCGCTGGACGGGGTGGGCTTGGAGTGAGGGTCCGAAGGGCAGCAACAATCGGAGGATGTCGATGGTGGACGATCGATTTATCAGTGAGGTCCAACATTGCACAACAGACTGTTTAATATGATTGGGCCCTTTTTTCCCCTTTTTTAAGTTTCTTTACTAACCATATAGTCAAAGTAAGAATTATAAAGCTTAATCGTTTAATCACATATTGTGTACTGTTTGTTATTTCGGGGTACTAATTTGTAACAGGGGACACATCACATTGCATCAACCCAAACAAGATTTCTTAAGATTGGCCGGGCCACGGGCTATCACCCCCTATATATTCGGCTGCAAGCCGAAATGAGAGTTACAAATGTGGGGGCTCGTCCGGGATTGATTCAATTGGATGCTGTGTGGTTACCCTGAGCAATGAACCAGTGGGGCAGATATTTGTACTTTGGATGAATTGTTAATTCCGCTGTTAAGTACTGTTGAAGTTGTGATTGTGGGCAGAGGTTTGATAAAATGGCTGGCGCAGCTCTTGTTTTAATGCAGACCAGCACTGAGGTAGTGGTAGCTGGGGGCGGAGATTTCAAAGACAGGGTTCTCTTGTCTCTGAGGTGGAGTGAGGGGAAAAAGCAGTCAGATTTGGAATGTCTAATTAGTCCACGTCCCCCAGTGAAGAGTGAGAATTCTGAGTTAGTATCCGCCCTTACTTCTCTGGTGAATAAATGGAAAAATCAGATTCAAAGTTCCAGCTATGGCGGGCTCCACCTATTCTCTAGAACAATGCCCACCCCTAAAGGGAAGGAGGAGTATGAGACTTGGGTGGAGCGGACCTCTCAGTTGTTAGATGAGTGGCAGTGCCCTGATGATGAAAAGCGACAGAGATTGCTTGAAAGTTTGAATGGGTGTGTCACGGTCCCCACCATTAATTCCTGATTTTCTCCTAATTCCCTTTGATGGTGACACACCTGGTTCTCATCAAGACCTGCAGCATAAAAACCCTGGCTTTCCATCCACTCGTTGCCAGATCGTTGTTTAGCCAGTGTGGTAATTAATGCTCCTGGCCGCTTAGGATTGCGTATTCTAAGTTTTAATTCAGTACCGAGGTTTACCTGGGTATCTGCGTGACAAGATAAGTATTCTAAGTTTTATTTCAGTACCAAGGATTACCTGTGTAACTCAGTCTCTCCGTGTCAAGAAAAATATTGTTTACCGCTAGCCTTTCTACGCTCCCTGTCAAGATAAGGGTTGCCTGCCGCCCGCCTTTCATTTTGCAATTCCACTCCAGCAACGCTTCGTGTCAGGTTCCAGCCAGGCTCACACCCTCGTCTATGTCCTAACCATATCTCTGTGCCAGTGTCCTGTATTTGGGTTCGCCCTGTTCCTTGCAACAGAACGATCTGGCCATCATGGACCCAGCGGACATAAACACCCTTCAACAAGCCCTCGCCAACCAGTGTTCCCTACTGGGACAGCATGACCAACTCCTCCAGGAGGTCATGGAGAACCTCCATTCCCTGTCTGCTCAGGTCACGCAGATAACCAGGTGGTCCGTGTCTCCACTCATTTCATTCAATCCACTCCTGGAACCCAGCCTAGCCAGCCCAGACAGACTGTAGCAGCAATCCCCCACATGTCACCAACGCCCCCGCCCAGAAAGCCTCACGTCCCTGAGCCGGAGTACCATACTGGAGATCTGGGGAAGCGCCGGGCCTTCCTCCTTCAGTGCTCCCTGGTGTTTGAACAACAGTTGTCAACTTACTCCACAGATAAGTCAAAGATTGCTTATATCTTGGGATTACTGTGGGGAAGTGCATTAGCATGGGCACAGCAGTTTGGGACAACCAACCGGATATCTGCTCTTCTGTCGCCACTTTTATCACCGAGATGAGTAAGATGTTTGACCACCCCGTCCATGGTAAAGACACCGCCAAGTGAACACTCATTCTCCGCCAGGGCTCCCGTAGTGTTGCTGAATATTCCGTGGAGTTCCGGATGTTAGCAGCCGACTCAGGGTGGAACGATGAGTCACTCCAGGGGGTTTTTTGGAATGGACTCAGCGACCTGGTAGAGGACGAGTTGGCGGCCAGAGACAACACCGAAAGCCTAGATTCCCTGATCTCCCTCACCACCAGGTTGGACATTCGCTTCTAAGAATGCCTTAGAGAAAGAACTGGTCGTCCACCATCTTTGGCCATTTCTCAGCATTCATTTATGCTTCCTGCCAGAACAAGCCTCTGTCATCCCTCTTCACCCCGAGTAGTTCCCAGCCCTGCCGCTTCCACCGCCCCGGGAGAGGAATCCATGCAGCTGGGACGGAACCGCCTTTCTCCCGCTGAACAACTCCGGAGATTGAGAGTGGGTGAGTGTCTATATTGCAGCCAGTCCAGTCACTTCTTTGCCACCTGCCTCCTTCGGCCAAAAAGGGAAGGCTCACCAGTAGCGGGGGGGGTCCTGGTGAGCCAGACAACATTCCCGTCCGTCCCCTGACCCCGGATGCAGCTTCACGTCACTCTGTGTTACAACCAACAGTCCTTGCCTCGGTTAGCACTAGTGGACTCCGGCGCAGAGGGAAACTTTTTGGATGAAAAATTAGCCTTCCAAGCCGAAATTCCTCGTGAGCCATTGTGTACCCCCCTGGACGCCCAGGCACTGGGTGGTAGACTCCTGGTCCGAGTCACACACTGCACAGAACCTCTGCTTCTCCTTCTCTCCAGAAACCATTGGGAGCAGGTACGATTCAATTTAATTTCCTCTCCTCAAGCCCCCACAATTCTTGGTCACCCCTGGTTAAGCCGTCATAACCCCAACATTGACTGGCCCACCGGGAAGATAGTCAGCTGGAGTTCGTTCTGCCATTCCTCTTGTCTGCAATCAGCCCTTCTCCCAGTGGAGGTCACCGCGACCTCGTCTGCCTCTGAGCCCCCTGACTTGTCCACGGCTCCCGTTGAATATCACGATCTGGGAGAAGTGTTTAGCAAGCAACGGGCCCTTTCTCTGCCTTCACATCACCCTTATGATTGCGCTATTGACCTTCTCCCCGGAGCCTCACTACCCACCAGTCGGCTGTAAAAACCTGTCCCGACTGGAAAGAGAATCTATGGAGATGTACGTGAATAATTCCTTCGTGGCTGGCATTATCCGACCCTCATCTTCCCCTGTAGGTGCAGGTTTCTTCCTTCTGCGGAGAAAAGATGGCTCACTGCACCCATGTATCCACTACCGTGGCCTGAACAACATCACCATAAAGAATAAGTGTCCCCTTCCCTTTATCAACTCTGCATTTGAGCCCTTTCAGGGAGCCACAATTTTCTCTAAGTTGGATTTGCGGAATGTCTATCACCTGGCCAGAATAAGGGAGGGAGATGAATGCAAAACAGCTTCTAACAACCCCCTTGGTCATTTCGAATAGCTGGTCATGCCATTCGGTCTCACCAATGCCCCCGCTGTCTTCCAAGCCCTGGTAAACAACGTCCTTAGGGACTTTATTAACCGTTTTGTTTTTGTTTATTTGGACGACATCCTAATCTTCTCCCGTAATCTTCAGGATCACACCCACAATGTCCGTCAGGTCCTTCAGAGGCTTTTGGAGAACAGCTATTTGTTAAGGCAGAGAAGTGCGAGTTCCATGCCTGTTCTGTCAGTTTCCTGGGGTACATCATTAAGTGCGGGCGGGTGAGGGCGGATCCTGAAAAGATCCGGGCAATGGCAGAGTGGTCAAAACCCATGACGCTCAAACAACACTAGCAATTTTTGGGGTTTGCAAACTTCTACAGTCGTTTCCTCAGGGACTAAAGCCGGGTGGCAGCCCCCCTCAGTCAGCTCACCTCTCCTGTGACCCCTTTCCAATGGACCCCTGAAGTGGACTCAGCCTTCTCAGAGCTAAAGAGGCACTTCACTTCCGCTACCATCCTGGTCCAATCTGACCCCTCTCGCCAATTCATTGTGGAAGTCGATGCCTCCCACTGTGGGGTGGGAGCAGTCCTCTCCCAACGTCCCGGCCCAGACCAAAAGCTCTATCCCTGTGCCTTCTTTTCTCACCGTCTATCCCCCGCCGAACGGAACTTCGACGTTGGGAACCAGGAGTTGCTGGCCATCAAACTCACCTTGGAGGAGTGGAGGCACTGGCTGGAGGGAGCAGAACATCCACTCATCGTCTGGATGGACCGTAATAACCTGGCATACATCCAAACAGCCAAACACCTTAACTCTCGCCAAGCCCGTTGGGCACTATTTTTTGGCCGATTCAAATTCACCCTCACCTATCGTTCTGGTTCCAAGAATGGGAAGCCAGATGCTCTCTCTCGTCAATACATCTCCGAGGAGGGCCCTTCCAACCCCGATACCATCCTTCCACCATCCTGTGTTGTGGCTGCCCTCACTTGGGAGATCGAGTCCATAGTTAAAGAGGCCCAATGGACTCAACCTGACCCAGGCAATGGACCCCCCAATCGCCTCCTCGTGCCTGACTCTGTCCGGTCTCAGGTTCTCCACTGGGGGCATACTTCCCATTTCGCCTGCCATCCTGGAATCGATCGAACTCTGTCCCTTCTGAAGCGGCATTTCTGGTGGCCCACCATAGATGCTGACACTTGCTCCTTCGTCTCTGCCTGTACTGTGTGTGCCCATGGAAAAGCCTCCCATCGGTCACCTGCTGGACTGCTTCATCCCCTACCTGTCCCTGGCTGCCCCTGGTCGCACATTGCTCTGGATTTCGTCACTGGACTACCCCCTTCACATGCTAACACTGCTGTATTCACCATGGTAGTCCGTTTCTCCAAGGCTGTGCACTTCATAGCTCTTTCCAAACTCACTACAGCCCGTGAAACAGCCGACCTCCTTGTCCAAAATGTCTTCCGCCTTCATGGAATTCCCTCTGACGTTGTTTCTGACCAGGGCCCCCAATTCATCTCTCAAGTCTGGAAATCCTTCTATCAAGCCCTCGGAGCTTCAGTATGTCATAGAGGGGGGTGTTGGGAATGGACCCAAATGCAAGACACAAACACTAAAGTACCAGGGACAGGACTAGGATGCAGGACCTGGGCTAGGACATAGACAAGAAACAGGGAACCCAGACAAGGAACTATGAACTAGGAGCTTGGGCTTGGACTCCGAGCCAGAGACTGGACAAGGACCCAGAACCTGGGTCTTGACTTGGGCTTGGACCCCAAAACTAGGCGAAGACGTGGCGAGGCTCGGGTTCCTGGAAAACAGGTGGAGACGTGGCGAGGCTTGGGTTCCTAGAGACCAGGCGGAGACGTGGCGAGGCTTGGGTTCCTGGAGAACAGGCGAAGATGTGGCGAGGCTTGGTTTCCTGGAGACCAGGCGAAGACGTGGCGAGGCCTGGGTTCCTGGAGAACAGGCGAAGACGTGACGAGGCTTGTGTTCTTGGAGGCTCGACAAGGACATGACGGGGCAAGGGTACTTCAAGGCAACTCCTTGGCAGAACGCGGGACTCACCTCCACGGAGGCAAGGACAGGAAGGGACAGACCCAACCGCATGGTAACGGCAATCGGCCTGGTTTACCCGACGGAGGCAAGGGACAGGAAGGGAGCTAGGTCCGGGGTGGCTCCAAGACTCGAGGTGGCTGGTAACCTTGGTGGGCTACAGAACAGCCAAATCCATATCCCAATGACTGCACTAGCCTTCCACCAGCGGGTTGCTTCAAGGGGAGACTGACGAGACGACCTAGCAACTACACTCGATCCCAGGGCCACTTATATTCCCAGCCCCAAGATAAGCATCAGATGCTTATGGCTAAGTCCAACCGAAACAAGGGACAGCCAGAAGACCCGGAGTCCACGGACCGGACAGTGAACCAGAATGCGGACTTTGGACCGGACCATGACACAGTAAGTCTGTCTTCCGGTTTCCATCCACAGATTAACGGTCAAACGGAGCGAGCAAATCAGGATTTGGAAGCAGCACTGTGCTGCATATCCGCCAACAACCCGACATCCTGGAGCACCCATCTCACTTGGGTGTAGTACGCCCAGAACTCCCTGGTCAGCGCCGTCACCGGAATGTCTCCCTTCGGATGCTCCCTGGGCTATCAACCCCCTCTGTTTCCTGCCCACGAAGACAACATCGCCATGCCTTCAGTTCGGGCCCATCTCCGCCGGTGCCACAAGGTCTGGAAGGATGCACGCTCGGTTCTGCTCCGCTCCGCTGACCTCAACTGGAGGATCGCCGATTGCCACCGAATTCCAGCCCCCAACTATCAGCCTGGTCAGAAGGTTTGGCTCTCTTCAAGAGACATCCCCCTCAAGAATGAATCCAAGAAACTCACCCCTTGTTACATCGGACCATTCGAAATCCAGAGCCTCATCAACCCCTCGGTCGTCAAACTCAAACTACCCAGATCTATGCACATTCCATGTCTCTCAACCGAAACCGGTGTCTGTCAGCCCTTTGTGCCCTCCTGTTGAACCTCCTCCACCCGCCCGGGTCATCGACGACTACTCAGCTTACACTGTCCGGTGAATTCTGGATTTGCACTGCCGAGGTAGGGGTCTCCAGTACCTGGTTGATTGGGAGGGATACGATCCTGAGGAGCACACCTGGATTCCCCGCTCCTTCATCTTGGAACCTTCCCTCATCTGAGATTTCCAATGCAACAATCCGGACAAGCCTGGTGGTTTGCCTGGAGGCTCCTGTTGAGGGAAGGTACTGCCACGGTCCCGATCGTTAATTCCCCGTTTTCTCCTAATTCCCTTTGATGGCAGCACACCTGGTTCTCATCAAGACCTGCCGCATAAAAACCCCAGCTTTGCATCCACTCATTGCCAGATCGTTGTTTAGCCAGTGTGGTGATTAACGTTCCTGGCCATTTAGGATTGTGTATTCTACGTTTTACTTCAGTACCGAGGTTTACCTGGGTAACTCTATCTCTCCGTGTCAAGATAAGGATTTTAAGTTTTACTTCACTACCGAGGATTACCTGTGTAACTCTGTCTCTCCGTGTCAAGATAAGTATTGTCTACCCCTTGTCTTTCCACGCTCTGTGTCATGATAAGGGTTGCCTGCCACCTGCATTTCTGTTTGCCGTTCAACTCCAGCAATGCGTCATGTCAGGTTCCAGATACGCTCACGTGCTCGTCTACGTCCTAACCCTATCTCCATGCCAGTGCCCTGCATTTGGGTTCGCTCTGTTCCTTGCAACAGGGTTGGTCGCTGACATTGTGAGAGCTGTCAGGTTGAAATCTCCCATAGCAACAGCTGTCAATTATTCGCAAGCACCGGACAATGCTTTTGGTCCAACTGGAAGCCCAATGGGGCTCATGGAGGGATTTCAGAACATGCGTCAGGAGAAGGGGGAGAAGCTTTCTGCTTTTATTTTTCCGCTAGAGAGGCAGCTAAATTGCTTGCAGTGCAGATGGGTCATTCAGGCGGCTGAGGTAGATCAGTAAAGAATGGACCAGATAGCCAGGGACGCCCAGTCCCATGACCTGATTGCTTGGAGTCTCCAACAGTCTCGTAAGACGTGCCCCCTTCCATCTTTTGTTGAGCTGATCAGAGAGGTACAGGAAGAGGAGAACGTGGAGGAGGCATGGAAGGACTCCGTCAGCAGGGTACAGTCCTTGGTAGGAGTCCCCTGCAGTGAAGTGACCACAGAGATCCTACCCCAGGGAGCAGTAGAGGAAATTGCAGCAGAGTTGAAAACGGAGATATGTCGGCTGTTATCAGCGGGTGTGACCCTCCCCCATATGATGGAGCTGATGGTGGGGGGGGGGAATTCCCCAAGGGGAAGAACAATGTGGAGGGCTGCTGGCAGCAGATGTCACGCCAGAAGGACAGTGAGCCCCCGGGTACCTCAGCAGGGAGAGTTGTTGGGAAAACCTAGAGGAGACCCAGTGAAGGAACGGCCTAGTGTCTCTGGGGGAACACGTTCCCAGCAATGTACCAAGGAACCCCCCTCCACAAAAGCGAAAGGCCCAATTCCTGAAGTCTTTGTGGGTCCATGCTCCAGTGTGTTGCTACGAATAGAGGGTATTTATGCTAAAGCCATACTCGACACCGCGTCGCAGGTCACCTTGTTGTACCGTTCATTTTACAACCGGTATCTGAAGCATTTACCATTGACACCATTCAGGGCACTGGAGATCTGGGGGCTTAGTGCTAGTGATTATCCATACAACAGTTACTTGTCAGTGAAGTTGGAGTTTTCGGAGGCCGATGTGGGAGTGTCTGAGGTCCTTAATACATCAGTCCAGACCCTGTTGAGAAGGGCGGCATTTCAATCCTGGTGGGGACTAACACCCCTCTTGTGAGGAGGTTCATGGGGTCCTGCAAGGAGAAGGCTGGCGAGAGCTTTCTGGGAACTTTGTTCGTGCACCCGGGGTTTGGAGCTGCTTTTGAGGAAGTGGATGGCAGCATTGGGCTGGATACCAAATGTAAATGAGGATCTGCGTGGTTCACCCAGCCGGTCAATGGTGGCACAGCCTGGGGAAGTAGCGAGAGTGTTGAGGACCCCCAAATTTCCCGGATGCCTGAGGGCGAAGCCCTCTTAGTGGACGCTCCGGAAGATCACTAAGGGGAGTCAGGATTTCCTGCTGGGGTACTGGTGAGGCCCGAATTGCAGAAGCCCTCGGTTGTACAGGAACACAGGATGGCAGTGATTATCAGGAACACTACGAAGAGGGAGGTCACCTTCAAGCGAGGGATGCCCCCGGCGCATTTGTTCCCGGTGATGGCAATGTGTAGTGCCCCTGTGAGACAAGGCGAGGAGAAACTATTGGAAAAGGTGGGGGGGGAAGTTGACTGCTGAGTCATTCAACTCCGGGGACTCCCCAGTTCCTGTGGGTTGGATGGGGAGGTTGTAGAGAAGATGTTGAAGCTGGAAGGTGTCTTTTCCACTGTCGAATTTGATGTGGGTTGTTCCAAGAGCACGCATCACACTATCCAGGTGACTGAGGATACCTCATTCAGAAAAAGGTCGCGGCGACTGGCCCCTGCAGAGGAGGAGGACGTTCAGCAGCATTTGTGTAAGTTGAAGGAAGCTGGGATCATCACCGAGTCCCGAAGCCCCTATGCGTCCCCAATAGTAGTGGCCCGAAAGAAGAATGGGAAGGTATGTATGTGTGTGGATTATAGGACTCTGAACAGGCGCACCATCCCTGACCAGTATATGGTCCCGAGGATTGAAGACGCGGTGGCCTGCCTGAGTGGTGCAAAGTGGTTCAGTGTGCTGGACTTGAGGAGTGGATATTACCAGATCCCCATGAGTGAGGCCGATAAAGAGAAAATGGCATTTATATGTCCCCTGGGATTTTTCCAGTCCGAAAGGATGCCCCAGGGCATCTAGGGAGCTCCTGCAACCTTCCAGCGGGTCATGGAGAAGATGGTGGGGGATATGAACTTGCTTGAGGTATTGGTGTATCTGGATGACCTCATAGTATTTGGATCCACCTTGGAAGAACATGAAGCGAGGCTTCTGAAGGTGCTGGGCCGCCTGAAAGCTGAAGGGTTAAAACTTTCCCTGGACAAGTGCTAGTTCTGCCAAACGTCTGTTAGCTACGTTAGGCACATAGTCTCACAGTGTGGGGTAGGTACATATTCAGCTAAGATTCAGCCAAGTTACCACTTGGCCAAGACCCCAGACTGTGAGTGCTCTGCACTCGTTCCTTGGGTTCTGTGGTTACTATTGGAGGTTTATGAAAGGCTATGCGAAAGTAAGTCATCCTTTGAATCAGCTTCTGTGCGGTTACCCTCCCTTGGGGAAGAAAGGGAGGGGGAGAAAAGGCCAGGAGGGTGGAGAGTATCTTAGCCTGTTGGAGCCCTTTGGACCGAGGTGGGATGCAAAATGTGAGGAGGCCTTTCAGTCGCTGAAGGAGCTGCTGACCAAGGCACCAGTGCTGGCTTTTGTGGACCCTCGATTACCATATGTACTGCACACAGACGCCAGCTGAGAAGGTTTAGAGGGCGTCCTGTATCAGGATCGGGGCTCCAGGTTGAGGTCCATTGCGCGTGTCAGCCGGAGTCTGTCACCCTCCGAGAAAAACTACCCTACGCACAAGTTGGAATTTCAGGTGTTGAAATGGGTGGTGGTGGATAAGCTGAGTGACTACCTCTACAGGGCCAAGATTGAGGTGAGGATAGACGACAACCCCCTAACTTATATCCTGACCTCAGCGAAACTGGGTGCCACAGGCCATCCGTGGTTGGCAGCATTGCCTGCCTATGATTTCAGCCTGAAGTACCAGCCGGGGAGCCGGAACATTGATGCGGATGCTTTGTCCTTACGGGTGCACGAGGGACTGGTCAGGAATGAAGAGTGGGAGATCATTCCTGCCCCTGGGATGAAGGCCATATGTCAGTTTGCCATCACCGTGAAGGCAGAGGGAAAGGAGAGGCAGGATCGAGCAGTGGTTCAATCGGGGGCTTCCGATGACGCCATACCCCAAGTTTACTGTAACCTGACTGCTCTGAAGACAAATCAGCTGCCGGAATTGAGTTCTGGGGAAGTGGCTGCTGCTCAGCGAGATGATCCGGGCATTGGTACCATTTGGGTGGCAGTCAAAAAGGGAGACATGGCTCAGGCGGAGAGGACGAAACACGCGTCGGTGCCTCCATTATTCCATTACTACAAGAATAGCTTCGGCTGGCGTTGAAGAACCAGATCTTATACTGGGTCACGTCACCCCCAGACCGACCCCGGCGTTGCCAGCTGGTTCTGCCCGAGAAGTATCGGAGGATGGCGTTGAAATCACATCATGATTATTCTGGGCATTTGGGGGTGGTAAAGGCCTATGGATTGCTCAGAGACCGGTTTTACTGGCCCAGAATGAAGTCGGAGGTCAAAGAATACTGAAAGTTGTGCATTCGATGCACACAGCTGAAGACACTGCCGATGCGGACAGCACCCTTGTCCCACCTTCAGAGTGTGGGGCCTCTGGACCTGGTGTGTATGGATTTCCTGTCAATAGAACCCGATGCCAGCAACATGGCGAATGTCTTAATTATCACGGACTGCGACACCAGATATGCTCAGGCTTTTCATACCAAGGACCAGAGGGTGTCTATGGTAGCAAAGGTGTTATGGGAGAAGTATTTCAATTATTATGGCCTTCCCAGGCCAGTGATCAGGGACGGGATTTCGAGAGCAGACTCATCTATGAGTTACTGGTAATGTTTGGAGTCAAGAAGTCGAGGACCGCACCCCAGCCAGAGAGTTTTAGACATGCTCGGAACCCTGGAGATCAGCAAGAAGAGCAGGTGGAGTCAACATACTGGGCATCTGGTTCTCAGTTATAATTGTATGCGAATTGAAGCTACTGGGTACTCGCCATATTATCTGATGATTGGGCACGAGGCAAGGTTGGCCATTGACCTTTGTTTTGGGACTGATGAGGGTGACTTACCACCAAAGACTTATCTGAAGTATGTGCCTGACATGTGAAGAGAGTTGAAAAGGGCTTATGAATTAGCTGGGGTGGCGGCTGCCCAGCAGCATCAAGGGAATAAGAGAACGTACGTTCTCCCAATTCCTGCAGGGAGACTGAGTCCTCATAAGGAATTTGGGACTACCTGGAAAGCATAAGTTGGCTGACCGCTGGGCAGCTACGCCCTATGTGGTGGAGAATCAGATGCCAAACCTACCAGTTTTCCAGGTGAAACCAGAGGATGGGAATGGGCCTGTCAAGATTCTCCATTGGAAACACCTGTTGCCCCTGGGTCAAGAGGTGCAGGTAGACCCAGAGCCTGACTTGGAGCCTACACCTGGTAAGAGGACTCTTCAGAAACATGGGGGCGACTCCCGGGCACTCAACAGGCCAGCCCCCACCCCTGAAAGAATTACTGATTCGGAGGATGAGGACCTGGATGTGTGGTATATGCTGCCTTTCGCTAACTCTCCAGTGATTGAGGAAGAGGCGCTTGACCCTTCTCCCATTGAGACAGGTGAAGTGGGGGGGTGGGGAGGGCTATCTGTGGGCAGCCTGGGTTGCAGCAGGACTCTGCAGGAGAGGAGGCGGGGTTTGATCACGGAACAGAGGGCTTTGAGTTGCAGGAAGGCATGAGTGATAGATTAGGGGAGGTTTCGCCAGGTACACCAGAAGTATCCCCAGTAGTGTCGGAACCTGAAGAGTTAGATGATGGGGTGCGGAAGTCTCAGAGAATTAGGAGACCACTAGATAGATTGGCCTACGTAGCACCAGAGGAACAGATTGTGACCCCTACTGTGTTGGGGAGCTATGTCACTGCCTTTTACACCTGGATTGGGCTTTGTGTTTTGCAGGAGGGGTTGGCGAATTATCTCAACGTCATGAGGACATGACTAAATTTGGTGGGTGGAGAGTGTAACATGCTGTAGGGTAGTGGTCGCCAACCTTTTTAAGCCCAAGATCCCCTACCTCGGCCTTAGTGAAAGGCAAGATCGACCTACTAAATCATTTAGTCACACGCATGCACACCGGGCAGAAAAGACCGGAAGTAAAACCCTACAACCCAGAAACAACCTCTCTCCACAAGCAGCCTTCCGCAGCGGAAGCACCACTATATTGCCAGTATCTTAATTAGTGTTGCTTATTTTTATAATGCTCACATTACAACACCTTTAATTCTATGTTTCATTATTTAATTTTATTTCAACACAAAAAATAAACGAATAAAAATTGACTGTTGCAGTGTGATGACTGGGGCTGAATACTTTCTGCTAGTTCCCTGAAATTTGGCTCATAACTACAGACAGCCAGTTTGAGGCAGTCTGTGAGGTGTCTGTCAGTAAGACAGGCTCTTCTCTTGTACTTAAGATTCCATAATTTTCATCTGTTGCAGCACAGCGCCCTCGCAAACCTCCTGACAGACTGAATATTTGAATGGACAGTTTCCTTTGTTAGACTGAATGTTGAACTTGCCATGTTTTTCAAGTGTTTTGTATTGGTAAGCGGTTACTGAGACACTAGTATAAGTTTCAGAGGTACGCAAGATAATGACACCACTGTTTTTTGTTTCCCAGTTGTTTACTTTTGGGGAATGTTGGAATTTAAAGGGGGAGAAGTGTTGTAATGTGAACATTATAAAGATAAGTTAACAGACATCCCACCCTGTAAAAAACTCATTTCAGGGAGGTAGCACCAACAATTTGCGGGAGACTCCTGGAACTTCCAGGAGAATTGGGATGTCTGCAATAGAGTAGCTCCTTAGTAGCTAGCCAGCTAGATTAAATAACGTTAGCTATGCTAATGAACGAATGACACCTGTTAAACTCACCTCAACATGTCTTTTACAGTCTTAACCCACCATGGGCAATAGAAAAGTCACTGTTGCAAACAGTGCAGCGAGCAACACTGTCATTATTTTGACCCCTATTAGGCAGGGGTACACTTTAGTGTAGTCTGGGGTGACGTACGTTTTATATTTTTTTTTGGAACACTCCGCCATAGCGCGCTTTCGCTCTCTCTCTCTCTCTCTCTCACACACACACTCACTCTCTCTTGCTCTCTCTCTCGCTCGCATGCTCTCTAAAAAATCGATTTCCGGGATATTGTATATAATTTGTGGGCATCAAGGAGACACTATCAATATGCGGGAGACTCCTGGAACTTCCGGGAGAGGTGAGATGTCTGAGTTAATACAAATTAGGATAATGGCAATACAGCAACACTCCCGCCATTGAAAGCCGCCTGCAAAGAGAGGCTGCCCCCGGGCCACGGGGCCCCATCTCCGGTCCCTCCTACCACGGTGCATGGCAGGAGAGCTATACACACATGCGCACTGGGCAGAAAGAACGGAAGCAAAACCCTGCAACCCAGAAACAACCCTCCACCCCCACAAACAGCCCTCAGCAGCGGGAGCACTGCCACACCACCATCATCCTAATTAGCATTACTTATTTTTATAATGCTCACATTACAACAGTATCTGTGTATTTATTTTTCATTTTTTTCGGGGTCTACTGGGAAAGTCTCAAAGATCGACTGGTCGATTGTGATTGACCGGTTGGCGACCACTACTGTAGGGTTTCACCGCTATGCAACATGCTGTAGGGTTTCACTGATAATGTAATAGTTTCTCTGTAGCAGCAATGTTTGGGTTATGACTAGAGATAACGGGGTTTGGAATGCTGTTGTTCTTTCTTGTGAGCTGGAATAGAGATTTTCACAGTCTTTTTGCCGGGGAGAGATGAGGAGAGAAGACGCGAGTGGAGAGAGCAGGTAGACCGCTGGATGGGGTGGGCTTGGAACAAGGGTCTGAAGAGCAGCGACAATCGGAGGAGGTTGATGGTGGACGATTGTCTTATCAGTGAGCTCCAACATCGCGCAACAGACTGTTTCATAAGTTTGGGCCCTTTTTTTCCCTCTTTACTAACCATATAGTCAAAGTAAGAATTATAAAGCTTAAGCATTTAATCGCATATTGTGTACTGTTTCTTATCTCGGGGTACTGATTTGTAACAGGGGACATATCGCGCAGCATCCATCGAAACGAGATTTCTTAAGTTTGGCAGGGCTGGGGGCTACCACCCCCTATATTAAGCCACTAGCCGAAGTGAGAATTACATATTATTTTTATTTCATGTATTATTCTTTTTTTCTCGCTGCTAGATTATGTATTGCATTGAACTGCTGCTGCTAAGTTAAGAAATTTCACATCACAAGCCAGTGATAATAAACTTGATTCTGATTCAATGCCCAGTCTAGACTCCAGATTGGATCAGTAAAAGGTGTAAAGTTGTGCAATATCTTCAGACTTCCATTTTTTTAATCCAAAAATCTCCCTGTTCAATCCAACAAAATTATCCTGATGTCATTCTCCGATCAGTGACTCATCTACCAAAATGCCAATGTGTTGTCAGTGGATCATGGAAGCTGACGACAGAAAGCATCAAGTAATTGAAGAGCATTAAGAAGCTCAGAAAAGTATGAAACCCCTCTTTGATTTTTTGATGTACTGTTGGAAAGCAATCAGACAGAACTTAAGAAACTATTGATCCTTCAAGATGTTCAGAAACCAACAGAAAGTAAGAGGGAGAAGGAATTTGCTATCTCAGTATAGTACCCTGGTTCAAATCTTACTGTTATGCTGTGGGTATTTCATTTAGCAGTTCTGTAAGAACTGTTCTGCTTTCAGCCTGTTTGTGTTATTGTTGAAGATATGGGATGATATGGAATGTGTGACATCCAATTAGAGAGAGGCACTGGCAGTGCCAGAGATACTTTCTTGCTGGTGATACAGTGGGGCTGAATTATTCAGTGATGGTGCTGAGGGATGTACTGTATGGTAACATGTATTCGCAAGGCCAGACACGTGGCATTCAAGAGTCAGTTTCAAGCATTATGTGCCTACTATAAATGCCTCTGTTGATTCACAAGCAACAGCAATTGATAGATCTAATATAGAAGTGAACTGTGACAATGTCAACAGCATCGGAGACAACCCAGGCTACAAAGAGCATAAACAAACAAACCAACAGAGCATCCGACCCACAGCGCACAACGTGAATCACTCACCAATCCCACAATCTGCGTCAAATGCATGCTTTTGAACTGAAAAACACAATACTAACCCACAACATTCACTGCTATTCGCATTACATAGACAGACAATGCCAAAGGATACAACGTTATTAAAGTCAAATAAGGCAAACCACAGATGCAAGGCTTTTCCAGGAGTTGGACAAATCATACTCTGACCATGCAGTACCTCAATTAATTTGGCTACAGAATTTAAAACAAAAATCAACAGAATCACCGCTTGGAAGTCTAAGCTAAACCAGTAGGCTTAACAGCAGTAAATGTAATATTTTAGGATTTGCAGGAAACATAAGGACTATGGGGCATCCACCACAAAATAATAATTATAATCAGCATTAGTCTAAGCCCAAATTTTTAAAACATCAACTGCACTCACCATTGATGTTTTCAGAGAAGCACAATCTGTCTGTTGTTGTGATTGGTGGTGAAAGCATCAATGATTTTCTGGATGTCAAGTGCCTTGGTCCTCCGGCTGTTTATGGCCAACAGGGCCAAACTGCTGTTCCAAGCATCATCGCTGCTATTCCTTAGGTAGTTTTTGAGGTGTCTGAGGCAAGAGAAACTCCGTTTGCATGCGGCAGAGTCAGTGATATGCAGATTAGTTTGTATAAATCTATAAATGCACCACGATAGGTCTCATTAGAGCAGAAATTCCACTGTGTCATTCACTGTCTGTCCTTGCTTTTGTTTTGTTTCCAGCAGATGCTGAACCTGATGTAGCCGTGCAGTCAGGTTCACTTCAGTCACTCCATAGTACTGGGCCATTCGCCAAAGACAATTCTTGTCTAGGAAGAGCTTGTGTTTGGGACTCAATGCTGAGACTCCAGTCAGAACACTTCCAGTCTCAATTGAGAAACGTCTTTTCATTTCAGTCAGAAGTCTGACTATAACCAGATAGAAATAGTGCTTGCGAAGGTCATCAGAGGACGTGACAGGTGTGCGTTTGGTTTGGGCCTCAACAACAAAATCATGTAGGCGGCAGGGTGGCTGGGCCTGTCTCCTTTCATGTGGTCTGCTCTGCATACCGGCCTTGACGCACAGGTCCCTAGCTCTTGCCTGAATTTCACTCCATGATTCCTCTCCCTGTTTTGCTGAGAGTGCATCGATAACAGACTGAGCCAAGTCCACAGTGGATGAAAGCTCCAAACTGGGAGATTGTAGCTGGTCTGACATGAACTTGGTGACTTGGAATAAATCCTCAAACAGAGTGAGAAGTAAAGCAAACTGCTCGTCAATCAGTCCATTTGCAGCTCTGGCCTCCGTTTTCCTCCATGCATTTGGTTGACCCATAATATCCTGTAGTGTAGCTAGAAGGGCAGGGAGTGATTTCATTATAGCCCACAAAGTTGTATACTGCCATGCCCAGTATGTATCTGACAATTTCTTCAACTCCTTGGGCTGTGCAGTTGACTCCAGTTCTCTCTGATTCTTCAGGAAAAGATCGTGGGCAACAGAGTTTGAAAAGAAGTTGTAAAGCAGCAACACAGTTTCAAAAAACTCACCCACTTGTTGTACATTGCTCACAACATCCACTAAAACAAGGTTAAGTCTGTGAGCATGGCAGTGTATATGTAATGCCTGCAGGACCTCTTTCCTGAACCTCTCTTGTACCCCATTATTACACCCGGATATCACTGCTGTCCCGTCATAGCACTGACCTATACACCCATTCTTATCAATAAGACACTGGGTGAGTGTCTGTTCAATGCTTTTAAGAAGTGACTCTACGTCCAACTCTTCTGCTGGAGTGAAGTGCAAGAATTCTTCAAGCACTGTTTCGTTATTCAAATACCGCACCACCACTGATATTTGCTCCTTTTTACTCAAGTCTTTACTTTCATCCACCATGATGGCAAAATGTCCAGCCTCCTTGATTTCTGCACTTAATTGATGTCTGACCATATCTGCCATAATACCCACAATTTCATTTTGGATATCGTGATCGGTGTTTTTTGCATTTCCAGGATTGTCCTCTATTTTTTTTAGCTGCAGTCTTATCAAACTGCCCAATTACACTGAGCAACTCAACAAAGTTCCCCCTATTGCCAGATCCATCATCCTCCCGGTGTCCTTGGTGGGCAATGCCTTGGCACGCAGTATAGCATAGAGACTCAACCACTGCTATCATTGTCACAATGGCGGGGGGCACTGGGAGCAAGGGTGGACCCAAATGCAAAACACATCTTGTGAGGTTAATTAAATTTAGTTTATTGTTCGATACCAGGAGAGTAAGGCAGAAGCAGGAATAGCAAACTGGACAAGGATTCAGGACTAGGCTGGGACAAGGGTCTGGGCTAGGACTCGGAATTGGACCCCAGAACTAGAGGCGACATTAAGAGGCTACGGTATGGACTCCGAGCCAGAGACTGGGCGAGGACCCAGTACCTGGGTCCTGCCCTGGGCTCAGACCCCAGAACCAGGCGTAGACATGACATGGGCTAGGGAGAGGAGGAACATGGAAAAACAGAGCCTCGGTCTCGGGAGAGCAGGTACATGGAACCATAGACACATACACAGAACACAGAGTCGGGACCCCTCCTTGGGAACAGGATATAGGGCCGGGACTCACACACAGAACAGAGAACCGGGACCCCACCTTGGGTACAGGACATAGGGCCGGGACTCATGAACCCCTGCGGGGCAACGGCAAGACGGCCTGACTTACCCCATGGAGGCGAGGACAAGAAACGACAAGACATGACCCCCGTGGGGCAATGGCAAGATGGCCTGACTTACCCCACGGAGGCGAGGACAAGACAAGATCAACATGAAAGAACACCAGACAGTACCTATCTAACTCCAGCGATAGAACTAGATTGAGGTGCAGGCGAGGGCTGCAGACGAGGGCTAGAGGTGAGAGGGGCAGAGAAGGGATTCAGACAGGGGGGTAGGACAGGAATCACAGACCACCAGGGCCAGGACTTGACTCAGAACTTGGATGCCGCCAGGACTGGGACTTGACTCGGAACTTGGATGCCACCAGGGCCAGGACTTGACTCAGTATTTGGAACAGTAGACAGTGGTTCTTGATTCCCTCTGGCGAGTTAACTGACGGACCTACCTGGGTGAGGAGACTGCAGGCTCGCTTTGGCGAGGTAACTTGACAGGGTTGCTCCGGTGAGGAAAGGCGAATTACCAGCACTCGCTTCGGGCGGAGAATAGGCTTGCTCCGGCCAGATGACATTGGCACGCCATACCTTGGTGACTTTGCAAACGCTCCCACACCGAACGGCTAAAAGCCGGAGACTATAAACTACCGGTTCAGCCGAGAGTTAATTGCCTCCAATCACCAAGGCCGAGGGACATGGGAAAACAGGAAACCAAAGAGAAACAGGGAGTCAACGGTCCGGATCGTAACATAAACAAAGTAAATTTAAAAGGACCCCAATCCGGACCATGACAATCATATTTCACGATTTTTTTGGACAATCTTTGCATGTACTTTATCAAGCATATTTCCCAATCTTGAACCGTCTTGTTTTCTCAATCTGAATTCCGCCCATGCCTCCATAGCAAACTTATGAGCTGCACTTACATGGTGGGTTTTGAAAGCTGTTGTAGCTTTCCGCCAGTTGCAGTAACCGGTGACAGTGAAAATAGACTCAGAATGGAACCCATGTCCTCCACAAAGGAAATGCCTGCATGCGAAGCAGAACACAGTATCTTTCGTGATTGAATATTCCAGCCAGGAGTACAGGTCAAACCAGCCACAAATAAAACTCCTTTGCTGATTGCCAAACTGTCGTGAAGGGTACTTTTTCAGTGCTGGCCGACGGGGTCCTTCCTCAGGCTGCTGGCTAACATCACTAACAGTATTCCCACTAGCACTATGAGCAGCTTCATCCACGTTCTGTTCCGAATCCCGCTCCATTTCTTGTTCCTCTACTTCACCCTCACACTCCTTCGATGAACCGCTGTCGTCCTCGTCCCCACTTACTTCTTTCTGCATGTCGCTTTCAATTAAGACAGGCTCAGGCTGAGGCACCACTGATTCCTCTGGATGAGGTCATTTTCTCACTAAAAATCGATCCATTTTTCACGCCAGCCAAAATTAGATTAGGTTAGATTATGAGGACACTAAGTCCTCGTTTATTGTCATTTAGAAATGCATGCATTAAAAAATGATACGATGTTCCTCCGGTATGATATCACAGAAACACAAGACAGAACAAGACTAAAACTGACAAAAACCACATAATTATAACATATAGTTACAACAGTGCAAAGCAATACCGTAATTCGATTACAGCAGACCATGGGCACGGTAAAAAAAAGTCTCAAAGTCCCAATAGCCCCAACATCTCACGCAGACGGTAGAAGGAAGAAATTCTCCCTGCTATGAGCTTCCAGTGACGCAAACTTGTCGATGCAGCATCCTGGAAGCACCCGAGCACAGTCTGACTCTGAGTCTGTCCGAAAACTTTGAGCTTCCAACCAGCCCTTCGACACCGCACACCAAGCACTATCTCTGCCAAGTGCTTCGACCCTGGTCCTGGCCGCCAAGCAACAGGCAAAGCCGAGGACTCGGGGCCTTCCCCTCTGGAGATTTCGGATCACACAGTAGCAGCAGCAGTGAAGCAGGCATTTCAGAAGTTTCACCAGATGGTCCTCCATGCTCTCACGTCTGCTTCCATCAAATCAGAATTGTGCACGGCTTCCTACTTGACAGATTACAGATATTCATCACCGGAGTGGCCACGCTCGCTGTGTCGCGGTGCCATCCTCTCCCCCTCCCGAGGAGAATGCACGTGCCAGGCCCATGCTAGCTTGTAAAAGTACAATATGTGTGGGGGGGGGCATCCGTTAGTCTCGCGAGACCATGGATCTGCGCCTGGATCCTGCACAATGTATGTATACTATCAATCTCTCGCGTGAGTGAGAGTGAGTGACATCACCACTTTAAGTGATCTTAGGTCAACTTAACTGATCTGAGGACAGCAACGGCAAGACATTGACAACGAACGAATAAGGAGAAGTGAACAGTGGATCTGACCTTTGACCAGCACAGAGTTTTTAACTTTATTGCTGCGTGGGTGCTATGGTAATTGGGGACAATGTTTCACTAGATCAACTGGAGAAACAAGCTGTATTCAAAACTATACAGAGAAAGCAGCTGCAATTTGTATGTTAAATTTCGGTTAATGTCTTGGTGGTGCTATTGTAATTTCTGCTGGGGCTACAGCACCAGCAAGCACCACCTCGGCGCTGCCACTGGTCAGAGAGGTTTTTCTTGGCGAGGGACAATAAGGTTGGTCTTGGGCTTTGGTTTGAGAGCAGATGAAGAGAGGAGACGCTGGGGAGAACCGGTTGTAGCATGTGATCCGGTGGGACACCTATTTGTTCGAGATGGATTGCGAGTGACACTCGGAAGGTGGTGTATGCTTTCACGTTGATTGAGGGCCCAGTGCATGAGTGACAGAGAAGTTCAAGATGACCCCAACTTGTGCACATTTGACTGTTTAATTAGAATGGGCTTTTTTCTTTTTGCTATTCTTTATCCTTTAGTTAAGATTCATAAATATAATTCCTTTAATTGTATGTAGTGTACTATTTGTTATTTCATGGCATCAATTTGCAACAGGATCTCACACATTTGGCGGTGCCGGAGATTGTTTTTGCTAGACTTACGTAGCTGAGGAAACCAGAGTGTTTCACTGATTGCAGAAAACATCAAGTGATTAGACCATCAGACCATAAGACAAAGGAGCAGAAGTTGGCCATTCGGCCCATCGAGCCTGCTCCGCCATTTTATCATGAGCTGATCCATTCTCCCATTTAGTCCCACTCCCCCGCTTTCTCACCATAACTTTTGATGCCCTGGCTACTCAGATATCTATCAATCTCTGCCTTAAATACACCCAATGACTTGGCCTCCACTGCTGCCCGTGGCAACAAATTCCATAGATTCACCACCCTCTGGTTAAAAAAAATTTCTTCGCATTTCTGTTCTGAATAGGCGCCCTTCAATCCTTAAGTCATGCCCTCTCGTACTAGACTCCCCCATCATAGAAACATAGAAACATAGAAAATAGGTGCAGGAGTAGGCCATTCGGCCCTTCGAGCCTGCACCGCCATTCAGTATGATCATGGCTGATCATCCAACTCAGAACCCTGTACCAGCCTTCCCTCCATACCCCCTGATCCCTTTAGCCACAAGGGCCAAAGAATCAAGTTAAAGTTCAGTTTATTGTCATTCAAGCAAAGTAAAGGCATCCGTCAGTCTTGCGACTGACCATGGATCTGCACCTAGAAAGTCTTCACTTTCCAGGGCACGGGCCTGGGCAAGGTTGTATGGAAGACCAGCAGTTGCCCATGCTGCAAGTCTCCCCTCTCCACAACACCAATGTTGCCAAGGGAAGGGCATTAGGACCCATACAGCTTGGCACCGGTGTCGTCACAGAGCAATGTGTGATTAAGTGCCTTGCTCAGGGACACAACACATTCCCTCGGCTGGGGCTTGAACTCACGACCTTCAGGTAGCTAGTCCAATGCCTTAACCACTTGGCCATGTGCTCACATGGGAAACAACTTTGCCGCATCCACTCTGTCCATGCCTTTCAATGTTCGAAATGTTTCTATGAGGTCTCCCCTCATTCTTCTAAACTCCAAGGAATACAGTCCAAGAGCGGACAAACGTTCCTCATACGTTAACCCTCTCATTCCCGGAATTATTCTAGTGAATCTCCTCTGTACCCTCTCCAACGTAAGCACATCCTTTCTTAAATAAGGAGACCAAAACTGCCCACAGTACTCCAAGGGAGGTCTCACCAGTGCCTTATAGAGCCTCAGCATCACATCCCTGCTCCTATACTCTATTCCTCTCGAAATGAATGCCAACATTGCATTCGCCTTCTTCACCACCGAACCTGGAGGTTAAACTTAAGGGTATCGTGTATGAGGACTCTCAAGTCCCGTTATATCTCAGAACTTTGAATTCTTTCCCTATTTAAATAATAGTCTGCCTGTTTATTTCTTCTGCCAAAGTGCATAACCATACACTTTCCAACATTGTATTTCATTTGCCACTTCTTTGCCCATTCTCCCAATCTATCCAAGTCTCTCTGCAGTGTTTCCTCAGCACTACCGGCCCCTCCACCTATCTTCATATCGTCAGCAAACTTAGTCACAAAGCCATCTATTCCATAATCCAAACAACAGGAATTCTGCAGATGCTGGAAATTCAAGCAACACACATAAAAGTTGCTGGTGAACGCAGCAGGCCAGGCAGTATCTCTAGGAAGAAGTGCAGTCGACGTTTCAGGCAGAGACCCTTCGTCAGATGCTGCCTGGCCTGCTGCATTCACCAGCAACTTTTATGTGTGTTGCTTATTCCATAATCCAAATTGTTGATGTACAATGTAAAAAGAAGCGGCTCCAACACGGACCCCTGTGGAACACCACTGGTAACCGGGAGCCAACCAGAATAGGATCCCTTTATTCCCACTCTCTGTTTCCTGCCAATCAGTTAATGCTCTATCCACATATATAACTTTTCCGTAATTCCATGGGCTCTTATCTTGTTAAGTAGCCTCATGTGTGGCACCTTGTCAAAGGCCTTCTGAAAATCCAAATATACAACATCCACTGCATCTCCCTTGTCTAGCCTACTTGTAAATTCCTCAAAAAATTGTAATAGGTTTGTCAGGCAGGATTTTCCTTTAAGGAATCCATGCTGAGTTCTGCCTATCTTGTCATATGCCTCCAGGTACACTGTAACCTCATCCTTGATAATCGACACCAACAACTTCCCAACCATGGATGTCAAGTTAACAGGTCTATAATTTCCTTTTTGCTTCCTTGCCTCCTTCTTAAATAGCAGAGTGACATTTGCAATCTTCCAGTCCTCCAGAACCATGCCAGAATCTATCAACTTTTGAAAGATCATCGCTAATGCCTCCGCAATCTGCACAGCTACTTCCTTCAGAACATGAGGGTGCATTCCATCTGGTCCGGGAGATTAATCTACCTTTAGACAATTCAGCTTCCTGAGTACTTTTTCTATCGTAATTGTGACTGCGTACACTTTTCTTCCCTGCCACCCTTGAGTGTCTGGTATACTGCTGATGTCTTCCTCAGTGAAGACTGATGCAAAATACTCCTTCAGTTCCTCCACCATCTCCTTATCTGCCATTACAATTTCTCCAGCATCATGTTCTATCGGTCCTATATCTACTCTCACCTGTCTTTTACTCTTTATATACTTGAAAAAGCTTTCTGTTAGCTTCCTTTCATAGTTAATCTTTTCTCTCTTAATGACCTTCTTAGTTTCCTTTTGTAAGCTTTTAAAAGCTTCCCAATCCTCTGTCTTCCCACTAATTTTTGCTTCTTTGTATGCCCTCTCCTTTGCTTTAACTTTGGCTTTGACTTCTCTTGTCAACCACGGTTGCATCCTTTTTCCATTCGAAAATTTCTTCTTTTTTGGAATATACCTGTCTTGCACCTTCCTCACTTCTCACATAAACTGCAGCCACTGCTGCTCTGCCGTCTTTCCCGCCAGTGTCCCTTTCCAGTCAACTTTGGCCAGTTCCTCTCTCATGCCACTGTAATTTCCTTTACTCCACTGAAATACCGCCACATCGGATTTCGGCTTCTCTTTTTCTAATTTCACAGTGAACTCAATCATGTTATGATCACTGTCTCCTAAGGGTTCCTTCACCTCAATTTCTCTAATCACCTCCGGTTCATTACACAATACCTAGTCCAGTACAGCCGATCCCCTCGTGGGCTCAACAACAAGCTGTTCTAAAAAGCCATCTCGCAGACATTCTACAAATTCTCTCTCTTGAGATCCAGCGCCGACTTGATTTTCCCAATCCACTCGCATGTTAAAATCCCCCACAATTATCATAACACTGCCCTTCTGACAAGCCGTTTCTATTTCCTGTTGTAATTTGTAGTCCATATCACTGCAGCTGTTTGGAGGCCTATAGATAACTGCCATCAGGGTCCTTTTACCCCTGCGATTTCTTAGCTCAGCCCATAAAGATTCTGCACCTTCCGATCCTATATCACCTCTTTCTAATGATTTAATATCATTTCTTACCAATAAAGCCATGCCTCCCCCTCTGCCTACCTTCCTATCCTTCCGATACACCGTGTATCTTTGGACCTTCAGCTCCCAGAGACATGCATCCTTTAGCCACGTCTCAGTGATGGCCACGATATCATACCTGCCAGTCTGTAGCTGTACAACAAGATCATCCACCTTATTCCTTATGCTGCGTGCATTTAAGTATAACACCATAAGACCAGTATTTGGTACTTTTCGCTTTGATTTCACTGCAACTTTATTGCACTGCAACTCATCCCAATGGCTACAAATTTGCCCCATCACCTGCCTGTCCTTCCTGACATCTTTACTGCTCACTACCTTAGGTTTATTTCTGTTTTTCCCTTCCTCCACTCTGTCATTCCGGTTCCCATCCCCCTGCCAAGTTAGTTTAAACCCTCCTTAACAGCACTATTAAATCTTGCCGCCAGGATATTGGTCCCCTTCGAGTTCAGGTGTAACCCATCCATCTTGAACAGGTCATATTTCCCCCAGAAGAGATCCCAATGATCAAAGAATCTGAAGCCCTGCCCCCTGCACCAGTCTCTCAGCCACGCATTCATCTGCCTGATCCTATTATTCTTGCCCTCGCTAGCACGTGGCACAGGTAGCAGTCCCGAGATTACTACCCTGGAGGTCTTGCTTCTCAGCTTCCTTCTGAACTCCCAGAAATCTCTCCTCAGGACCTCCGCCCTTGTCCTGTCTATGTCATTGGTACCAACATGTACCAAGACAACTGGCTGCTTGCCCTCCTCCTTCAGAATATTCTGGACCCGATCCGAGACATCCCGTACCCTGGCACCTGGGAGGCAACACACCATGCGCGTATCTCTATCAGACTCACAGAATCTCCTGTCCGTTCCCCTGACTATGGAATCCCCTATGACTACCGCATTCCTCTTCTCCCTCCTTCCCTCCTGCACAACAGCGCCAGGCTCAGTGCCAGAGACCCGGTCACCGTGGGTGTCCCCTGTCAGGTCATCCCCCTTAACAGCATCCAGAACAAGATATTTGTTGCTGAGGGGGCAGCCACAGGTGTGCTCTCCACTATCCGGGCATTACCCTTCCCTCTCTTGACAGTGACCCAGTTTTCTGACCCCTGTAGCCTAGGGATGACTACCCCCCTGTAGCTCCTGTCTATCACCTCTTCACTTTCCCTGACAAGCAGTAGGTCATCAAGCTGCAGCTGTAGATCCCTAACACGGTCTCTGAGGAGCTGCATCCCGGTGCACCTGGCGCAGATGTGGCCATCAGGGAGGCTGGAGGTCTCCCAGGATTCCCACATCTGACACCCTGAACAAAGCACTAACCCTGCAGGCATGCTACCTAATTCTACAGGAATGAAACAGGAAAAATAAGTCTACTCACCCACTTACCTCGCCAAACAGACGAACTTTTTAAACCGTTAGCTCGTACCGTTAGCTGTGAGAGCCCTGCTGTTCCTGTCTGTCCGGGCCAATTCGCAAAATGGGGCGGGGGGGGCGGAGGGAAAAAAAGGAGTTGGTGCCTCGCTCTCGTCTCTTCCCGTTTACCGCCAAAGCCCTACACTCTGCTACCACTCACTCCACTGCCCGCTTTATAGGGTGGTCTCCTTTTTAAACTCTCCGCGCTGTCCTGTTACATCACACGCCTGCGCAGTCTCGTCCTTCTTGCACTCGAAGAAGTTTTTTAAAAAACTGCCTTCCTTCACTATTCAGATCCCACGCCGCTCTGTAGTCCCGATCCAAAAAAATTGAAGAGGATTAAGACGCTCAGAAAAGCATGAAGCCCCTCTTTGATTCTTTGATGTACTGGTGGGAAGTAATCAGGCAGAACTTCAGAAACAATTGATCCTCCAAGATGTTCAGAGACCAAGAGAGAGTAAGAGGGAGAAGGAATCTGATGAGGTTATTGAGGATGCATGTTGAGGATAGCCAAGAGATAAAGAACTAGCCTCAAGAGTACACCAGAATCACTTCTGGCCCACAGACAGTTCTGTGGAGC
The DNA here is from genome assembly GCF_963921235.1 of Mobula hypostoma. Classification (NCBI taxonomy): domain Eukaryota; kingdom Metazoa; phylum Chordata; class Chondrichthyes; order Myliobatiformes; family Myliobatidae; genus Mobula; species Mobula hypostoma. Next base: position 103,163,713 of record NC_086098.1, on the reverse strand, counting down.
AAGGTGAGCCAAGCCTTCAATTCTTCCAGAAGTTCCAAAGAGCAAACTCCATGATAAACAGCTTTAAGAAAGAGAAGTGCACACTAGTATGCACATAGCCTTACATATTAAGGATCTGCACATGCTTCCATGCTGGGTTATTTAACATAAAAAGCTTCACAGAACTTCCTGTCTTCTATCTCAGGGGTTTTGCATGACAACAAGTGAAAGAGTCTGTACCTGAAGGGGCTGACAAGATTGGCCTGAAACCTTGAAGCAAGTAAAGTTCCTGGCAGCAATATGTTTGCCAGTCACTTGATTCTGTGGGGCTGGATTAGTGCCGACTTGCCTATGGTATAGAGTGCTCTGCCTCTCATTGGCAGCATGACTCACAAAGAGAAGCATTGCTCACATCTACTATTAGCAAGGATAGAAGAAAAAGCACAAAAATCCCTTGATATGGATTACAACATATCTCTCAAGGCCATTGGCAGCACAGTGGCACATCTAGCAGCACCAGGGACCTATGAGATAGCATGTCTAAACCCAGAGTTTAATTCTGACCTGGAGGGTTTTCTGCATGGAGTTTGCACTTTATCCTGTAAGAATGTGTGTTTCCCACAAGTACTTCTGTTTGGTGGGGGTTGGCATGTTAATTGGCTACTGTTAATTTCTCCTAGTGTTTAGGTGAGTGACAGGTGAGCAAAGAAGACAAAGCTGCTAAACTGGTAAATCTCAAAGATGTTTTTGACATGAGGATCTCCATCGCTGTTAAAGCAGTGGTAAAACGGGATGAAGCTCAACTCCTACACCACGAGGCATCACTCTCCATAACTTCCGTTATCTTTAATGGGATCCCACCACCAAACACATCTTTACCTCTCCAACTACTCTCCACTTTCTGCAGGGATTGCTCCCTCTGTAATTCCCTTGTCCAGTCATCCCTACCCACTAATTTCTTTCCTGGCACTTATCCGTGCAAGAAGAAGAAGTGCTACACCTGCCCATTCACCTATTTCCTCACCTTCATCTAGGACCCCAAACAGTCCTTTTAGGTGAGGCAACACTTCACCTGTAAATCTGCTGGGGTTGACTACTGCATCCAGTGCTCCCGATACGGCCTCCACTACATTGGTGAGACCTGACATAGATTGAGGGACCGCTTTGTCGAGCACCTTTGCTCCATTTGCAAAAAAAGTAGGAATTCCCAGTGGCCAACTATTTTAAGTCCGATCCCCATTCCCATTCCGACATATCAGTCTATGGCTTCTTCTACTGCCGCAAGGAAGCCACTCTTAGTTTGGAGGAGCAACATCTCATATTCTGTCCTGGTAGCCTCCAACTTGATGGCATAAACATCAATTTCTAGAATCTCAGGTAATTTCCCCCCTTCCCCCATTCTTCTTTTTGTTTATTTATTATTATGTCTTATTTTATTTTTTCTCTCTCTCTGCTAGATTATGTATTGCATCACTGCTACTGCTAAGTTAACAAATTTCACGTCACATTCTGGTGATAATAAACCTGATTCTGATTTTGATTCTTCTGCTCCTTTCCTGCCTATCACCTCTCCCTGGTGCCCATCATCCTTCCCGTTCTCCCACGGTCCACTCTCCTCTCCTATCGGATTCCTTTGTCTCCAGCCCTTTACCTTTTCCACCTATCACCTCTCAACTTCTTACTTTATACCCACTTGGCTTCACCTGTCCCCTTCTTCTCCTCCCCTCACTTTCTTATTCTGGCTTCTTCCCCTTTCCTTTCTGGTCCTGATGAAAGGTCAAGTGTTTATTCATTTCCACAGATGCTGCCTGACATGCTAAGTCCCTCCAGCATTTTGCAGGTACTGCTAAACTGGCAACAGTGTTCACTCTAATCTTGGAAAAGAACCTGTTTATCAGGAATGAGGTGTTGTTGCATTGTCATCTGGTGAACAAAAGTGGAGTGAGCTTGAGGAACCTCAATGCACATACCATCAGATAAGCCAGTTTGGTGGCTATGCTTATAACTGCTTCATGTTGTTGTAGAATCTGGGGATGCAAATATCAAGAGCTAAGGTATGAATGATGGGTCTGGTCACATTTTTCATTTTAGTTGGACCAGTCTGCATCACCTATCCTTTACAGAATATTATTCCAAAGAACATCTTTGATCATCTTTAGAGACAACGGGAAGCAGTGTTCTTCTGACTGGAGGTACGTGACCACTGGTGTTCTTCAAGTATATGATAATAATCTGTTTGAAAACGTAGATAATCAGACTTTGCAAATAATGCGAAAGTTGATGGAGTTGGGGATAGGCAATAAGACATAGGAGCAAAATTAGGCCATTTTGCCCATCGAGTCTTTCCACAATTTCATCATGGCTGATCCAATTTCTCTCAGCCCCAATGTCCTGCCTTCTCCTTGTGTCCCTTCATGCCCTGAACAATCAATATTCCATCAATCTCCGCCTTAATTACATATGAAGTCTTGGCCTCCACAGCTGCCTGTGGCAAAGAATTCCACATATTCACCACTCTCTGGCTAAAGAAATTCCTCCTCACCTCCATTCAAAAAAAATGCCTCTCTGTTCGGAGGCTGTGTCCTCTGGTCTTAGACTCTCCCACCATAGGAAACACCCTGTCCACATCCACTCTATCAAGACCTGTCACCATTCAATAGCTTTCAACGAGGTCACCCCTCAATATTCTGAGTTCTAGTGAATAGTCCCAGAACCATGAAACACTTTTCATATGATAAGCCATTCAATCCTGGAATCATTTTTGTGAACCTTCTTTGAACCTTCTCCAGTTTCAGCACACCCTTTCTAAGATAAGGGGCCAAAACCTGCTCACAATACTCTAAGTAATCATCACCAGTGCTTTATAAAGTTTCAACATTACATCCTTGCTTTTATATTCCAGTCCTCTCAAAATGAATGCTAACATTGCATTTGCCTTCCTCACCACATACTCAACCTGTAAATTAACCTTCAGAGAATCCTGCACAAGGACGCCCAAGTCTCTTTGCACTTCAGTTTTTTGTATTTTCTCCCCATTTAGAAAATAGTCAACCCTTTCATTTCTTCTACCAAAATGTATGACCATACTCTTCCAGACACTGTATTCCATCTGTCATTTCTTTGTCTATTCTCCTAATCTGTCCTTCAGTAGCCTACTTCCTCAAACCTACCTGCTCCTTCACCTATCTTCATATAGTCCGAAAAATTTGCAACAAAGCCATGAATTCCATCATCTAAGGTAGGTTGTCGAACGATACAGCAATTTGGGCAGACAAATAGTAGATGAAATTTAATCCAGACAAATGACATAATGCATTTTGGAGATCAAATACACGAAGAAAGTATATAGTAAATTACAGGATCCTCAGGAGCACAGAGGTACAGAGATTTTGGGATGCAAGTCCATAGCTTCAACACAGATGATGAGGGTGGTAGACAATGCCCTGAATGATTCAGTCATGCAACTGCATAAAATGTTGGTGAGGCCACCTCTGGAGTACGTATTAAGTGCTGTTCTGGTCACTGCACTAAAAGGCTTTGGAGGCTTTGGTGGAGACACAGAAGAGATTCACTAGGGTGTTTGGGAGTATTAATTATAAGTTGATGGATGTATATTAACTACGAGAAGGGGATAGACAAAGTTAATTTTCTCTGGAGCACGATTGATGACCTGTTAGAATATATAATGACAGACATAGATAAGCTAGAGAGGATATCTTCCCCTGGTGAGAAATGGCAAATAGTAGAAGGCATAGTTTTAAGGTGAGAGGAGAAGGATTAACGGAAATTTACGAGGCAAGATTCTTTACACAGAAAATTGTCTGGAATATGCTGCCAAGGGAAGTGATGGAAGCAGATACAACAACATTGCTTATTAAGAGGTATTTAGACAAGACACATGAACAGGCAGGGAACAGACGTGGATCATGTTCAGGGAGAGTTTGGTTAGTTTAAATTGAACTCATGAGTTAGGTCTGATGGTTATATTACAATGTAGAACGAGTATACTTGTGACGTTTGTCGTTAGCCTTAGTTCCAACGTCGTCGTTTCGAACTCAATCACCGAATACAATCCGTGAGCTGAATCTGGCCCGTGACGGCTTCCGTCTGCTCCACAGACGGTCGGCAGCTCCTGGCGTCTTGTTGCCTTGCAACGCCCGTCGGTGTGGCCTAAATTCATCCACGCCCGCAGGGAGCCAGCCACCTCCGGCGTTCACGTGGATGCCTCTCAGGGTAAGCGGACAATAATACTCTTTTACTCTACTTAACTCTGAAATAACAAAGGGTTGGCCGTTGAAACTGAAAACTGGATGCACCATGTCGACTGCGATGCGAATTGAAGCAGGGGGAGGGAAGGGATGTAGGAATTTGACCCGAAACATCTCCATCCTATAGATGTTGCTTGACTCGCTCGTTCCTCTTGGGCATTATTTGTTGCTCTTGATTTCAGAGTCCGGTGTCTCAGAAATTATCCCGCCTCCCGTAAGCGGCGATTGATGCAGCGAGGCCCATTGCGGGCAGACTCTGGATCCAGAGTGGCTGGCAGCACCTGTCAATTTACATTGCACCGCCGCCCCTTCTTTTTAACGAAGCTTCCTGTCATTCACTCGCTTGCATTTTGACGCCCACGGCGGGCCGAACGCGCGGGTTCTGGAGAAAGGGACCCGACAACCAATCGTGGGCTGGGTAGGGCAGGGCGAGAGGCCGAGAGGCCGCACTGCCTCGGAAGCTACGGGGCACGAAAGGAAAAAGACTGGAGGTCTCAAAAGGCATCAGAGAGAGGCTTAGTGAATTCTGTAGAAAGGAGAGCGAGCGTTCAAGTTCTGCAGGAAGACGATACTTTGGAGAAAACAAAAATGCTTAAATTCTTAACGAAGCAGGGGAAGCGCTCTCTCGAATCCTGCGAGGGTGTGGGGAGTGTGGCGAGAGGAGCGACCCTTGAACGCTGCGGGAAGTAGGGTGGTTCCTCCAGCCACCTTGCATCCCGCGGGGGGGGGGGTAGGATAGACCTTAATTTTTTTCATTATCCACAACTCGTGGGTTTGATAGTATGTAGCTTTTTTTTGTTGCCTCATTTTGTTTTGGATCATCAGCTGGCGAGGGAAGGTTGGAAAGCTGCAGAAATCTTTTCACCAACAGATAAGCTATGAAGTGGGATGTGAGTTTTAAATTGATGTACATATAGCTTGCAATCACCCTCTAGCACATTTTACTTTGATAGTGCAGCGCAGCGTCTTCGCATTACAAATTATTAGTGAAACCTCGGGACCTGCTGCATGGATTGCAATTTTCCATTTGGGTTCCCCTTGATAAATACGTTGTTAAACTAGTTGTTTCTGAAAGCCATTTCCCTCTTTATCAGTACCATGTATGCAGCCTGTACAGTACTAGACTTGGGCGACTTGTTGAAGGTTAATGAATTCAGGAACAGTATTTGATTTACGTGGGCTGGATTTTGATTGGAAACTAGCTTGCAATAATCAGTCTCTTTGTTTCTTAGGGGCACAGACTGGCAGTTTCAATGCAGAATGCTATTTAAAAGAGTTTCTTTGGAAATTGACATGAAAAAAACTGTCACGGGTTAAAAAAAAGACTGGGGAGGGGGTTTACATGAACTGTTTACATTATGACCTCAAACTAATCAAGGATGCTGCCAGTTCAGCTAGGGTATCTATTTAATAGAATTAATTTGGAAATTGACAAGCAATTACTTCTAGAACATTACAGGCCCTCTGGCCCCCAGTGTTTTGCCAACCATGTAACCTGCTCCAGAAACTGCCTAGGATTTCCCTACCACATAGCCCTCTGCTTTTCTAAGCTCCATGTACTTTTCTAAGAGTCTCTTAAAAGACCCTATTGTATCTGCAAATAAAATACAACTTCTATTGATACTCTTAAATAATGTAAAATGTAGCATTTCACATAAAACAGTGGAGGAACTCAGCAACGACTATCCCTCCTCCCTCCTCCCCCCCCCCACTTAACTCCTGGTGGAGTCATCGGGGTGCTGTCATGACAAACTTTGCACCAGTTTGGTATGCTCATCATGCGGTGTGTCTTGGGCATCTGAAACCTGGCGGAGCCCATCCCTCTCCAGGTTTGACCACAGCTGATTTCCTCCAACTAGGTGGCTCGCCTTGGTTGTCAACACGTGGCCATTATAGTTCATCTGAGAACCTTTCCGCCCCGGCCGGTGACTTCATCATGGAAGTTATTTGCCCAGTGGTGTCCTGTTAACACCACCCCCTCACATGGTTTAGCCCACTAGCTGAAGCGGTTTACTGGGGTATGGTGCTTGGAGCCAACACGTGAGAGATTTAGGAGATGGATGAGGACCAGTGATGCCCGTCCACCCTGTCTAGTAGGGAGCAGCATGACAGACATCAAAGGTACTACCTCTATCCAGAGCCCCGTATATCCCACTCATAATAAAATCAACTTATGGCTTTTAAAAACACCCTTTGAGAATCCTTGGGAGGGGTGAAGTGTAAAATTGTTAGTGTGAGTCTGAAACTTACTAGCCCCCAAACACCCTTGTCACATTGGCTGAATTGTTTTGTAATGCAGATTTCCCATAATGCACACAACCATCACATGTTATAAGCAAGAAATATTCTAATAAGCAGCAGTTACATCACAGCCACACAAACTAGCAGCTTATCCATAAAACATCCTTAAAAACATTCGCTACATTCTTCAATTGATGCCTATTCTATGTTACTCTAGAGTACCTACCTGAAGAATCATCCAACACAATCATGAGTCGTAAACTCACCAAGGAAGAAATAGAAGAACAGTTTGAACAATTCTTGCGAGAGGTATAATATCAGAAATATTTAAGATTTTAAATGTTTTTTGCAGATAATGGAAAATAATTTGTGCTTTGTGATATGCATGATTTTTATGCTAACAGTAAACTGCAGGAGTATAAGTGACTAGTTAAGAAATTTGTCGTGATAACAATAAGGAAAGCAACAGAGTCTGATAGTGTGCAGGAAAACTAATTAGCATTTGGGGCATAGTTTAGATCTGTGGGTGACGGGGAAAAAAGGTTACAACAGTGGACTGGATAAAATTACATTAGAGTTTATCTATTTATCTTAATACTCTAAGCTTTAAAAAAAGCTCTTTCAAAATTAAAGTTTACAATTGTTTGGTTTCAAGTGGCACTTGGAGGAGAAAGTTCTGAGGTAGTTTGTACTATGATCAAGTAATCGTAAGAAATTTACTTCTAAGACTTGTGTATTAACTGTTATACCATGCTACAGCTATTTTTATATGTTTGATTCATTTGTATTTGATTAATTTGTTTTCCTTTTTCCAACTGTCCATGGGAATGGGCAGCATGATGTTACTGGTCTAATATCCAGAACTCTGGGCTGTTGGTTCAGAACATGAGGCATGAAGGTTTCAACTTCAAATCATTATATAAATCAGGAACTTAAAAATAAACTAGTTCCAGTAATATTAATCTTGCTTGGTGTGAACAGAAATCTGGTTTATCAGTCTCCCATTAGGAAAGCAAATCTACCATTCTGAAAAGACATCACTAATTTTTTCTCAATTGCCCTTCATGCTCATAATTAGCTGACTCTTAATTAAATCTTCAGTTCATAAATAATTATGATTTGCCAGTAAATTATGTTCTAACTTTTACAACCAAACTGTTCATTAAAATGGACCCAACTTTGATTCCTTAATACATCACTTGTCATAGGCTTGGGATCACAAAATTATTCTTGCAAATCACTCTGCACCCTACTAATAAGGTAGTTTTGGATCCAGTTTTCCAACTTGCCCTAAAGCCCATGAGCTCTAACCTTTTGGACTAGTCTCCACGTGGGAGCTTGTCAAAGATCTGTCTGAAGTCTACAAACTGCACTGCTCTTGGTATCTTGCCTCTTTGATCCCAAATGGATGGTACTTTCATTGAATATTCTCTAAAATCCTTTGGGATTTTACATAATTTTGTCTGCCAGTGCCATTTCATGCCCTTCTTTATCCTCATTTCTTTAAGTACGCTGCACCCATTCTAGTAGTCCTCCCCCATTTTTCCCCTCATTTTTGCTGTATGCTTTTTTTAAAATCTAATTTTCTAGCCCCTGAAGCTCACTAATAATTATTTGAAATACAAGGAACTGAAATTTATCTTGCAACGTTTTTTGTCTTACAAATAATTTTTTTAATTGGTTGAGACTTTAACTAAGTTTAAACTAAAAAAAGAATAGAAAATAATGAAAACACGCAACAAGTTAGCCAGCATCTGTGAAAAGAGAAAATTACTATTTGAAATCAAAGGGGCTCCAACAGAACTTGATATATTCAATGGGTGACTAGTTAATAACTAACACAACCACATGTACTTAAACTTCACTGTCAAATCTATTGTTAAGTTTCAAATTAGTTTCCTTCTAACAAATTTAGAATTTCTTTCAAAAATAGGTGCCATTGAAAATTCCAACTTTCAAGATTGGAGATGCTGATATTTGCTCAATATTTTTAACAAGATGTCATCGTTGGATATTTACAAATTTCAAACAATCTATGCACATAGGGTATTGAAAAATGAAATGTTTGTTCAAAATCTTATTCAGTTGAAAGATTTGTTTCATTAAACTTAAAATTGTCTGTTTAATGCATGGTGGTGTTCTACCTTTACAAATGTGAAAACTATTAATACTTCAGTTCTTGATTACTCTGACCTTTTTTCGTGTACTGATCAGTGTACACATATTCCAGTCTGTTTCAGATGAGTCTGTTGACCTGGCAAATTCACCAAAATCCAGTGTCCTGAGTTCACTGGGGCAGCATCATAGGAAGGGAACTGAAAAGGACACAAAACTATGGTGGATTAATGATGATGATTCTGATGAAGGGCGTAAGTACCAGCCTTTTCTTTTGCACCAGAAGTATGATGTTCGTTCTTTGAAGTTTGGCCACAGGAGGGTAGCACAACATCATGACATGGAAACCTCTAGATATTCTACTCCAGCGTGTGTGCACTGTAATTATTTAAAATTTCTGTTTTATGTTATTTGAATCAAGCCTTAACTGTTATCTTTCTGTTTTCCTATTGCTTATCTTTTAACTTGCCTTCTTTTGTCTGCTTCTCTTTTGTACTATTTGAATCTCTGGGCACGTTTCTAATCTTCTCCATCCAAGAACCCCCTCTGAGGAGGTTTATCAAACTGAAAAGGCAGCCGGCTGTAATTGATGCTGGCATTGAAACAGTGAAGAAAGGAATTGGTGAAGAGCATGATGGAAATGTACAGTCACAAAGCCCAGGTTCTCATGAGAGTATTTGTTTTATTATATAATATCGTAAATGTACTGTGGAACAGGTGAGCAGTAAGCAATAATTTCTCTCAATAGTGGTTAAACAATACTCCCCTAGAAAGATAGAAGCTTGTAACAATATTTACTGAGGAAGCAGGGTAGATATAGGACTTGTATGGCATTTTTTAGCATTTCCAAAATGTATTTAGAGACAATAAATTATTAAGGAAGGGTATAGTCCATTCAAATAGCTTTGGGAATAGAAGTAGCCAAGTCTCAGATCCACACATGGATTTATTGTAAGGATCACCCTAGGGGCCTTTGTGTGGTGCTGTGGAATATAAGTGGCTACAAAGATATAGAGAGCTGAGGTTCATCCCACAGACTTGCCTGACAGCAGCTTATGTAGTCAGAAGGATTTTCAAGTATCTTTAATTATCAAAGAACTTTGACAACAGTTGAGTTCTTTTTAGTTGAAGATTAAAATATTTTTTAAAATGACATTTTGAAAATACATGAATCATTTGTTAATTAAAACATAAGTGTTTACTGGAATTAAGAAAAAAAACCTGTCTAAACACCTTTTTAAAATGCAGGTCAGTGAACCCATTCAGATTAATGGGCTAAGTTAGGTGTGCTTGCTGCAGTTGGCATAACGTTAGGGGATAGACCTGAAGTGCATATGGACCTTGACTCAATAGTTTATTGAATAATAAGTTCATGGACAGAGTGAGATCAGCACCTCTGATTAAAGCATGCCCACATTCCACATGTTGCTGTATGTGTCTCAGAGAGTTTTCCAATGAGTAGCTAGTTGGCAAAGTCCTTGAAAAATCTCTAGTTTGAACCTGTCTTTCTGTTCTATTTATGTATAATTCTGTGTCTTTCAAAGACCTCTTCAAAATTTGATATTTATTCCTTATTAATAACCACTATTTTGATTTTGAATGTTTATTATGTTTGATTATTTTATTTTTTATTTATGTATCTAAATTGATTGGTGGATTCCCTAGACAAGAAATAGTGTTAGTGTTTTTTCTGGTAGGAACAGGTGAGAACAAAAGTACCAGAGCTCAGCAGAATTTTGAGAGGATTTCTTTTTCACAGGAAGGCTAATAGAAATCTTGGGTTCAATTGCCAAGGGGCAGTGCATGTTGAGTTGGCTGAAATTGGCAAAGGTTACAAGGAAATGATCAACAGACCTAAATTAGATAATCTCTGAATGTTCCAGCTGAAGAAAACAGATCAGCTTTCCTTTATAATTAACCCTGTATGTTCTAGTACTATTTTGATAAGTCTGCTAAAAATGCATTGAGGTTAATGTATCTTTTCTGAGTACTTAAATGAATGCAGTATTGCAGACAGAAGGTTTCTATCTGCAACTGCAGCATTCTTTCTTCACTTTTATATTTCAACTCCCATGTGGTAAAGGCTAAAATTCAGTTAGTTTTGATAATCTTTTGTATCTGTGCTTTAATATTTGTGCCTGTGTATATAAGGGACTCCTTTTGCTTCTCCACTGTTTGTAATTTCTCTTGAAGAATTTGCTATACTTGAGTAATAATTGCAATGGTTGTACACTGAATATGGTCACTTCAAGTTAAATAAAATATTTTCACTTTTTCTTGGCAAAATGCCAGACATGCTGCCAACCAGTCAGAGCTTTCTCAAATCCCAGAGATTCCCAGGGTCAATTCCAGAGGCTGAAGAAGTGCAACAAGAGGAGAAGGTTTTGCCTCAGGGTGATGGGAGGACATCTGTATCCATCAGCAGAGACAGTTTGGAACTAAATGGTATGAAATATTTTCTGTATGGAATTGGAATAAGAAAATGAGAAAATGTTCATTAATTCTGCAGATCGAGAATGCAGTAGTCCTTTTTATGATCTGTTAATTAAATGCATTATTTGAATAATTAGAAACCAAATCAATTCTGACTATATTAATAATAGAATAGAAGTCAAAAGCAATTTTAATGTAAATAGTGGCATTGCCAGCTGAGAATAAATGGCAATAGCTTATTAATTATAAGTAATCTGCCTGAAGGCAATGAGTGAGGAACAAAGGGTTTCAGAAAATAAAACAATCCAGGAACTGTGAAGTACAGAACATTTTATTTCACTCTGACCACTCCCATTGGCATCTTGTATTGTTTCAATGAAGCCCTGTGTAAGAATGAGGAACAGCATTTCAGCATTTCATAACCATAACTGGCTATTCACAGCCATCAGGTTGCAGTTTGGTGTGGACTAGATAGGCATATGAGCGAAATCCTAAATGAATACTTTTCATTGGAGTTCACTAAGAGGAGGGATATGGAGGCTGGAGAATTGAGGGAGGGTTTTGTGGATATTCTAGAGTACGTAAGTATCAGGGGAGAGGAAGTGTTAGAAATATTAGGGACTGATGGGATCTCTCCAAGTTTGCTAAGTGAATCAAGGGAGGAGATTTCTGGGGTTCAAAAATCTTGGCATTTTTGTTTCCCACAAGTGAGATACAGAAGACTGGAAGATAGGTGGTGTTCCATTGTGTAGAAAGGGCAGTGGAGAATAAGCCTGGAAGCTAGTTGTTTTCTAATGTATATAAATGCTTTAGAAGGTAGATAGATTGATTAGTAAGTTTGCCAATGATAGGAAAATTGGTGAAGTTGTTGGTGAAGATGCTGATGAAGGGTTTCAGCCCAAAACATTGACTGTTTACTCTTTACCATAGACACTGCTTGGCTTGCTGAGTTCCTCCAGCATCTTATGTGTGTTACTTGAGAGACCACGGAGTTCAAATCCATACTTCCCTAAAGTGTTGGGACAGGTGGACAGGATAGTGAAAAGCAATTTTATATGCTTGACTTGATAGGATGAGGATCTGAGTATAAGGATTGGAATGTCATGTTGAGGTGAACTGAACTTTGGTGGGACTACACCTAGAGTATTGTATACAGTTCTGCTTGCCGCACTACAAGAATGATGTAGTAGCAATAGAGAGAGTACAGAAAATATTCGCCAGGATGTTGCCTGGAATAAAGGGCTGTTGTTGTAAGGAAAGGTTGTATAGGCTGGGTTTATTTTCTTGTAGGAGGCTGAGGGGTTACCTTACTGAGGTTTATTAAATTATGTGAGGAATTATAAGATTTCTCTCATAAATTTATGACCTTCACTTCAATACACCCTTGCCTTTGAAAGAAAAGATTCTAAGTGAGGGAGGGACAGATTTAAAGGCGATCTGAAGGTTTTTTTCTTGGGTTTTTTTTTCCATGCAGGATGGTGAATAGTTACAAGAGAAGTGGAGGTAGAAACATTTATAATGTTTAAAAGTCATTTGAAAGCTTAGAGGGATACGAGCCTAATGTACACAATTAGAAATATTACACACAAATGAGCATTACAGTCATGGATCTGAGGGATCTATTTCTCTGCTGTGCAATTCTGGGATTGTAGCATTGCAATCAGAAGATACAGATAACCAGCCTTTATAGTTTGTATGAAAACTAGCCCTTCCTTATGAATGGTCATTAATCTGTAAAGCTAACATGGTTCTTGTCTCCATGCAGATCCTAGTTGACCTGTTGGGTATTTTCAACATTTTTTTTTCGTTCTTTCTTCCTCTTTTTTTTCCCCCCACCTTCATTCATCATCTGTTTACATCTTGTACAGGTGGGTCATCTGCAGTAAACAAACCTTCATTCTTCCCTCACTGAACGTATCACCATTTGTACCCCAACATTCCTTCATCTATATCTTATTCCAGACATTCTCTTTGTTCTTTTCACCTGCCATTTTCTGCATGCTTATTTCCTATGTCTATTTCTGATGAATGGTCATTGACACAAAAATCCTCCAGCTTAACAAGTAAGAAAAAGTATTAAATTGGTTTCCTTGACAACAGATTCTACTAGAGTTTGTTTTATTTAGAGAAGTGCTTTAATAAAAGGATTGATCTAATATGTGGTGACCGTTAAACCAGTTTTATATTTGCAGTATAAAAGGAACCACAGGAGATAGAGAAATTCTTGCAAATATTTCTCATCGATATTTACCATTGAGAAGCTCAAGGAAGCTGGGGAATTCAGGGAAGAGAATCCTGATCTCTTGCATCCTATTCAATTACAAGTCAGGAGGTGCTGGTCTTCAAGTGCATTAAGATGGACAAGTCCCTGGGTCATGACCAAGCGTATGCTAGCATATTATGGGAAGGTAGAAAAGAAAGTGCTTGAACATAGCAGATTTATTTTTATCATCGTTAGTCATGGGTGAGGTTCTAGAAGACTGGAGGGTTGTTAATGTGCTTTTATTTGAGAAGTGGCTCAGGGACAAACCAGGGAACAACAGAGCGGTGACTCTAACATCTGTGGTGGGAAAGTTACTGGATAGGATATTGAGAGAAAGAACCCACCTACATTTGGAAAGATAAAAACTGATTAGGAATAGTCAATACAGCTTTTGAATTTGACTGAGGTTCTTTTGAAGAGGTGACCAAGATTATTGACAAGTCAGGATGGTAGATATTGTGTACAAGAACTGTGGCAAGTCCTTTGATAACATCCTGCTTAGTCAGAAGTCCAAGGAGAGCTAACTAATTGGATTTACAATTAGCTTGGTAGAAGGAGATGGAGAGTGATAGTGGAAGGTTGTTTTTCAGATTAGAGCCCTGTGACTAGCAGTGTGCCACAGGGATCAGCGGTTTCACTGTTGTCATATAAATGTTTTTCTGGATGAGAATGCAGTTGGCATGGTTAATAAGTTTACAGTTAACACTAAAGCATTGTGGGCAGTGAATAAGGTTAAGTAAGGTTGCACCTGCATCTAGGAGACCTGGGGAAAAGGGCCAAAGAGTGGCAGATGGAGTTAAACTTGGATAAATGTGAAGTGTTGCACATTGCTAAGTTGATCTAGGGCAGAACTTGCACAGTAAATGGCATGGCTCTGAAGTATGTAGAACAGAAAGAATGAAGAGTACAAGTACATTGTTCTTTGAGAATGCCAACAGAGGTCAACAGGCTGGTGTAAAAACTGTTCAGCATGATTGCTTTTATTGGTTAGGATATCAAGTATACTTTATACTTTATTGTCGCCAAACAATTGATACCAGAACGTACAATCATCACAGCGATATTTGATTCTGTGCTTCCCGCTCCCTGGATTAAAAATCAATAGTAAATATTAAAAATTTAAATTATAAATCATAAATAGAAAATAGAAAAATGGGAAGTAAGGTAGTGCAAAAAAACCGAGAGGCAGGTCCGGATATTTGGAGTATAAGAGTTAGGACTACATGTTACAACAGTATAGTATATTGGTGAGACCACATCTGGAGCAGTTCTAGTAAGGAAGCTACAGGATGGATGTCATTTAGCTGGAAAGGATGTTATAAAGACTAAACAGCTTAAATGATAAGGAGCTTTAGGATAGGCTGGAGCTTTTTTCCTTGTGGAGTAGGAGGCTCAGTGCTGAACTGATAGATCATATGACCACAGCTGAATTATCACATCAAGTCTGCTCTGCCATTCCATCATTTATCATCCCTCTCAACCCAATTCCCTCCTGTCTTCTCCACATAACCTTTGACACCCTTACTAATCAAGAACCTACCAACCTATGCTTCAAATATACCCAATGATTTAGCCTCTGCAGCTATCTGTGATAATGAATTCCATAGATTCTTCATCATCTGCTGAAGAAATTCCTCTTCATCTCTGTTCTGATAGGATGTCTGTGTGTTTTAAGCCTTTGCTTTCTGATCCTCGACTCTCCCACTATTGGAAGCAACATCTCCACTTCCATTCTATCTAAGCCTTTTAATATTCAGTAGGTTTCTATGAGATACCCCTCATTCTTTTAACCTGCAGTGAAAGAAGTTTTAAAGACACCAAATACTCTTCGTGTATTAACCTTTTAATTCCCAGGATCATTCTCATAAACCACCTCTGAACCATCTCTAATGCTAACATGTTCTTTCTTAAATTTGGTGCTCCCAGTACTCCAAATGCAGTCTGACCAATTTCTCATAAAATCTCACCATTTCATCCTTGTTTTAAATATCAATCCTCTGGAAGTTAATGCTAAAATTGTATTTACCTTCTTTACTACCAACCCAACCTGCCAGTCCTGCGCTAGGACTCCCAAGACTCTTTGCAACTCTGATTTCTGAATTCACTTCCCATTTAGGAAATAGTCTATACCTTTATTCCTTCTGTCCATGCACTTCCCTACACTCTATTCCATCTATCACTTCTTTGCCCAATCTCCCATCTTCTGTTGGGCAGAATAAAGGCGTAGACTATTTTCTAAATGCATGTTATGCTGCTGTTTTTATTTTGATCACAGCTCTTCAGTGAAGATGAGAATACATTTTTGAAAATGAAAATAGATTTTTGCTGAACTAATTATCATGCCTAACTGAATATGATTTACAAGTTGAATACATGTTCAGTAGGATCCAGTTTGCTAAGTGTTCTTTTAACAGAGGTGGTTTTATTTATCTCTAGACCCTGTTATGGCATCGAGCCCTGCAATAAACACTCCTGGAGCTGGACTAGATACACTTGAAGAAGAAGAGGAGAAAGAACGTTTTTTTGCTAACATTGAGAAGGGAGCTACCTCTACAATTGACTATTCCAGACTAAACAAAGAGCTTGAATCAACAGCTTCAACACCTATAAGTGCTTTGAATCTGTAAGTTGATTCTCTAGGGTGAATTACAAAATTTATCTAATCGGTATCTGAAATCTATTTCAATTAATATGCTTTCAAGTTTTAAAAAGGTTGAAAATGTTTTCAGAAATTCTCGTATTTAGATTACATACTTGAAGATGTCACAAATACCAGATATGTAGCATTACAATTAAAAAATATATAGATTGTCAAGATAATCAGAATGATCTTTCTTCTGTGGAAACCTAAGGAGGCAAGAGTAGTTGTTCATTCACTACCACCCCACCCACCACCAATTGTGCCATTCAATATTTTATGACTTGATTCCTTTGATAGCTAAAAATTTATCAAAAATATAAATGAGTCTTCACTCCTCTTAGGAATGAAACTTCTCATATGTCCTGAATGGCCAACGCTTTATTTAAGATAATGATTCTTAGTTATAGACAGTCAAACTTTGTTTAGATTAACTTTATTTAATTATTCCTCATCGAGTAACTTTTCAAGAATCAATTTCAACCTTTTCTTAATTTTCTCCAATGTAACTACATCCTTCCTTCTATAAGGAGACAAACATTATTTGCAATACGAGAAAATTTGCAGATGCTAGAAGTCTAATACAATCCATTCAAAATTCTGGAGGAAATCGGCAGGTGAGGAAGCATCTAGGAAAAGAGTAAACAGTTGACATTTCGGGCCAAGATCCTTCTTCAGGATCCTTCTTCTTGGTATAAACTAATGAATACCAATGTAGCTGTCCTAAGACCTGCCCAATTTATACTCTTTTATTCTTGCAGTACAGGTTGACGTTCTATTTGCCTTCCAAATTACATGCTGTTCTGCATGCTAACATGTTTGTTTGTGTTTATGGACAGCCCAGTAGATTAGTAAATTCAACTCCAGGATGTTATAAGCTTAACTGATAAGAGATTCAGCAGCTGTCCAACTGAATAACAGCCAATTTCAGGAATTCAGAATGTACAGGTGTCCCCGGCTTTTCGAACGTTCGCTTTACGAAACCTCGCTGTTACGAAAGACCTACATTAGTTACCTGTTTCTGCTAACAGAAGGTGTTTTCACTGTTACGAAAAAAGGCAGTGTGCTCCCTGAGCAGTAAAGCTCCTCCCCTGAGGCATTGCTTAAACACATGCCTGTGATCAGCCGTTTGCAAGATGAGTTCTAAGGTATCGGAAAAGCCTAAAAGAGCTCGTAAGGGTGTTACATTTAGCGTAAAACTAGACATAATTAAGCATTTCGATCGTGGCGAACGAAGTAAGGACAAAGTGAGTTTGGCTTGTGGAAGTTGACGAAGATGATGTTGAAGAGGTTTTGACATCCCTTGACCAAGAACTGATAAATAAAGAGCTGATGCAATTAGAAGAGGAAAAGATAACAATTGAAACTGAATGCAGTAGTGAACGGACCGAAAATGAAGTCGACCAGGAACTGAACGTGAAGCAACTGCGTGAGATTTTCGCTTCAATGATTGCTGAAAAGTACGACTTTAATTTTGAAAGGGTACGTCAGTTTAGGGCATATTTATAAGATGGTTTGAGTGCTTACAAAGAACTGTATGATAGAAAAATGCACGAGGCTAAGCAGTCAAGCATACTGTCATTTCTCAAGCCTGCCACATCAGCCACAGTAGACGACGAACCTCGACCTTCAACATCGAGGCAGGCAGATGTAGAAGAAGATGACCTGCCTGCCCTGATGGAAACAGACGATGATGAGATGACACCCCAGTGTCCCACCACCCCAACCCCCGGGCCGCTGACCGATACATTGCCGCGGAGAATGCAGCAGTAGCCGTGATGCACCCAGCACATCTTTAAGAAAAAAAAGGCAGAAATAAACAAGCTAATTAATTAGATGCCGCCCGGCACGTAATTAATTAGCTTGTTTATTTCAGCTTTTTTCTTAAAGATGTGCTGGGTGCGTCCCGGTCATCGCAGTACCCCTGCAAGCTTCGCGGATCGGTATCGGCGGCCTGGAGGTTGGGATCCACTGCACCACCCCAACCTCCGACGACTCAGCCTAACACACCATCATCAGTCCCAATTCCGGTAAGTGATACTACATTGTACATACATTATTTCTACTTTATATAGGCTGTGTATTTTTATGCGTTATTTGGTATGATTTGGCAGCTTCATAGCTTGAAGGTTACTGGAGAGGGTGTTTATGCCGAGACCGTTTGCACCGTGTTTCTGCCGAGAGCGCTTGCGTGAGATTTTCGCTACGGAGAGCAGTGCGGCAATGATTGTAGAAAAGTATTTCTACTTTATATAGGTTGTGTATTTATCATATCATTCCTGCTTTTACTATATGTTACTGTTATTTTGAGTTTTATGTGTTATTTGGCATGATTTGGTAGGTTATTTTTTGGGTCTGCGAACGTTCACAAATTTTTCCCATATAAATAAATGGTAATTGCTTCTTCGCTTTACGACATTCCGGCTTATGAAACGTTTCATAGGAACGCTGTACCTTCAGATGGCGGGGGAAACCTGTACTAGCCACAATTTTTCAATTAGTATGTTCAATAATAGAATTATCCAAATTTCTGTAAATTTAATGCTGCAACTAAGTGATTGTTGAAGCCTTTCATCCTAGCCCCTTCACTCCTAGGGTTCAGATGTATTGCTGTTAATTTTTTTTCAAAAATCTATTTAAGGATATCCATTTTAATAAGGTATCTTGAGAATACTTTTAAACTTTACTTTTTGGGTATCTAATTCCACAGTATGCATGTTAAAATACAGTGGACTACACCAATACAGGAGGTATTAAAAAGATTTAATATAATTGAATATGTGATAAAGGAATGCCACACACTCGTCAGAATGAAGAACCACTGTCCAATGCTTGTTTCCATTATTTTGTGGATACTTGTATGTGAATAGTGCACCACTTTATCTTTTTCATTTTGTTTCTAGGAAAGATGAGTTTGTAACATTGGAGGATGATGAAACAAGGGATGGTGAATCTCCAAAACCTAAAAGCATCACAGGTAATTTAAATGAGGATTTAGATAAAACAGGAATATGAATGTATGTGTGACAAATTCTTTTGAGAAGACCACAAGGTCATTACACAATTATAGCTCATTGCTTAGTAACTATTTTATTTTCTTTATGCTTCTAAAAAAAATTAATCTCATTGCTCAATAGTAAATTCACAGTGCAGTTTTCACTAAAACAGTAGATGCTACAAGGTTTTAAAAATGATAAGAGATCAGTTTAGTAAAAAGGCAAAAAAATTATAGAACACAAGATCATTGTCAAAAGAGTAAGACTTGGAGTTTTATTAGTGCAGAAAATTGATTAAGAAATATTCTATGAAAGAAGAAAATGCCATGGAATGACGTACGGGACAAACAAAATGGATTGTCTTTTGAGAATGGTAGCATAGTTGGGAAAATTATTTAATCATAAATTTGGAGTACAAAAATATTATTTAATGTTAGCATTAGGGGAAAAATCAGCTATTAACTATTGTCCCCTTAGTAGTGCATCTTGGATTTCTGCAAAAGCTGATTTCTAAGATGTGGGAGGTCAAATGCTTAGCAAGTTTGGTATATGGTTGATTCCCCATAATTCCATGGTCCTGTAGGAAATTGGAAGAGACTTTTCCTATTTAGCTGTTTGTTAGTGTTGAATTGGGCTTCTAAATGTCTGACTTAGTGATATTTACAAATTTGAATAACCCTTTGACTGTAGGTGACCTTTCATTGCCATAGTACCACTTGGCATTGATGTGTATAGGAAGTCAGCTTTTACCCTCCTCTGTATCTGGAAATATCAAGTTTGGGCAGGTCAAGATACCTCTCTATTAGGTCAATGATGACCTTGTCCAAAGTCATTTGTTTTGCTGGGCCCATGAGACCTTGGAAATATGCTTTGTCACATTTCATATTTCCTCCCTCTCTATACATTTTTTGCAGTCATTTATTGGAATACGGACAAAATATGTAAGACAATTTCATCAGGAATACAGTTAAAACCTGAAGAACAGAATCTATATTTAGGTTGATTTTGAACTAAACTGCAGATTGTGTTTAAATTAACATTTTTGAAGTCCTAATGGGAATTTGAAATACTTTACTGCCGTGAAAGATGCATTTGGATTCTGATTTGGATGATAACCTTGGTGATCTGGATTATTGTTTCGTCATACTGTTGAATATGCAATCTTATTTTATGGAGTACTTCAGTCATGGTTATGTTAAGATATTCAGCTAAAACCATTGCAAGGCTGGAAAGAAGGTACCTTTGAAGCAAAGTTATAAATTGTTTACTTTTCTGCTGTCATACAAGTTCGTTAATTGACAGTTCTTATTTAGAGATGTTTCAGATGTATGTACAATATATTGTATATCCGCAGAATAAGTAGTTAAAATTTTGCACTTAGCTTCAAAGCACTACAGTGATGATTTTGAAGAGGATTCTGCTAAGTTTGGTGGTGAAGAACTTGAATCAGGTGGCAATATAATGCAAACTGAATATGATCTAGGAAGCACTCAAGATACAAGAGAGGCTACAGAACAGGTAATCATGTTATAAACTAGAATTCTTGCCACAAATTGTCAAATGATTTAGATTGAGAATTACAAACACAAGAAAATCTTTTTTTCCCAGTACTGATGAAGGGTCTCAGCACGAAATGCTGACTGTTACTCTTTTCCATAGATGCTGGCTGGCCTGCTGCGTTCCTCCAACATTTTGTGTGTTTTGCCTTAGGCTAGACATCTGTTTTGTCAAAGAGTGCTAGGGATACAAAACTGCAATTGTTAATGTACATGCCAGCAAGGTCCCCTTCAATGAAGCTCATCAGTCAAAAAGTATTCCTCAGTTGAAGTCATTTCAAAATATATGGTCTTTGTTACCAATAATGCTAAGAATAAAAATACTTTCTGTGACTTATTAGTTCACTTTTCATTGCATAATATGAATAATTTCCTCGTAAACTTTTTCTGGTGTTCTACCTTATTCACAGGGAGGCAGTAGATTGATAAGATATCCAGAATCTGATCGTTTGGCAGAATAGCTTCAACGGAATGAATTGGCCAGTGCTGTTTCTGTGTTTGAAATACATTACCACTGGTTCTCTATGATGACTTAGTGTATTTAGTCCTTTAGACATACCACTGCCACAAACAGAAAAAGAACAAATAAGTGGAATGTTAATATATTTGGCAGCTTATCATGTATTTATGGTTCTGCTGTGCCTTTCACATCTGGTGTTGAAGAGCTGCTAGTTTTTTTTTTCCACAGTGATAAATACTATTTCCTAAATAGCGAATGGGATCAGTGATAAGGTAGTTTATTGTGGTGGTCCTGATTTGAGAAAGAAACTTCGGTCAAAAGAACTTTTTACTCTTTATTGTACCATTGGAATTATTTCGTATTCACTCTGAATAAAAGTAACAAAATATTAAGCTTTTGCCCAGGATTTAACTTCTTTTATTTAATATGATTCACTATGGGTTGAGATATTTTGCTTGGAGAAATGAAATTCCATCATCTCTTCTCATGATTTTCATAAGTAGCTTTAGTACTGTTACCTTTTAGAATTTATACAGCTATCTTTTGGACAGTTTTTCAAGTTGTATTCAAATTTTAGATGGGATGTACCACATAGACTATTTAAAAAAAAACTTTCATTGGGACAGTCAGATAAGAACTTATATAGAATGTAAAAGAAAGAATACTGTCATGTAAAAATAATATTGTTACAGTTTATTACAACATTGTAAACCTCACTGATTTTTGTTATTTGTAGTTGCACACTATTAGATTAAGAAAATCTCTTGTGTAATGTGATGTTTCTGTGTGCTATTTGAATTATATCTTAGTGACGTGTACATGCTCAGCATGTGCATACACACAACACGTGCATATTTGATCTAAGTTCTTCCTGCAAATGGCATAATGTGTGAAGGATATAGTGCACATTAAATGACAACAAAAGCACATTTTTAAACCCTTGTAAAATACCTTATCAACAATACTGCAAATTTTCTTAATCTTTGCAGTTACCTGCTATCAAAGTCTACAATGGACCTTCAAAGATTTGAGTTGCAGGAAATTAGCTACTGATTAGGATAAAAATAGATGAGGTAGAAGTATCTTACCAATAGAAATGAAAAGAGATGGCTTTAAATTGCAAGATACAGCATGTGAATTCAGTGGCATAAACTATATCACCTTTTAAAAATCATGAAAACAAATCTGGTTAAGGCTTTGCGTTGCCATGATAATGAACAAAATGGGCGATACAGATTTGACAGGCAACAACATGATCAACATGAGACAGCAGATGTAGCTTCACTAGCTTGAAAGTCAAGTTTGGATTGGAGTGATTGTTTGGAGGCTTGGTGACATTTTGAGTAAGAGGGTTTCACAAATGAGTAGACATGTATATGATTTTTTTTCATCTGACCTGCATTTTAATTTATTCTTGAATTGCCACAGTTTTCATGTTGTGCTTTGGGCAATACTTGGACTTGTAGAACATTTTCCAAACAAAATTTTTAAACGTGGCCTATCCCTAAAGTTAGAGACAAACCAAGATGTATAGAAATATAGTAATTGTGCTGCTGAGTTTTCATATTACTTATTCATCTTCAGACGGCTTTACTCTGCTTCTCTTATGTAATAGTTTAGTGGGGAAGTTGTGAGTGTGAAGTGCCATTTGAAAGTACTAAGGGTGATTGATAAGTTCGTGGCCTAAGGTAGAAGGAGTCAATTTTAGAAAACCTAGCACATTTACTATTATATTTTCACAAACCTAGGTGCTGTTTGAAATAGCCAAACTCATCTATATTAATTTTATTTTAGGAAGCAAAGCCAGGCATGCTAGCAAAAGGCAAGTATAATCAATCCACTCTTAATTTGTGGTAATTGCATATTGTTCAGAAATCATTGTAACCTGTTTACATTCCCCCCCCCCTCTATTAATATTAAGATCCTGCAGGTAATTATGACTTGTTCTTCCTAAGTCAATTTGTATCAAAATGCTTACCACGACGCAGCAATAGCTCCAAAAAAATCACGTGTTTGTGGGTTTCTTTGATTTCTTCTGCATTTCTTATTGTCCCAAATCTGATAGGATCAGATAATTATGTCCTATTTTCTTCTAATCCTTTAAAATGAGGAAATAATGAAACTTCTTTCTTCAGCAGACTAGAATGATTACTTTCTGATACTATTGATAGAGAAAGATCCCAAGAAGATATATCTAAGATGTGCTCTAGTTATATTTTCACACTAAAGCTGGATTCCTGTTAAATTTCAATGTGTATGCTGTTGTTAGTAAATGAATGGAGTAGAAAGGCATTTTCTGTTGATTACAATAAGAGAGCATTGAATTCCAAACTGATATGTGGTTCCACTGGAGTCAATGGAACCACATTTTTAAAGCAGAATTCAGTGCACTATATAGTGAGTTAAGCACACTATCAAAGGATGCATTCTTCTATCCTGTAGCTTGAAAACTGGTTATTGAATAGGAGAAAATACATAGCAATTTCAAATCATTATTTTAGTAGATGTCTTTTATTAAAATATATATTTTCTAGTTAGAACGAGCTGTACTTATTTATTATAATTTGTAGTCATACTGCTAGATTCATTAGATTCAACACTGGATACAGAGAAGTTATTACGATCTGGGGATAACAAATCTATGGAAAAAAATTCAGCAGATGAAAGAAGTGGACAAGACATAGCATCTCAAATGAATGCCACTGGTAAGTCATAAATAGTAATGATGTAGTGTGTTATTATATCTGCTTGAAAAAAGAAAATTATATACTAAATTACTAACCTGTTATCAATGACAAAGTACCAATTAAATTGAATTGACTTTATTACATACATCCTTCACATACATGAGGAGTAAAAATCTTTACGTTACGGCTCAGTCTAAGTGTGCAATGTGCAATTTATAGTAATTTGTAATAAACAGTATGTACAACAGGGCAGTCAATATAACATATAAATACAACTGTATCAGCATGAATTAATCAGTTTGATGCTTGGCGGAAGAAGCTGTCCTGGAGCCAGTTGGTCCTGGCTTTTATGCTGCGGTACTGTTTACTGGATGGTGGCAGCCGGAAACAGTTTGTGGTTGGGGTGACTCGGCTCCCCAATAATCCTTCAGGCCCTTTTTACCAACCTGTCTTTGTAAACGTCCTGAATAATGGGAAGTTCACATCTACAGATGCGCAGGGCTATCTGCACCACCCTCTGCAGAGTCCTGTGATTGAGGGAAATACAGTTCCCATACCAGGCAGTGGTGCAGCCAATCAGGATGCTCTCAGTTGTGCCCCTATAGAAAGTTCTTAGGATTTGGGACCCATACCAAACTTCTTCAAGCATCTGAGGTGAAAGAGGTGCTGTTGTGCTTTTTTCGCCATAGAGCTGGTATGTACAGACCATGTGAGATCCTTGGTGATGTGTATACCGAGGAACCTAAAGCTGTTCACCCTCTTAACCCCAGATCCATTGATGTCAATAGGGGTTAGCCTGTCTCCATTCCTCCTGGAGTCCACAACCAGCTCCTTTGTTTTTGCAACATTGAGAGAGAAGTTGTTCTCCTGACACCACTGTGTCAGGGTGATGACTCCTTCTCTGTAGGCTGCCTCATTATTATTTGTATTTGCCCATTTGTATACATCTTCTAGTAGTAATTTACTCATTTTTAATGCAAGAGCAAAGACTCAGACTGGTACACAAATAACAACCATAGAGAAACACCAACTTAGAATGAGGCCAATCAGTTCATCATAGATGTATTGGATCATGCAGCAAGCTGGGCTAACCTGATGATATTAGAATCAACTTTGCTCCCATTGCCATAGCATTTTCAAGACACTACCTTATGGTGATGGACTGGACACTGACTGAAACTATTCACTTTTTCTGATTAAATCTGTTTACTAAAATTGTATGAATGTACCAGTCCTAAATAAGTTAAGAAATATTTTTCACTATTTTATAAAGTCTTCCTGAAGCATTCCCCAATTTACATAGACTCAAGGCAGGGTTTACGCTTCACTAAGCAAATGAGTTTGAGAATACACTTAGCAATCATTTCAGATTACCGTTCTCTACTTTTTTGTTTGAAAGAATGACACGAATTCTCAGTATCATTAAAATAATAATGTACAAAAGCAGAACTAATAAAATATAAACAAAAATACTGTTCAATACATTTAGATATTATTGCATTGTGATTTTACAAAATGTTTGTGAACATATTACCATTATATAAAATACTTAACAAAATACTCATGAATGACATGCTCATTTTGACGTATCATTTTCATGCTTAAATGGGACTTAAGAGTTTTTTATATCCGTTGCCAGGAAGTATTAACAAAAGTTATCTATAATCATGGAGGCAGAGGAGTAATTCCTATTCCTACCAAGTTTTCTAAATTAATAGATTACGAAGATCATGCAGGAAAAGTCACATTATGTAAAATAGATTATGCGACTATTACATAAGAGAAGATGATAATTAGATGAATAAGATAACAGAAGGAAGTAGCACAACTGAAATATTTTGGTTTGGAAGTGCAAAGGCTTGTATTCCAGTTCAAAATTTAGTTCATTTGTAGAGATTTTAGAAGTACTTAAGTTTAGGTAACTTTGCTGTTATACAATAATCCATGAAGCAGAGGTATCAAAATCATGTATCTTCTGTAGCCAGTACAAAGTCATTTCTGCGTCACATTTGGTGGGTCTTTGCAATAATTGTTTCATGTTTTTCAGCTATTTCCTATGGGCAAACTAACAGTGATATTGAGGCCTTGCATCAAGAATATCGTAAAATTGATCAGTCTTTGGAAAGTACAGGTGTGGAACATGAGTCATTAAGTGGAAAACACATTAACTTTGTTCTAGATCTTCAGAACCATGTTGAGGACTCAGCAAAGAATATTTCTACAGCTGAATCTGGTGAGCTGAAGATTGACTTAGAAATTAAGTTCTAACGTTTTCTTTCAAAATAAGTGTTCATTGAGTTGATTAATGTAATAAAGAAGACTATAAGAAGTAGGAAGGTGAGTAGGCCATTCAAGCTTGCTCTGCTGTTTAATAGGAGCATTACTGATCTGACATCCCTCAAATGCACTTTCATGCCCTTTCCCCATTACTTCAGATTTTCTCAAAGATTAGAAATTTAGCTATCCAAGAACTAAACCTGAATACTGTTTCCTTAGCTCTCCGTGCCAATTAATTCCAAAGACTTGCAACACTCTTAGCAGATCTACCACAGTACATGTTCCTGCACTATCCTTTTAAGTCTCTCAAAATCCAAAAATACATTGAAATCAATTTTGAAAGAATTCAATAACTGAATCAGAATCAAATTCAGAATCAGGTTTATTATCACTGACATATTTTGTGAAATATGTTGTTTCGCAGCAGCACTACAGTGCAATACATAAAAATTTACCCCCCCCGCGCTCTACTCACCCCCCCCATGCTCTTCCCACCGCCCCCACCCCACTCACCCTCCTGCAATACTCCGTTATCACAGAGGGATCAAAAAGCAGATTGCTGGAAGAATAGAGCAGGTCAAGCTGTATCTGTGGAGTGAATGATGCAAAAGATGTAAGTCAATGTTTCAGGTTGAATCCCTGCATCAGGACTGATGATTGCACTTTTTTGCCTTCATAGATGCTGCTTTACTTGCTGAGTTTTTTTGAACATTCTGTTTTTTGGTCCAGATTCCAATGCCTGTGGTCTCTTTTGTCTTTATTGTAGAATCATCTGTTTATTCTAACTCTTCCAAAATCCCTGAATATTTTAGTGTTCTGATCTTATTCACCAGTCTCTTGTGTGGGTCTTTAGCAAAAACCTTCAGAAAATCCAAATTTAACACATCTACTAGTTCTCTTATTTATTAATGGTTGTCATATCCTTTAGAATTCACTTAAATAAATCATATTTTTACCTGACTATAAAGGCATATTAAACCTAAACATGCTCACATCGATTAAGTAAGGTGGAGTGTTTCAGTGACTCTTGTAAGTAGAATACAATGTTTTCCCGATAGTTAATGGTCCTAAGTGCTGGAAAAATAAAATGATGCTAGGTCATTTGAATCTGGCATCCATATGGCTGACAACTTGACCCTTTTGTAGCGTTCACATAAATCCTTGATATAGACAATATGTCTAACAGCTAGCTGTATAAAGAAATAAGCAGAGTTCCCTTGACTCATTCTCTGGACAAATTGTGGTGAAAAGCTCAGGGTCCCTACAGACTATTTTGAAGAAGAGCCTCAGTGGTGTGGTAGAAGACAACAATTTAAACTATTTATCATCAAAGAAT